>NC_077230.1:84864392-85171267 GCF_027887165.1 Monodelphis domestica
TTCTCTCTCTCTCTCTCTCTCTCTCTCTCTCTATCTCTCTCTCTCTGTCTCTCTCTCCTCTCTCTCTCTCTATCTCTCTCTCTCTGTCTCCTCTCTCTCTCTCTCTCTCTCTCTCTCTATCTATCTCTCTCTCTCTCTCTCTGTCTCTCTCTCTCTCCTCTCTATCTCTTTCTCTCTCTCGCTCTCTTTATCTCTCTCTCCTCTCCCCTCTCTCTCTCTTTCATTCTCTCTCTCTGTCTCTCTCTCCCCTCTCTGTCCTCTCATACACACATGCTATATATAGGTATATTTACACACATGCCTATATAGTGAATGAAAAAACATATGTGTATATTTATATGTATATCATAGGAGAGAGAGTAAACATTGCACTCAAGGGTAGGAGATCTAGATTCAGGTTTTAGCTTTGCCAATTATGGGCCACCTGACTCTTGGTCAAATCATTTAGTCACTCTGAACCCCAGTTTCCTCATACATAAAATGAAATCATGTGATCTTGGCTTAGAACAGTGCTTGGCACATGGTAGGTATTTTTAAAATGTTTATTGATTAATTGACCAATCAGTTAAGGCCTATCTAGTTTTGACATTCTGTAGTTCTACTTTTACTGTGTCAACTCTTTCTCATGCACCTTTATGAAAAACTAAGCACGATGCCATCATTTAACTAGCTTTCATTCTTTATAGACTTTTTAAAGCCCCACCTATGGTTTCATAGTGGGCCTTCCCGTGAGGGAATGTCCCTTAGAATATAGCCCAGCCGATAAAAGAATGTCTACCCTTTGATCCAGCCATAGCACTGCTGGGTTTGTACCCCAAAGAGATAATGGACAAAAAGACTTGTACAAAAATATTCATAGCTGCGCTCTTTGTGGTGGCCAAAAATTGGAAAATGAGGGGATGCCCATCAATTGGGGAATGGCTGAACAAATTGTGGTATATGTTGGTGATGGAATACTATTGTGCTAAAAGGAATAATAAAGTGGAGGAATTCCATGGAGACTGGAACGACCTCCAGAAAGTGATGCAGAGCGAGAGGAGCAGAACCAGGAGAACATTGTACACAGAGACAAACACACTGTGGTATAATCGAAAATAATGGACTTCTCCATTAGTGGCGGTGTAATGTCCCTGCACAATCTGCAGGGATCAAGGAGAAAAAAAACACTATCCAAAAGCAGAGGACAAACTGAGGGAGTAGAAACACCAAGGAAAAGCAACTGCCTGACTACAATGGCTGAGGGGACATGACAGAGGAAAGACTCTGAGCGAACACTCTGATGCAAATACTAACAACATGGCAATGGGTTCAAGTCAAGAACACATATGATACCAGTGGAATCACGCTTCGGCCACGGGGGGTGGGAGGGAGGAAAAGAAAATGATCTTTGTCTTTAATGAAAAATGCATGGAAATGATCAAATAAAATACTATAAAATTAAAAAAAAAAGAATATAGCCCAGCAACTATTCTTTAACAGAAAGTTTCCTGGGACACTGACTTTTCTGGAGTCATGTAGCTAATAGGTATCAGAAGCAAGATTTGAATTCATGCCTTTCTGATTCTAAAGGTATCTTTTATCTATGTCACACACTGTTTCCTAGTAATATAGTGCTATAACTGGGGACTTCCTAGGATCTAGGAAAAGTTTTATGGCTTTCAAAATATATGTGCTGGCTTCCCATAACTGTCCAGAGGCTGTGATAAAGAGTCTTATGCAGGGCTGGCAGGATGACCTGGTATGGGTAAGGCAGCCCACAGGGGAATTGATATCCCTGCTAATAGGAACAAGAAGCAAGAGATGTGTTGGTCACAGTATGAGGATTTGTAACTGAAGCAGCTAGGCATGAAATAAAAGACAAACCAGAAGGGCTGGGGTGGTGGTGGTGGTATGGAATGAGTTGTCCCACATCCAAAAGAACAGCTTGCCAACACAGTAGTGACAGGATACAAGAATATACAGGGAACTTGGTCCAAGGTCAGTCAGGAGTTCAAGAAACCAAATGTCTAAACAAGCTCAAGCTTGTAGAAAGAATTCACATATATTATGACATGCTCAACCCTGTGAGCAGAATGGTATCCTTTTAGAACTCTGTTGCTTACTAACCCCAGTTCTGGAGATCTGAAACTAGCTTAAGCTATGGATAGCTCCCAGCATAGCTATATTAGCCATTTTAGCTCTGATGTCAAGTACGCAAAATATCTGGTCAAATGAATAATTATAATAAAATACCACATATGCTTGTGTGTGTGTTTAGTAGCAAGATGAATGACTTATAAATATATATCCTAAGCCCAAAGTCCATTGGTGTGAGATTCTCTCTTCCTTAGATTCTCTCCCCTCCTCTGACACTGTGTGTCCTTGGGCAAGTCACTTATTTCCCTGGTCTTCAGTTTCTTCATCTGTAAGATGAAGGGAATGAACTAAATGGCCTTTTAGCTTTTAGATTTATGATCCTATGAAGTTCTTTTATATTAAAATAAAGCAATTGTATATCAAATTTTGTTCATAAATTTACATGTGAAGATATTTCCTGATTTACATGTATAATGTTATTTATGTTGTAAAAGTATTTTGTCTTACATTTAAAATGCTAAAAATCAGTAGACCAAAAGCTACGAAATTTATATTTGTGACAAAATGGATTGGAGTAATTGATACAAGTCAGGATGTCCTAGGTTCAAGTCTTGCCTCTGATACATTCTAGCTGTGTAACCCTGGGCTCATCATTTAACCTCTCAGTGTCCCAGGAAAATGAATAAATAGTCATGCAGAAGGGAGATTATATTTCTCTTTGCTGCTCCAGAAGGCAAGAACAGGACCTACCTGGTACAAAATGACAGATTTTTGCCTTTATAGAATTCACTAAACCTCCTCTACACTTCAGTTTTCTCATCTATAAAGTGATAGGGTTGAGTTAGATGATCTCTTAGGTTTCCTTCCCTTTTTAGATCAATGATACTCTATGGGTCAAGTAACAATGGATAAAAATTATGAAGAGGAAGATTTAAGCTTCATATAAAAGAAACATTTCAAATTACAAGAACTCCCTCAAAATATCTAGGAAGGCAGTGGAACCCTTCCACTTGGAGTTCTTCAAATGGAGGCTCAGTGACCATTTATTGGAGTTTTTGTAGATATCCCTCTTTGAGTCCTTATTAGTCAATATAGCCTCTGTAGTTCTTTCCTCTGAGAAACTCAGATGCAGGGCTGCTTTGACTACTTTCAACCAAATATTCCATAATTGAAGGGGGAAAAACAAATAGGGAAAGAAACACTTTCTGAAGTGACCTTTTAAAGTTTTCCAAAAGAGGCATTGCCAAAAATTATCTCCTGTCACAGAGCTAGAAATAAAAAAGCTGCTAACAGAAGAAAACTAGTAAATTTATAGGAAAACTAAAGCTATTATAAATCTTTGAGCTGAAAAAGGGTCTTTGAAATCCCTTAATCCAATCTCCCATCAAGTGCAGAGGTCCTCTCTGCAACTTTCCTGAGACATGATCACCCAGCCAATGTTCAAACACTTCCTGTAAAGGGGAGGTCACTCACTTACAAAGCAGCTCAATATATTGTTGGTTCACTAGGGGTTAGCTGTTAATCTATACTAGTTCAAGCATTTGGTTAGAGACTACTCTTGTAGTGAACTTTCAAAGGCTCTTTGGAATCAGGAACTGTTGGAGGCCATCATACCCTCACTGGCTGACAAGGTCACAGTTTGGGGAAATGGGTTCTGCAAGGCAGCCCCCAGAGAATGAGGTCCCCATTGACCCCCCTTCTGTGACTTCTCTTTCTCCAACTTTCTCTACTAATGGACTTGTTATGATTATTGTTTCCTCCCCAATACAGGAGAAATGATATGAGAACAAATACTTATAGTATCAATACATATATATCCCACCTTAATACCCCCAGACTATTACCCTAAAAGATTACATTCACAGAATTAAAACCTAGAGATCACTACCCATTGCCCCCTTCCTTTCCTTCTTCACAGAGCCACATTCATTCCCTTTACAAGCCAGGAAAGCCAAGAACATCAATCATCCTCAAGACACACTCCACTGAATTCTGTTTATAGACAGAAACCAGGCAACATTGCCAGGTGCTTCAAAGTAGCACAAGAAAAATATAACTTATAAATTGGGGGGAACCCCAAATCTGATCTGTCATTAAATTGCCCTCTAACCTTGTACCTAGCTACAAAATGTTTTGTTACAAATCTCCTAAGTAATTATGATTGATTGTGAAAGCTGACCAAAAGTAACAATGATTCTCCTAGGTCAGGGAGAACTAACCTCAAGATCACCCTATCTATGTCATTCATCTATAGGAACAATGTTTCATTGACTATCTCCTTAGGCTATGCATCTTGTTGTTAAGTTCCATGGAAACATGTATGTAGAAAATTGATTGTGTGCCAAAGAAGTATGTACTTGAAACCCTATCTAATAAACAAACCTCCGTGCTATGGCAGAACAATGTGTGATGCTTATGCACATGGGCCTGAGTACACAGTGCTTCTCATCTCCATTACTCGACCAGATCATCACATCTAGATGGAGTGAACCCTCACCCTCAGGAAGACCACTGGATGGCTCCCAAAGAGGAACCACTCCCCAAAACACAATTTCTCGACCCTCAAGACTTTTTATCTCCCTTTCAATGGAATGGGAGAGAGAAATGAACAGGAATAAATTACTAACCCAAAGCCATTGTCTTCTATCTTTATCTGTCTATCTATATGTACACACACACACACACACACACAAACACACACATGTATGTGTGTGTGTGTATATATATATATATATATATATATTTCCAATAGCAAGATAAAGAGAGATATAGCTTCTTGTCAGTCTTTTTGGGATCTTCTAGAATCTGGTGGTTTTTAATAGCTAGTAGTAAACATTGAGATAAGTGTAGCTATATGGCATAGTTGATAAAATACAGAGCCTAGAGTAAAGAAGAGTCATCTTAAATTCAAATCCAACCTCAGATACTTACTAACTATGTGACCCTGGGCAAGTCACTTCACCCTGTTTGCTTCAGTTTCCTCATCTATAAAATGAGCTGAAGAAGGAAATGGCAAACAAATTTAGTGTCTTTGCCAAGAAAATCTCAAATTGGCTCACAAAGAATCAGGCATGACTGAAAAATGACTGACCAACATTTATATAGCACTTACTATGTACCAGACATTTTACACTGATCTAATTAGACCCTTACCATGAAAGACAGGTGCTATTATTCCAATTTTACAGATACAAAAGCCAAGTCAGAAAATAGTTAAGTGACTTGCCCAGGGTCACACAGAAAGTAAGTGTATGGAGCTGAATTTGAACTGAAGTTTTCCTGATGCCAAGCCCAGTGTTTTATCCCCTGAGCCACCTAGCTGGTTTGAGACTTCTAGAAAGAATATGGTGATACAAACCCCACTTCAGGTGGCTGAAGGGGGAAAAAGCCTGGGAAGAAGCCAACATGAGAAGAGCTGGTAGTTGTCATCTTGTCCCTGACTACAACTTGTTTCACATTAGAGCTTGGAGAATTTCTCCATGGGAGACTCTCTCTCTGGGTGTTTTTCTCTATCTGTCTCTTTCTGTCTCTTTCTCTGTTTCTGTCTCTGTCTCTCTATCTCCCTGTCTCTCTCTCCTCTCTGTTTCTCTCTCCTGATGAGTTACCTTGCTTTTAAAGGGAGAAGTCCTTTGACTACTTGACAGAAGTATTTTCTGGAATATATGTGGGCAGTTAGGTAGTGCAGTAGATAGAGTACTAGGCCTACTGTCAGGTAGGCTCATCAGCCTGAGTTCAAAACCAGTCTCAGACACTTACTAGTTGTGTGACCTTATGCAAGTCAGTTAGCCCTGTTTGCCTCAGTTTCTTCATCTCTAAAATGAAGTGGATAAGGAAAAGGCAAACCACTCAAGTAACCTGGCCAAGGAAACTCCCCAAATGCTTATGAAGTCAGACATGAATGAGATAAATGATTCAACAACATTCCCATATTTTTACTTTCTCCAATTTCTGTTTTGCTATCAACTTAGAAAAATGGGTTTCTTTGCTCTGGAGCTGTTATCTGATGGGAAGCGAGTCCTGTCTTGGATATAAAACTTGAGGCTGTCCTCTATTTAGAAATAGCAAGCAGGAGTTTAGCCCAGACCTAAAGATTACATCTCCTAGACTAGTAATATTTCAAGGAACAGATAACTCTAATCTAGCCTCATACCCCTTCTCTCTGAGGAAAGCATTCTAAAGGCCCAATCTCTTGCTTCCCTTCCTGGCAGGAATTAGTCTCCTTATGAGGATAAGGGGGAAGAGATACCAGAGATGTATCTCTTCTTGCCTGCCTTTGAGCTCCACACTGACTCATCTCTTGCTAAAAATATATATTGGAACAATTTCACAAAATCATTTTAAAACAATATTAATTCCACAGCTCTCTCAATCAAATTCTCTAACTCTTCCCCAGTCCTTACCCTTTCATCTTGGGAAAGTCATTGTGGTACAATGGAAAAAATAATTAGTTTATAATTAGAAGACTTGGATTCACATTTTCTTACTTCTCTCCCCCTTTTGGCCTCAGTTTCCTCATCTGTAAAAAAGGGAGGTGGGACTAAATGACTTCCACCATCTTTTTAGCTCAGTATCTATGATTCTATAATACTAGTGCTTTCCAAACTCAACTTCAGTTGGGATGACAAATTAGCATTTATACTTACCAAAATAAATTTCTTTTTGATAGAAAAAGTGTTTTTCTGTGTACGAGACAGACAGAGGCACAGGAAAGAGAGTGTTATTATTCGTTTGAAATATTTTAGTACTGGATTTCTTATAATCTAATATATCAGTCTAATGAGATTGTTTTTCAAATGCAAATGAAGCTGCAAATCCTTTAGATGAAATAGAGCTGTTATCCCTGCACCCTCCTGTTAATTATGATTACTTTGTTATAATAGCACTTCTTTGAGAAAGAGTTTGAACTTTTCTCCCTGCCACCAGTACCTTACAGATAAGAAGGAGCAAATTCCTGGGTTGCTGGGGGAGTCAGCAGACAGATTGCTGCTGGGAGGAAGAACTATTCCAACCTCTATCACTGTGCCCTGGTCCTCTTCTGGCACCCTAATCTTCATGGACTCCCTAAGGCATTTCTTATATCAGTTCTTGCAGACTTTCTATTTCTCCTTAAGCCTCCAATTCCACAGTTCTGTTTTTGATCTCAGCAATGACCTCACCTCTTACTTGACTAAGAAGACTGAGGGCATATGACGGAATCTCTCTCCTACTCCCTGTCTTCATTGTGATAGGTGATAATCCCTATATCCTTTCACTCATTCTCCCCTCTAGTCTCCAAGGAAGAGAATTCTCTCTTCTCTAAAGCCATTTTTTCCTGCATTTACTCTAGTATTCATTCTCTCCTAATTCCTCAGGTCCCTTATTTTCCACTTAGTTCATGTCTTTCTATTATCTTTAATGTGTCCCTATCCACCACCTCCTTCTTCCTATGAATTCATGTCTCTCCCCTTTTGAAAGATTCTTTCATTTGCCCTAATATGACTACCTTCAATTATTTGTATTCCTCCACCCCAAAATGACTGTGAATGTACGTGTGTGTGTGTGTGTGTGTGTGTGTGTGTGTGTGTGTGTGTGGTATTTACTTGTACCACCTGAGAACATTCCCTCCAATTCATAGGTTCCTCATTGGGTTCAAAGTATTCTGTGGGTCTTTGTCTAAAGTGATAGCTCTTGAGTCCCCTCTAATGTGTTTAGCTTTTATACTCAGCCAGAGGATGTAATCAGTTCAAAGGAAAGCCATTTCATGAAATGACATTTATAATCAATGCAGCAATAAGATATTTATTTCTCAAACGTGGGACACACTCTTTCCTAAAAACAGCATTAAGGGAAAGACATGGGAAGACATATTGATAGGGAAAAATGTGGCCAGGATATATACATAGATGAGTGAACACATAGGGAACATGTGACAAAGACACACTGGTATTGGGGTGACTCATGCCTCTGAACTACTCATATTTTCTGTGATGTCATGGTACCTGTCCAAGCTGATCATTTCATTATTTCTCTCTAAATGTTCCTAGGGTCTATAATACAAGCCTTTCTCCTATCCTCTCTATAGGTCAACAGTGTTGGCAATACTGGGCCTATAGGGACTGAGTTGGGGTGTCTACATGGATCAGACTTCCCAAGTCATGCCTCTCTTCTCAGCATACCTCTATCTTGTTTCATTCTGTCCAGTCTTGAATCTCATGGTATTAGGGTGTAATAATTAAATTTAGGTTTTGACTCAATACGAGAATTATAAAAGTGGTCACCATTTATAAAATATTAGCCCCCAAGTCAAAATGACTGTTAGCAGCTTTTATTTATGACAAGATAGAGATAGTGAAAGTGGGAAATACAGGAAGGAGAAAAAGCCTGGTCTAGCCTACAGCCCTAAGTGCTGCTCAGGTGAAGTCCAGCTCAGCCTCTGGCATGGGCTTCCCCAAGTCCCAATCTCCACATGGATTTTCCAGTAGTCCTCAGCTAGAAGTCCCAGTGGTGTCTTCAGCCAGAGTTCCACCAATGCAGAATGACTCCAAGGAAAAACATGTCTCTTCAGCTCTACTCACTGATGCAGAATCCAAGGGAAGAGACTTTCCAAGGAACCAGCCTCTCCAAAACCAAGGAAGGAAAAGAGAGCCAGACCATGTTGGTCTCTTCTTTTATACCCCCTTTTCCCCATGTCATTTCTTGTCTCTCCCCCTCTTCACAGGAACCAATTTCAGTCTCCCAATTTGCCTGGCATTGTCCAAGGAGGGGCAGTGCTTCTGGCCTTTGGGGGTGTGAACTAGTAAGTGACTTGTGAGCTCTCTTACCTAATGGTTAGCTAGTTACTAAGTAGGGGTACTTCTAAAGTTCTTGATTTAATTAACTAAAAATAGACAAAGGGAGAGTTAATTCTATCTTCACAAGGAATAATAGTTACATAGAGGGAGAAACCATGTCTTTCTCCTCTTTAAAGAGGGAGGATCTTTTCAGTATTGAGCATCCTCAATGTGAAAGTCCAAAAGAGAGATTCTCCAGTCACACCTCTTTCTTTGTCCCCTAAGCCTTGGTGGATGAGCTAATAGATTTGTTGTGCTACCCAGATGACCACCTCAAACTCAGGTGTCAAAATATACTTGGATAGTGACATTGGTTTATGCTGTGCTACATTGGTCCCCACTGGACCCCAGGAAAAAGCTAAAACTCTTACCTATTTTTACTTGTGGATAAGTTAAGAGGATCTAAAACAGTGATAGTGAACCTTTTAGAGATGTAGTGCTGAGTCCCGCCTCCTCCCCACTCCCCAGTCAGAGTGCTATGTCCGCCCTCTACCACTGAGTGCCAGATGCACCCTGTCCCCCTTTACCCCACACAGGGGAGGGAGAAAGCATTCTCATTGGGTTGCTGGGCAGAGAGGTGGGGGACATGAAAAAATGCCATCAGGCATGGTGGAGAGGGGGAGGGGAGCAGCTCCACCCAAGTCCCTCTGCCTTTCTAGTAATAAACTCTGGGGTGGGGGTGGGGAGTGGCCATGTGCCCACAGAGAGAGCTCTGTGTGCCATCTTTAGCACCCATGCCATAGGTTCACCGTCAGATCTAGAATTTACTCCACTCTGGGAAAGTGATAGTTATACCACTGCTGAGGTTAGGGTTGAAATCTCCTCCCCCTGACCCCACCCCCAAACCTGCCCTATTTGTGCTTCTAAAATGAGTAGAACCTGAATATGAAAGGGGGAAAAATTTAGTCCTAATTGAAACTTAAAGCCAATGAGATTCAAAGCTGTGAGTCATTGTTTGGAAGTAACTGATAGGACACAGGAGATTGGCTAATTGAGGATCGCCTACTTCTCTCAGCCTATGAAAAGCAAGCTGCTCACATTCTCTCATGGCTTCTTGAATTGATATTCTCTTCCAGAGTGCAATAAGGGAAGAAAGAATTTCTTCTCTCCTCCACCTGTCAACCAGGGACAATAATGTTTGTGTACAGCAGAAGTTACATGCTTGTATGAAGCTTAAGAAGAAAATTGAAGTTCATTGTTCTTGAGCCCCAAGTTCCTATGTAAAGAACTGGTTAAAATGTTGAACTCCTTTGAATTCTTAATGTGATCTCAGAGTCAAGACATCTATAGGCCAAAAAAAAAAAAGTTCCTGATGTTATAGGCTCTAGAGATACTCCCAAACCCCACTCATGCTGAAAGGCTCAATCTGTAAAGTCTGGCTACCATGACTCCCCTTAGAATTAAAAAAAAGTATACGTGAGGGGTTGAGGGATGACTTTCTCATGCTATAATTCATGACCCTCTACCAGTATATTTTCCCCTGCGATTATAGCAGTTTTTATCAATTAGTCCACCAGACTTAATTAGCTTTTACTTAGAGAGATTTATTGTGGTGGTATAATAATGATAGCACAAAATGCATGCCCAGCCAAGTCAATGGCATAATCTACCAATACAGAGTCCAAAGGGAAGTAGACCCAAACCTAGAGAGACTTGTAGCATAATTAAAAGCTCCTGGGACTCCCTTTTTGGGGAGTCATCAAGATGATCCCCTTAGCCAAAGCACAGATTTTCTATTGGGCTCTTTGTAGATCCTTGTATCTTGTAATAAATGGATAATCTGTGTGGAACTATTTCTTGTTGTGGTAACTGGATACTCTGGCAGACTAGAGAGATGCTAGGGGGAACCTTCAGGGATTCCTATTTGTTATGGAGATAAAAGTACTTATGGGAGATGGAGAGAGATAGCGAGATCCTGCTAGAGGTGATTACTCTGAAGCTGCCTATTGATCACTATTTGCTAATAAGTCAAGCTATTTCCTACCCTTCCTCCCTCAATGCCACCCTTCACCTCCCAGCTTTCCACTCACACCTTCCTGCCCCTTTTCCCCTCCCCCCTGTTGGTCAGCCACCTTTCTAGGCAACTCAAAGGTGAACTGTGAGGTTTAGAGAGGAATATTCTTCACTCTTCCTTTCTCAAGTAAAGGGGTTTATTGGTAACAACAGGATGGGGATTGAGGGTGAGAGGGATGAGGTTTTGTCCCTAATCTACAAGGAAGGGTTATGAGGGTTTTGGGAAATGTCAATCTTGCCACAATTGTGACTCAGAGACAGCCAGAGAGATGGAGGACAATGATTAAATCTTCTTTCTTCTTCAGTCAGATAATCTCTGCTTAAGTAATTCAAGTCCAGACTCTGCCAAAGAACCACAAAGGTCTTTCTCTACCCAGACCAGAAAAAGCCAGTCTATTTTTTGGACAGGAATCCAGAGAAGATGTTTCTCCTTTGCTCAGTAACCCCCAGAGAGAGAAGAGAATCTGTTCCTCCCCCTGGCCAGCTTCAACTGCCTCCTCCTGGGAACATTCCGTTTGGAATCTTCACCTTGATTTGGCAGATCAGGTCCCCAGCTTGGTCTGCATGCCTGGCTTGTCCTGCAAATCCTCCATTTCTTCATGCCTCTTCCACAATCTTCCTTTCTTAATCACATCAAATCGATCCTTAGCTCCCCTTGTAGACAGTGTTGCTACCACAGCAATCCTAGCAGTGCTGCTAGAATATTAATGAAAATTCCTAATCTTCTAAAAATCTTGTGGTCCTCCTCTGCTCAATGCAGGGAAGATAGTGGAGAGGCAATTCCTTTCCAAGGGCTTAGCTGGAGGCTTCCACCACTGAGCTGCTTGAATCTTTAGGCTTGAAATTGGCTTGCTATTTTGTGGCTGACCCTCCATGTGTGACAAAATTTCTCATTTCAAACAGACTTCCTATGAAGAGTCACTCCAGTTTATTCAATGCCTTTGGAAAACATATCCTTAGTTTTGTGTGGAGTGAGAAATCAGTGTGTTATTCTCGTTGTGAAGTTATTAATTTCTAAAAGCTGGTTCCCCCCCCCCATCCATTTCTCTTACAAGGTTACCCCACCCCCTCCTTCAAGCAGGACAACTTTGGGTTGAGTCTTTTGGAGTTTGTTTGGGAACTTGCGTGGGGCACCCACGTGTCCCAGACTCATCTGATCAAATCTTAAGTACACTGTTTGTCTTAGAAGTCTCTCCTATTGTATCAGAAGCTTCTTCCAGGAGGTCAAAGCCAGTGGCTAGATTGATCCTCACATCAGTCCCTCCCAGATAATCTGGTCCTGAACTCCTCAGGTCCTTGTATAATATTCTTGTCCTTTATTTCTGGATTAAAATCTTTGTCTCCAATTCTTCATCATTTCTTTAAACTGTTAATTTGCTTGAATGTGTCCCCTGTAAACCTTTTCAACATTAAGGAAGACTGGATTAAATTTTCCTATAAGCTGGAAGTGTCTGTGTAAACCTTGGAACATGTCCTATCAGGAACATTATATAATGATCTGTCTGGCTCTGGTCAGTTTCAGGCATGGCTGCACATCTCTCTCTCATTCTCACTCTAAATTTGGGGGGCATTGTCTTAGGTCAATGATTTCAGGCAGTGCCCCATATTTCTCTCTCAATAAATACATTCCATTCTAAAGATGGTTCTTCCTGTTTTTTTAAAATAGTGTTAAAGAAGGTGTATTTTGATATTTTCAAGGTCTCCTTAAATTTCCACTTCACACAATTGGAAGCCCACAATTGATTGAATGTTGATCCAGTGGGGGATCCAAGCTTTGTTCACTTCCAATTGGTGCAGTGGATAGAGCACTGGACTTGGAATGAATTCAAATCTGACCTCAAGTACTTATTAACTATATGATCCTGGGCAAGTCAGTTAACCCCTATTTGCCTCAGCTCCTCAACTATAAAGTAGGGGCACAGTGGAGAAGGTAATGGCAAAATATTCCAGTATCTTTGCCAAGGAGATCTCATAGACAAAAGGCCACATGATCACATTGAGTCAGACAGGATTGAGCAACAACAACAACAGCAACGACAGAGTGAACAATTAAGGTTCACTGAGTTTTCATCTGGTTAAGGAGTCAGAATTCTTACTTTAAGTGGGATGGGGTGATGACAAGACTGAAGTCTATCCTATCCTGGGTAGCACTAGCTCTGGAAGTTGTCTCAGGGATAAGCTCAAGTTTGGAAGTTCCAAAGTTAGAGAGCTTAGTCATTGGAAAGTCTAAAAAGAAATTTCCTGATATTTTAAGAGAAAGAAGATGGTAGTCCATGTGATTCCTAAGAACTGTCCTTCTTCTAGAAGAAAGCCAATGAATTATTCAAATAGTATAGTAGTGTTCAAAAAAATTCTGAAGCATGGGGGGAACTCTAAGTCACCTATGATACCAATATAATTAGAATTAGAATTATGCTCCAACATAATTCTAAATCCAATTTCCTTCTTGAAATATATATGTTTGTGTGTGAGAGTATATGTATGTAATAAAAATTGCCCCTTATTATATCCAATAATTTTAATGTACAATAGATATAATTTACATTTACATTACAAGTTTTATTCTGAAACCTTTCTTGGAGATACATGTATTCATTGCTGGGGTGGAGTGGCCATTATAAATATACAGTGTCCAGTTTCATTTTCTGTCCTTTTCATTTACAAGGTAGAAGTCATTCTCTATGTTATTTTCCTGGATCTGCTCTCTTAACTCTCCATCAGTTCTTAAAAAAATTGGTCATATTTCTCTGAACTCTTCATATTCATTGTTTTTAGTTTGAAAAAATGCTGTTACATTTACATGCCACAAGTGATTTCGATATCTTCCAAACAATGCACATCTATTCTAAACAATGGTATTTCTAGCTACTACAAAAAGGGTTGATATGAATATCTTTGTGTATATAAGATCTTCCTTTTTGTCCCTGACCTTGGGGTTTATGCCTAATAATGGGGTCGATGGCACAAAAGACATAATAAAATAAATAAAACAAAATTACTTTCTTGACTTCTTTCCCAGAATGCTTTCCATTATGATTGACCCAAATCACTAGTCCACATACTGGTCATAAGTTTCCCTGTTTTCTGACAGTGCTTCCAACATTACTTATTTCTGTATTTTCTTATTTTTCTGTATTTTGTCAATTTGCTGTACATGAAGTGAAACCTCAGAGTAGGAGGCTTAGTGAGTCTGCTTCTGAGTATAATTATTAGAGAAGTATTCACTGACTTTGATAGCATCTGCAAATATATTGATTGTTTCTTATTAGCTTACTATTTGGAGACCAAAAAAAAAAAAAAGCCCAACCCTTTTTACTAGCTCTTGAGTTCAAATTTAGTGTGTATACAAAAGGCTTGATTGAACAGCCTCTCTCTCTCTCTCTCTCTCTCTCTCTCTCTCTCTCTCTCTCTCTCTCTCTCTCTCTCTCTCTCTCATGCCTTTTGAGTGAGCAAGAAAAGATGCTGTGGACCTTCAGGTTAGGGAGCAGGAGCAACAATACAATATAATAAATATTTATTAAGCACCTACTATGTGCTAGGCATTTTACTTAGCACTAAAAATACCAATAAGAAAAAGAAAGGCCATTCCTGCCCTCAAAGGACATTAAAATCTAATGGGGTGGGGGGGGGGGAGACAACAAACAAAAAGAAGCTGAAAGGGGAAAGAGAGAGCACTATGTGTGTGGGATGATGAGGGTAGAATTGAAGGCAAGGAGGACAGCTGGTAGGAAATGAAAAGTTGCCTGGAATTCTGGGCCTTCTTTATATAAAGGCTTTTGGGAAGAATTTTTTGCTCTTCCCTCCAATGAAAGGGCCACTTGGCAGCAGCAGTAGCAGAAGGTGCTACTGTGGCCCCAATATTTCCCCCCTTAGGCCACCATGTGTTTGTGAACATATAGTAACAATTTTTTCTGTTCCTGTTGCCTCTATCCTTTCCTGATTTTAGCTGAATGAGTAACAGAGACGGGATAGACTGTATTATGTCACTATAAACTGTTAAAGGTCAAAAGATCCATCAGAAGCCAAAGAATTCAAGACTTATGAGATGCTCTGAGGCTGGTAGCTGATACCTTATTACAGAAAGTGAGGAAGCAACTCATGGACTGGCTATCCCACACCCAGAAGTGAATTGAATAGTAGCAACCATCTTAAGCTGAAGTACTACAGGAGAATAGAACCCTGACTTGGAAGGGTTTGTACTTTAGGTCTTGCTATGTCTTCTCAGCAAATATTTCTTTGTGAAAGCTAAATCATACCGAAGAGAAGTCAGTTGAAGAATTGTTACATTGGAGAGATGTTAACTGGTGATTGATACTAGGGAACACACTGGATAGGAGCTCAAAGGCAGAGAACTAAAGAAAGATACCTAGAATCTTTCATGGTTAGCCCTAGAATACTGAGGGAAGCATTAGCTTTGTTCTAAGGACCTGACCTGTTAGCATGAGTAGGATTTGGGAGAATTCATCTAGAACCTAGAACATGCTATGCTAGAATGTGATTGTGTATAATAATTTCAGATAATTATGTTTATTTCCCCTCTGTTGTGAATTTACCTTGTTTATTTTATATTTTGGCCATTTTATTTCCATCTCCCTTTTTTGATCAGGTTAGCAAAAAGTGTTTATCAATAATTAGTCTTTTCAAAGAATTAGCTTTTGTTTATCATTTATCTAGTCTTTTATTTCATACATGTTATTATCTCTTTCACTGATAATTTTCATTTTTTGTATTTTCAGAGAGGCCATTTGTTGATTCTCTAGGTTTTTCAAATTGAATGCCCATTTCTTTTATCCTATTTTTTTCTATTTTTGTTAATGTATGTTTTTGAAATGATATTTTTTCACAATAAACACTAGGTTAACTTTATTTATTTATTTTACATTTTGTACTTTAATTCTCTTCTTACACCGTTCTGATAAGAAATAAGTGGGGAAAAACACAATATACATACTAAAGGAGAGAAAAAAACCCAGATAATTCCAAATGTTATTGTTCCAAAACATATAATTATAAGGAGCCCACCTTAAGAATTTCAAGAATTTGGGGAGTTACCAATTGTAAAATGGAGGCATTGGAGATGAAAATAAAGGTCCCTTCCATTGTCTTTGATGGTAGTTCAGTGGAGATTAGAAGAGTTTCTGGAGAAAGATCTGAGTAAGAGAAAGAGGAAGCTTGATTGAGCTAGCACCTACTTTCCCTTCACCTCCCCCAAGAGAGGAAGTTCACAGTTGCTGCACAGGTATATTGAGGTTCCCCAAGGAGAAAGGGTGGTGGAGAGTTGAAGACAGGCCTCTCCTATCAAATAAACCCAAGAAGTAACCCCAAACTTGATCTGGAGATAAGCCTTCGTGCAGGTGTGGGGATGGAGTTGATGGCTCTCTCTGTTGATCTCAATACAGATACTTCCTCAAATATAAACCAAGGAGCTTGACAAAATCTGACTGCAGTTAGGGATTTTAATGATGACACCAAAAGGAGATTGGGAGATGGAAAGTGGGGTTCAGTTTCCCTAATGCTTTCTAATACGGTCTTTCACTTAGGCAGCTTGGGTTAGCTGACCTCTGTCCTGTCCTCAGCTAAGTAATTCAAACTGTTTAATATATATATATATATATATATATATATATATATATATATATATATATAGCCTAAGAATCTATAAATAGGTAGGTTCAAGAAGACTGGCAGGGAAAGAGATCCAGGCTCTCTCCTCAGTGAGTCCATGGCTCCCTTTTGGGGCTTGAGGGATCTTCTCCTTGGTAGAGATGATGTTGGAGAGGTTAGACAGAAGATAGTTCTGCAGAAGATGTTGATTATTAACATAGGATATTCTCTTATGGCTCTTGGTGAGATGATCAGCTAGGACACATTCTGCTTGGTTCAGGTCTCAGTTCAAAAAGCCAAGAATTCCATGTAGATCTTTCTCTGGTCAGTTTTCTTTTCCCAGCATGCCTCGCTCTCCAATCCACATTTCTGTCACTCACACCTGATGCCAAGATTCCAAAATCCCTCTCTTGCACTAATCATTACAGAACTCGATATGAATAATACAGATTTTATGTTATTCTATCCATTGGCTACTTTTATATGTGCATCCTTTATTACTTAACTCTGATCTTTGGGGGATATGTATTCCTCTTCCTTTCCAATGCTATCCCTTTCACCTGTATCATTGGTTAAATCTGCTCCCACATTCACTGCAACATTGATCTCTTAATTATCCCCCAAATGATATTTCTTCTAAGCATAGATTAAGTTACATGGCAGAAATTTTAGTATGTTATCTTATCATTATTTTTTACATAATTATTCATTATTTCTATGACCTGTGTTTTGAGTTTTCATGTGTTTTGAAATGAGCAAGCCCTAAATACAGATACTGTCTGAACTCAAATTATGATGATTAATTTTTAATAAAATACTTGTCTAAAATAAAGTTCTTGCTGATTACATGCATAGAAAGGTATGTATGTATATGTATAAAAGCCAAAGTTCATTCTATATTAACAAGGTTAAAGTCAGAGGCTGAAATTTTTGTTTTGTCATTGAAAGTATTTCCCTGTAAGTGTAAACATTCTCATTAATAACATATATGAGAATTATTGATTCATTCCTGTGGCTAGTAATTATCCTGGGTTATGTCCTCGGTCTTTAAAAGAAACAGTTACCAATGGAGATATGGAGAAAATGAGAGTTTGGCTGTAGAGAGCGATAGTTAGACACACATGGACGTCAGTTCCCTGGAGAAAAGTCGAAGTTCCATGCAACTCAGAAACCATTTGTGCCTTGGAGGGTTGGGCACCACAGAGCCCCCAGAAATGGCAGTGGAAAGAGACAGTGGGAGTGTAGTAAGAAATGCCTGGGCCAAACTGGACAATTCAGGAATCTGAATAGTGACTAAACATAGGAGGAGTTCCTGGACAATTATGAGTTCTAGAACGCAAACTTCTGGACATAGAGGATATGTTCCTAGACAAGACTAAGTCCGGAAACAAGTGGAACAATTCCAGAATCAAAAGGGCTGATAGTTGAGAAGCAGCAAGGGAATGAACCTTATCCTTCATTAGTACAGTGATTTATGCAGACTGTGTGGGTCTAGGGCAAGGAGTTGGCACTCTGATGATCCTGGATACTTTCTCCTCATGGAAATACCTCAACCCTAAGGTATTAACTATATGTCAGGAGAACTGTACAGGCACCCAGAAAATAAAGGGTTCATAGTATGGGTAGTTTACTGAACTCCCTAATAACACTGAGTGTTTTACCTTGCCTACTAGAAAGGGAATAATTTTGACAGATTAGGGACTCCAATATAATAAGTCTTCTGTAATTTAAATTTTCTGTAGGCTCAAAGAAAGCCTGTCCAAATTCAATGTCGTGTTAGTCTGGGAGCTTACAAGGGGGCTGAGAATTCTTTTTTCCCCATAGAGACTTAAACTTGAACTCAATAGTGATGCTCCTAGGAAAAGCCAACTGTACCAGAGGGAATTTTGTGAGAAGGTCCAAGATTGAATGAACATGACTCATGTAAACTGAGAACTTCATTGCCAAGACACAGGGTTAATATGTCTAATATAGTGCAAATAAGAGCATCTAACAATTACAAAGGAATTTAAGGTTTGCAAAGTTTGCTTTACATATGTTTACTCATTTGGTCTTCACAACACTCTGTGAGGTAGGCATTATTATCATCCACATTTGACAACGAGGGCACTTAGGTCAATAGAGTTCGAATGACATGCTTGGGGTCATAGAAGCTAATATGGCCAGCTTTGATCTTGTCTTCCTCCTTGAGGTCTTAGAAACAGAGACAAACTTATTTCAGAGAAAACTCAGACTGCAAAGGAGGTGAGTCACAAGTTCTAGCTTCCTGGTCCAGTAATAAGATCAGAGTTACAAGTAAAAGAACCAGAGAAGGGAGGATTTGCTTCAGGAGGAGAATTGCTGCTTTAAACTGACCATTCATAAATCACCCCCAAATCAAAGAAATTAATGTGGGTACCCTCTTTGATTTTCTTATTCTTGGCAATGTGGTGAGTTCAAAGGTATTGTTGACCTGTAAATTTAAATGTACTGTATTAAAAAAAAAGGAGGCAATGAAGACAAGGAAGAAGAAGACCACCGATTGGAAGTGACAACGTTTATTTTTTTTCAAGTTGTTAAAAATCAGTGTGTAGCAAATGAATGCTCTGGCATCATTTGTCTCTCTTTTGCTATCAAATATATTTGTTAGTAAGGAAAAAAGAAATAGTGGTATATGTCAGTGTTTCCATTTTATGGAAGAAACATATCAGTGGACAGAAAGCCAAGCTTGGAGATAGGAGATCCTGGGTTCAAATCTGATCTCAGACACTTCCTATCTGTGTGAACAAATCATTTATCTCTAATTGCCTTGCCTTTACTGCTCTTTTGCTTAGTATCAATTCTAAGATGGAGGTAAGTGTTTAAAAAAAAAGGAATACTGGTATGATCATTTCCTAGGGTTTTCTTAGATTCCAGTCCAAAGTTCAAGCTATACCATATTGCTGTGTTATTCTCACCAGCAACAACATCTTACCAGTGGTGGCATCAAGAGAGGGTGAAGTTTCAAAAGAGAGGGCTGGATCTAAAAAGCCAGTTTAGTATCCACCCACAAAAAATAAAAGAGTGAAAATAAAAATAAATAAATAAAATTATCAGTTTATAGTTTACAGTAAGAAACATTTGTGTGTATGTGGATGCTATCTTCTGTTGGATGAGATAAAGATAATAGCAATTCATATGTGGAATAACCTTCTATAGCACTTTAAGACTTTCAAACCAGGTATGATGATTACTCACTAAGCTGGCTTGCTCATTCCATATCCTCAGAAGTACCTCTTCTATTCTTGAACTGACAGAATATTTATTCTCTCTTTCCACTTATGATCACCCAGATTTAGCGACATATTTCAAGTGACCTTCCCAGACGTGTGTCATTTGCACTCTTAATAAGCATGCCTACTATGCCTTTATCCAAATCAGTTATGAAAAAATTAAAAAACACAACCAAACTAAATCTCTGGGTTACTCCACAGTTCTACTGCCACATTGCTACTGAAGTATTAAAAACTACTCTTTGAGTCTGACTATCCATATAATTCTGAATCTATATAATTGTATTATTGTCTGATTTTATCTCTCCAACTTCTCTACAAGAATAGGATGTGATATTTAATTTAAAACTTTCCTATAATTACATCTATAACATTCTCCCACATCAACTATCAAAGAAAGGACATGAAGTTGACCTGTTTAGCAAGCATTTATTTGTCAAGTGATCTGTTCTAGAATTTTCCCAGAAATTGAGTCAAGCTCACTCACTAGTTTATAGACTCTGTTCTTTCTCTCTCCTCCCACTCCTTCCTCAACAACCAGGATGACATTTGTACTTCTCCAATATTGGGTTACCTTTCCCATTTCCCCAGATCTTTCAAGTATTACTGACAATAATCACATCTGCCACTTCTTCTAGACCTTGTGGCTTGTCTTTATCCAGGGCAGCTAGGTGTTCCCATACTATTTCCTTACTCATCATGGTATCAGCTCCCTCTTCATCACCTTTTTCTGTCATTTCCAAATGCATAGACAATTGTTAGAGAAAACAAAAGCAAAGTAAAAATAGAGTGACTCTTCCATTTCTTCTTTGATCATCCTTTTCCTCCATTATAGAAGTAAAATAAGTCCCTTTTGCTTCCCTTGCCAGTATCAGCTAATCCTGAGCTTTAGCATTCCATCCAGCATTTCTACATGATTGTTCAAATGTTCTTCCATTAGCTCTCAATTACTTTCTATTGCTTTCATTTCCATTCATTTCCTGTAAAAATCGAAGTTGGTTGGATGAGTTACCTGTATGTCTACACCAGTCTCTTCAGACACATCTCACTCTTCCTCCTCCCTGGCATTGTTTTCATAAGCATTCATCTTGAGCATCTCCCAATTATCTTGACTGATTTGCCTTGTAGTATTTTAGTCCATGAATCCTACCTACACTTCCTCTGAACCCTTTGAAATCTATATTCTTAAGACTTCAGAAGTCCATTCAGATATCCTCTGTTTTGGTCACAAATGCCAAAGGAAAATGGTCACTTTCTCTTCCATTCTTCTCCTATCCAAGGTTCCCATCATTTTAACTCCAGAAAGCAGTTCTATTAGTGAGAATCAGATCCAGAATAGAATTTCCCTTTGTTGTTTCTATCACTCTTTGAAGGATTAAATTAACTTGAAGGCAAGTCAAGAATTTATTAGCTTTATTAGCTGCTTTGTTTTTGGCAGAGAGAGCTCAAGCAGATGTCTAGATAGGGGAAGTTCCCCATCACTACAATATCATGTCTTTGTTCCAGGCTTGGGATCTGCTTCCCAAACTCCTAAGCTACTTCTTCCTTCTTTCCTCCTCTGTCTGACAAACATCACTTGTTTTCCCCTTCATGAACCTTTAAGCAAATACTCTCTTGTGTTTCTCCTTCCTCAGTCCCATTCTCTCATAAGTATACTTTCTTTAACACATTACTATCCTACTTCCACTCTTACCTATCCCCTTCTTCTGACAAAGGTATATTCACTCATCTAGAGCCAGAGTCCAGGCACACGCTTCATTCTAACAAGTGTTAGTGATACATATAAAGTCACATTTGACTCCTTACTTTAGGACCTGGCATTCTCCTTATTTATACCTATACTCATGGGCATTTGTGTCTGGACATTCATAGCTATGGTTTTGCTACTGGTTCCTTTCTTAGATGTCTCCTGTTAGTCCTGCTACTATCCTTTCTTTATGACTACTCTCTTGGGGGAAAAATATAGTATATATCAGCAGTCTTCTCCCTCTTCCACCCTTTTTATTTTAAAGTCTTTTCAATTAGATTTGCACTAGGCAAATGCGTGCTGTTGGTCTTTTAAAAACTATTAAACATTATATAAGATCTGACTTCCTCAGTTTCTTCTTCTTCTTTAAAAACAAGGGATTTGGATTGGTTTACCTCTAAGATTCCTTAGATGTTGAAAATATTCCGTTCCTGTAATAGTTTGTTGATTCCATGAGATCATTTTCCATATTTTTTCAGGATCTATGGTCTAAAGCACTAATTTGTGCATTTTTATACATAAATCTTTGGCATAATATTATGGTAGGGATCTTTTGGCTATTAGTTATGGATTTTTTTTTAATTTTTAAAACATTATTTTATTTGGTTGTTTTCATACATTATTCACTGGAAACAAAGATCATTTTCTTTTCCTCCCCTCCCCCCCCCACCTTTCACTCTCCCATAGCAGACGCATGATTCCACTGGTTATCTATCACATGTGTTCTTGACTCGAACTCATTTCCCTGTTGTTGGAATTTGCATTATAGTGTTCATTTAGAGTCTCTCCTCAGTCTTATCTCCTCCAACCCGGTAGTCAAGCAGTTGCTTTTCATTGGTGTTTTTACTCCCACAGTTTATCCTCTGCTTGTGGGTAGTATTTTTTAGATCCCTGCAGATTGTTCAGGGACATTGCATTGATACTAATGGAGAAGTCCATCACCTTCGATTGCACCACAATGTATCAGTCTCTGTGTACAATGTTTTTTTGGTTCTGCTCCTCTCGCTCTGCATCACTTCCTGGAGGTTGTTCCAGTCTCCATGGAATTCCTCCACTTTATTATTCCTTTTAGCACAATAGTACTCCATCACCAACATATACCACAGTTTGTTCAGCCATTCCCCAATTGATGGGCATCCCCTCGTTTTCCAGTTTTGGGCCACCACAAAGAGCACAGCTATGAATATTTTTGTACAAATCTTTTTGTCCATTATCTCTTTGGGGTACAGACCCAGCAGTGCTATGGCTGGATCAAAGGGCAGACATTCTTTTATCGCCCTTTGGGCATAGTTCCAAATTGCCCTCCAGAATGGTTGGATCAATTCACAACTCCACCAGCAATGAATTAATGTCCCCACTTTGCCACATCCCCTCCAGCATTCATTACTTTCCATAGCTGTCATGTTAGCCAATCTGCTAGGTGTGAGGTGATACCTCAGAGTTGTTTTGATTTGCATCTCTCTGATTATAAGAGATGTAGAGCACTTTTTCATGTGTTTATTAATAGTTTTGATTTCTTTGGCTGTGAACTGCCTGTTCATGTCCCTTGCCATTTGTCAATTGAAGAATGGCTTGATTTTTTGTACAATTGATTTAGTTCTTTATAAATTTGAGTAATTAAACCTTTGTCAGAGGTTTTTATGAAGATTGTTTCCCAATTTGTTGCTACCCTTCTGATTTTGGTTACATTGGTTTTGTTTGTACAAAAACTTTTTAATTTGATGTAATCCAGATTATTTATTTTGCATTTTGTAACTCTTTCTAAGTCTTGCTTGGTTTTGAAGTATTTCCCTTCCCAAAGGTCTGACATGTATACTATTCTGTGTTCGCCTAATTTTCTTATAGTTTCCTTCTTTATGTTCAAGTCATTCACCCATTTTGAATTTATCTTGGTGTAGGGTGTGAGGTGTTGATCTAAGCCTAATCTTTCCCACACTGTCCTCCAATTTTCCCAGCAGTTTTTATGAAATAGTGGATTTTTGTCCCAAAAGCTGGGTTCTTTGGGCTTGTCATATACTGTCTTGCTGAGGTTGCTTGCCCCCAGTCTATTCCACTGATCCTCCTTTCTGTCTCTTAGCCAGTACCAAATTGTTTGATGACCCCTGCTTTGTAATATAGTCTGAGATCTGGGACTGCAAGACCCCCTTCCTTTGTATTTTTTTTTTCATTATTTCCCTGGATATCCTTGATCTTTTGTTCTTCCAAATGAACTTTGTTATGGTTTTTTCTAGTTCAGTAAAAAAATTTTTTGGAAGTTCCATGGGTATGGCACTAAATAGATAGATGAGTTTGGGTAGGATGGTCATTTTTATTATATTGGCTCGTCCTACCCATGAGCAGTTAATGTTCTTCCAATTGCTCAAGTCTAGTTTTAGTTGTGTGGCGAGTGTTTTGTAGTTGTGTTCATATAGTTCCTGTGTTTGTCTCGGGAGATAGATTCCTAAGTATTTTATTTTGTCTAAGGTAATTTTGAATGGGATTTCTCTTTCTAGTTCTTGCTGCTGAGCTGTGTTGGAGATATATAGAAAAGCTGATGACTTATGTGGGTTTATTTTGTATCCTGCAACTTTGCTAAAGTTGTTGATTATTTCAATTAGCTTTTTGGTTGAATCTCTAGGATTCTTTAAGTAGATCATCATGTCATCTGCAAAGAGTGATAATTTGGTCTCCTCCTTGCCTATTTTAATGCCTTCAATTTCTTTTTCTTCTCTAATTGCTACTGCTAGTGTTTCTAATACAATGTCAAATAATAGAGGTGATAATTAGTTATGGATTTTTAAAAAAGTTTTTTAAGTTCCATATTTTATTCACTTTGTTATTTCCTCTCGACATAGGCTACATATTTCACTGTTCCAATCCTATTGACTCCTCTTGACTACAACCTCTTGTGTTGTAAGGATATACAATTAGCTTTGCTGCAAAGCAGGAGATCCTACATTACAGAAGCATTCTGGAGCTCTGAAAAAGGCAGTTTCTGGCAGGCAGTTGCTTCTCTGGAGGAGACAGGGGAGTTGGTGGAGTTGTTCTCTGGAGAAGGAGACTTTTTAAGCTGCCAGGAGACTGGGACTTTCCTTCAAACAAGTTTTCATCTTCTGGAAGTGGTAGAGAGAATGGAGAGTAGAGAGACAGGTGGACTGTGTGAGTGAAACCATTTCTCTTTTTCCTAATCCTGTGTGCTGCTGCTGATTTCTACTGGGACTTCTGCCAGACCCAACAGGACATCAGTTTGTGAGACTTTCTTTGGCCCTTGTTCCTGTACCTACAAGTCCTTCCCTAATTTTAATATAGTATAATTAAGATTAATTAGTATAGTTTAAAAAGTAGACTTATAGGTAGAGAAATCATTGGTTAGTGGGGTTTAGCTCTCTGACTTGGGGGTAAGATCAGATCTTCCCAATTCCCTTCCCTTAGCATAAACAGTTAGTTAGTTATATTTATTTATCTATGTCTTTATTATTCTATAACTATTTCACTTGCCAGACCAAGGACTTCTCTTTCCCAGCTGGGATCCCAGTCTGATCCCTCCTACTCAGCCTGATTGACCCTACCCTTATATAACACCCCAATGTTCAAAATCAGTATCTTGCATTTAGGAAGTGTTATATAATATTAAAAGCATTTTCATGTGTATTATTTCATTTGATCATCGTAATAACCGTTTGGAATATAGCAGATCGGAAGTATTATTATTATTACGTATATTTTATAGATGAGATAAACCACCACAGAGAGGTGACTTGCTCATAGTCACACAGTGTGCCTAGGACCTTGGCCTAATTTCTATTCCAGTTTTATTATCCTGTAATGAATTAGCCCTGAATATTATAATTTTAAGATTGGTCTCTTAGGGATCATTCTGTTTGTAGGTTCCCAAGAGATAAAACTTTGTGCTTTTTCCATTAGCTCATCTGTTATAATTTTAGCTTACTGTAACCCTGGTCTTATCAAAATGTTTTCAGGATGTCTCTTTTGAATTCAGACTGGACCCTCATGAGATACCCTCCCAGGGGGGCAGCTATTCCACTATTCTCCTAGGGACCTTTCTGTCTAAAGGTTCCCAAGAAGTTCAACTCCATTCCTTTCTCCCTAACTTAATCTGACTCAAGTCTCATCAAGATAGTTTTATTAGAATATACCTCTTGACCTCATGAAGAATTCTTATCCAGGGATTATTCTCCTCTGAAGGTAGCAAGATAGAGCTAATATAATCATAGGATTTAGAGCTGGAGAGGACCTTTAAGGTCACCTGGCCCATTCCCTTCAATTTAAAGATAAGGAACTGGAGGCCACAGAGATGAAGTGCCTATCCCACCCAAGGTCACAAAGATAATAAGCAAAAGAAATGGCCTTCAAACTCAGGCCCTCCAGCTTCAGGTCTTCTATTGCTTCTCAATAATTTAGCATAAAAATTATTTCCCATCCCTACTCCCTGCCAAGTGGTTCAGGAAGACCTAAATTTACTTTTTAAGACTCTTTATCAACTCTCTGAACCCTAATATTCCTATATCTTTTTCTTCCATACAGAAGAAAAGAGCCACTGGAAATATTGCTACAAAGATAACACAGATCTCATTTAGACAAAGTATATCTGATTAGGAGTTAATTATTCACTTTTCCTCTTAAAGAGGATTTAAACAAATCTCCTCCCCCCCTCAAGTTTTCTATCTGAAACCTGCCAAGTAGGAGTAATTTGAGACTAACATAGAATAAATCCTCTCTTAGCAACACCTTAGCAACAGTTTCAATTCAGGTGCCCTGGATGTAGATTATTCCAAAGCTATTTTTTTTAATAGTTTGCATCCCTTGCTTCAAATTACTTAGCAAAATTTATAGAAGCCAATTAAACCTGGAGTCAGAAAACTTGAATTCAAGTCCCAACTCTGCTACTTACTGTGGTATAGATGAAGGGTAAAAAGTTTTAAAAATATGTCATGGTCTAGTTGTGTGACTTTGGGCAAGTCATTTAACCTCAGTTGCTTAGCCCTTAGAGTTCTTCTGCCCTATAAAAGATACTAAGGCAGAAGAGTTTTTAAAAAATAAATAACAGTCCCCCCAAATCTTCTGATATCCAATATCCAATAAAACTCACTTGTGACAGGCTTTGTCTGCTCTGGACTGAACTCTTCTTGGGCACCTGACCTTGATCTATCTAGAAATGTCCACTCTTTGGGGGGAGGAGTGGAGGTAGGATGGGTTCTACTGGCCCCTGGTGGTTCCCTGACCTGGAGCATGAGAGATGGGGAACTAAACAGACTCCCATGAGTGAGATTCTGTCCATTCTGGCATTTACTTGTGTCAGAGAATTTCCTTCCTCTAGCGGTAAAAATGGGTCCAAGGGAGGCAGCTAGTTAAAACACTAGGTCTGGGGTTGAGAGGTCCTGGGTCCAAATGTGACTTCTGATACTTCCTAGCTATGTGAGCCTGGGCAAGTCACTTAGCCCCAAATGCCAACTCCTTACCACCCTTCTGCCTTGGAATTGATACTTAATATCATTGATTCTTAGTTGTCCCTCTACTCTCCCAAAGCTGTGTGACCTCAGCCAAATAACTACACGAATCTGTTTTGCAGATCATCTGCTAAATGAGAATATGATACTTTACACCACCAGCTTCATGGGGTTACAATGGCTATGAAAACAATCTACATATCAGCTCTGATCATTTTGCCATCACTATTAATAGTTATGACAATTTTTTTGAACAGAGATTAAAAGTTATTTTATGAGGGGGTCCCTAAAATAATGACCAATAAGCAGCATGATCTTACAATATTTATAATTGCCAAATAAGTAGGAATTATTTTGGGCTTCTTGTATTTGGATTGAATATCAATTTTTACTATAGATAAAAATTTTTTCACATTTTTTATGAGGTTTGTTGCTGTTGTGATTCTTCTCCACCCATTTTTTGGGTTTTCTTGACAGAGATACTAGAGTGGTTTGCCATTTCCTTTTCCAGATCACTTTATAAATTAAGAAAGTAAGGTAAGCAGGGTTAAGTGACTTGCTCAGGGTCACTCAGCTAATAAGTGTCCAAGGCTTTTTTTTTAACCCGTATCTTCTGTCTTAGTATTAATTCTAAGGGAGAAGAGTGGCAAAGGCTAAGCAATCAGGGTTAGGTGGCTTTCCCAGGATCAGTTTTGGAGTTCACATTTGAACCCAGGTCCTCCCAATTCTTGAGCTGGTGTTCTATCCACTGTGCCATCTAGCTGCCTCTTTTTGTTAAATTACTACCCTGAAAAGCCCTCGGTCATGTGACTTGAATAGCTTTGGACGGTAGACTGAATATTCCAGTAAAACAACACATGCACACATATGACCCTATTGGCAAATAGATACAGTGGGGTATTGGGTGATTATTTCCTTTTATGAAATGTATTCTGAAGTGCTATCCAGCTCCCTCTCACTCTATTCTTTGAACTTTATAACTTATTCTGAGAGCATAGCTTCATTGCCTCTTCTGTAGGTTCTGTGATGGGCTTGGTCCCAAAGCCTTGAAGTTCTCCCCTACAGTCTTGATTGAGTGAGATACTAAGAGCACATCCAAAGCAGGCAGCTCCTGGTGGGGTGGGGGTGGGAAGGGACTTGGTTGGTACCAGGCTGTTTGCCTGGTTTTCCTTCTTGCCCCTTTGGGGATCACTTCTGTAACAGGGATTACAAAGGCAGCAGAAGGCAGTTCTGTGATCATTACTTGTGTGTTGGTGGAGTGAGAAAGAACAATTTCTAATTTCTGCCAGTAGAATTCTTTTCTGTTCCTGCTCGTTCTGGCAGTAGTTGGCTTTTCAGTTTTTTTGGTCTTCCTTCACCCCCCCCCCCCATCTCCCCAGTCTTAGAGACGTTTACATTAGTGTGCATGCTGGATTGGTGTTGGGAAGGAGGAAGGCTCCTCTTTATTTTTCCCCTTTAGTACCATTGACTTCTACTTATATTGAAACAAAATGGGGAACCAGATTAGTTTTGCAACATCCACAGTGTCAAAGTGATCATGCTCCTGTATTCAAGAAACTGGATATCCAACTGTGGGATTGGATAAAATATGATTTTCCTGAAGAGAAAGAGAGGGGGAAGAAAGAAAGAGATTGAGAGAGACAGACAGAGGAGAGGAGAGAGAGAGAGGAGAAAAGAGAGAAGAGAGGAGAGATAGAGAGGAGAGGAGAGGAGAGACAGACAGAGAGAGAGAGAGAGAGAGAGAGAGAGAGAGAGGAGTGGGAGAGAGAAAGAAAGAGAAAGAGAGAGAATGCCTTGATCTTCAATTGTTGAAGGAACATGGGAAACCAAGGAAGAAATCAGCATTAGTTAAATATCAAGCTTTGGAAAAGAGTATCTGTGATTGTTTCAAGGACTCTCACCCACATCATTCCTTCCAGTTCTTACTTATTCCCACCCGCTTATCCATTCACCATTTTCTACCCAGATGGTCATTTCCTACCCCTAAACTACTTAAAGTCAATGTACTCTTCCGAATGTGCATATTTGTGTTTCTGGGTGTACATGACAGCATATACATTTGTGGATGCTTTAGCTATGGAGTGGTGCCCTCAGGAGAATCAGTTGTTCTGGATCTCTGACTGGAGAGAAGTGATAAACCATGGAGGTTAGGGGTGCACCAGAGAACCTAAGACAACGATGGCCCAGAGCCAAGAGTCCCAACAGAAAGAGCTTTGTATATTCTCTCACAAATGGTAGCTATATTTCTTCCCTCTCATGCCAAAAGTCCCAAGAGTTTAAGGGTCACAGACAAGGGATCCCTGACATAGTATTGTCATATGTATTTATGTTTGCTATTCTGTTCAGGCCATGACCCATGTGAATGAAGAGAGAGCATAGCCAGCACACCATGGTCAAAAAATGATGTTGTCTTGGGGACAAGCTATCCATTTTTCAACATTTCTTTTCTCAGAGACTTTAACCTTATTCCATACTTTGGTTTTGAGCTTTCAGCTTTAGACTCTTCTACTATATAGCTCTCTGAAATGGTTACCTCTGAAGACTTTTGATTTGAACCCAATACTGCTTTCTGCTTATACAGTCAGATCACATCCATTTCATCTTTTTACATTAGGGGTATTCTTTTTCTCTGGACTTTCTTTTTTCTTTCTTACTTCTTCTTCTTTTTTTTTTTGTCCAGAACTCATGATTTCTTTAATGTGGCAAGAGAGCAAATATTCTCTGCTTAGAGGATCACCAACAGTTCTGCACCTTATAATTTTAGAGAATTGCCTGGGGACACTGAGATAGTGAGTGACTTGTCCAAAGTCCTCTAGCCAGGATGCATCAGAGGGACTTGAATGCAGGTCTTCCTGACTCCTGGGCTGCCTTTTTATCCACTACTCCATGCTGCTTCTCAGCTACAAATTCTAACACAAAAGATATGCCTTAAGAAATGGTTCATCATTCCTAATCTTTGGTCCCATATGCTAGTTGAAGTTCCAACATACAGAATTCCATGCTGCCTCTTAACACAAAAGAGAACTCATGAAAATGTTAATCAGCCTTTTTCATTGGACGTATATCCTTGGTGGGAGGCTCTAACTCACTGAATACCATGCTGTCTCTGAACTATATAAATGCTAACCCAAAAGACCTACCATAAGAAATTATTAATAACCCTAGGAGGCAGCTGGGTGGCTCAGTGGATTGAGAGCCAAACCTAGAGATGGGAGGTCCTGGGTTCAAATCTGACCTCAGACCCTTCCTAGCTTTGTGACCCTGAGCAAGTCACTTGACCCCCATTGCCTAGACCTTACCTCTCTTCTGCCTTAGAACCATTCACAGTATTGATTCTAAGTTTTTTTTTAATAACCCTTAATCACTGGCCTTATTCTCTGGTGTGAACTCCAACACACAGAACTTTAAGTAGTATCTGAGATTTAAAACCAATCCTGCTGGGCTGTTACAACTAAAATTATTCAAGTGAGTGGTTCTTGGGTAGGAATATCAATTTATAGATAAGGCTAGCATGTAACCAATAAATTAACAGGTCAGTGGCTCTCTAGATAACCCCAAATCCCAAAGGTCCTTCAAGCAGATATATAAATACAGTTTGAGAGCTCCTTGTGCAGGGACACATTCTAAGACATCTCTGATTGGTGAACAGTTAAAGAAGGGGCTGTTCATCAAGACTCTCAACTCCTCTCCACCCCCGTATGTAATGGGGTCACATAGGCAGGAAGAGCCTTTATCTATTAATGGAGTTTTATTGGGGGGACATAAGGAAATGTAAAAGTTGGCAGACTTCTTGGGGCCTCTGATCTAGGACCCTGACATAGGAATTCTCTCTGATACAGGACTATGATAGAAGAATAGAGATGAATTCTCACAGTGCATAAGTGAAAGTCAATGTTCTCAGGGAAAGCCTCCCTGGAGCCAATGGCGACCACAGTCACAGCACTTTATATCAATATTGGTCATTAGAGAAAGCAAGTGATCGATGGTATAACTTGTTTTGTACAGTGCCTAGTACAGCGGTGTGTGGAAATGAATGTTTAATAAGTAATGTAGAGAGATACCTGGGACAGTATGCTTATTAACTTACTTTTTTTCTGCCATGAAAAGCAAAGAATTTGGATGAATTTTCAGGTTTTAAACTTTCTTTTTTGAAAACCATGATATTTCCAAATTAAGTAAAAAGCTGCTGTAACAGAATAAGAGAAAAATTGGCCCCAATCTAGCTCTCCTTGTATTACTGATGATGTGTGTATCCAGAGCAACTGTGCCTATTTATTCTTAGTCCAACAGTTCATTGAAAAGTTTTGCAGACAAACTGAAAGTGGTGCTTGAGCTATATCTTAAAGGAAGTGAAGGATTATTTGAGACAGAGCTGAGGAGTGAGAGTGTCTCATGTAAAGGTGGATAGACTATACAAAGGCACAGGGATGGGACATGGAGTTCTGTGTTTGAGAAACAGAGGTTAGGGCATTTTGGATGGACCATGGAGTATGAAAATGGGAGAGATATATAATGAAGCTTGAAAGAGAAGTTGGGGCCAAATCATGAAAGACTTTAAAAGCTAATTGAAAGGGTCTTTTTTATCCTAAAGACTATAGAGAACCACTGGAATTTATGGAGTAGGGAAATGATAAAGTCAGATCTGTGCTTTAGGGGTATCACTTAACTGATTTTAAAAATTATTATAGTATTTAATTTTTATATTACCTTCATTTCTAAATACACCCCTTCTCCCTTCCCTACTCAGAGAACTATCCCTTGTAATTAAAAAACAAAATTAAAAGAATGAGAAAAAAGAGAAAAAGAAATAATTCAGAAAAACCTATTCAAACTCTCATCTGAGTCTGTCAGTACATGTAATTTTCCACATATAAATATCATTCTGATAACAGTGTGGATATATTGGTATAGAAAGAGATGCAAATCAGGGATAGCAGGCAAAGATCTATCAGAGAATCCAAACAGAAGGCTATTGCAATGATCCACCTGCCAGGGTTATTGTGAGAATAAAATGAAATAACATTTGTAATATACTGTATAAATGCTAACTACTATAATTCAATGGAAAATTTTAGCATCATATTGAATATATAGTGTGGGGAAGAGCGGATTGTTGAGACTAAGGCTGAGGTTACAAACTTGGGACACTAGAAGAATGTTAATATATTTGACAGAAGTAGGGAAGTTCTGTAAAGGGGACAATTTTTGAGGAAAGATAACAAATTCTTTTTTGGCAAGGTTGTGTTTCAGATGTCTCTGGGACATCCAGTTGGAAATATCCCAAAAGGCTGTTAGTGAAATGGGACTGGAACTCAGGAGTGAGACTATGGCTGGATATATAGATCTATCTATAAGTCATCTGCATAGAAGTGATGATTAAACCCAGAGCAGCTGGTCAGGCACCAAGAGAAAGTGGAAAGAGAAGACTGACTAGACCAGTCTGGACAAATCCTCATAGTTGGGGCATGGTAAAGATGATGATCCTATAAAGGAGTCCAAGAAGAACCAGGAGAAAGTAATATCATGACAATGCATAGAGGGAGAATAGCTAGGACAAAAGGCAACAGGAGTAAAAATGAAGCAAGAAAAGTAAACTAACAGATGGTATGTTTCCTCCTGCTGTGGCCATATCTAAGGTATGCTATTCCCCATTTCTTGTTTACTCCACCTCTGTTGGGAGCTTCTCCAGTAAGTGTCTTTTGCTGTGTCTCAGGCATCTGTCTCCTTGCCAAAGTCCAGTGTCATGGGGTCTCCTCCCTCAGTTTCTTTCTACCAAACCCAGCTGAACACATCTTGAAATGGTTAATTGGAGGTCCATTTGATAACACTTCCCTTAACTGCTGAAATTGCTCATTTTTGTCGCTGTCCAAGGTGGCTGCAGGCATCATTCCTTTGGCTACCCTCTCATGCTTCACTTAAGTATCAGTCCTGCACATGCCCAGTCTGAGCTCCAGTGAATGGAAGACTGCTCTGTTGGCCTGGTAACAGTCCTGTATTTATCATCTAGACCTTGCCTCTTCTGGCTTGACATTTCTATGGCTATCCCCTTCTCCGCTAAAGTCTAATAAATTCTACTTCCTTGGCTCTTCAAGGTTCTATTCTCCCAACTCTCCAATGTAAAGATTAAAATTTAGGGGAGACTGGGGAGACTGAGGCAGGTAGAAATTAGTTTCTCTCTGCAAGGAGTATTATATTTTTTTAGAGGTTTATTGAAGATTAAGGATTAAAGAAAATACAGGATAAGGCCATAGAGTGGCCTAGACACAACCTCACCTACATTATGAAAAAAGCCAGGCCTGCCCCAAAACGGAAGTCCAAGAGTCAAGAGAGAGCTCTCAAAAGCCTTTGAATCAGCTTAAATACCTTCTCAATCTCGGCCCAGGTGAGATTACAAGGCATTCTGGGGAAGTGGAGCAAAGGCTTGTGGGGATTGTAGTCCTGTATTCGAGTCTATTTTTTACACCAAACATCTGTTGACTTTTTGTTTGTTTGTTTGTTTCCCCTGTATATCTGGAGATAAAATGTTCATGAAAAATATTGAGCCTCTATATTCCCAAAATAAAGATAAAGGTAGCAGGTTATTTCTTCTGGCTTCTGGGAAGTGTAACCCCTTAGCTGTCATCACAGCTTTTAGCAGCAGTAGTCAATATATGTTGGATACTTAACACGTACACAATATGCCATGAGGTATTAGCAACAATGAAATGGATCACATGACTCTTTTGTATGGGTAATTTATAATCCAGATGGGAAATTAGGGAATACAAATTAAAAAATATATAATACCCAGGTGAGGTAAGTAGTCTTTCTGGAGGGATAACCCTTTACTGAATGCTGCACATACAGAGGAAGAAGGAATTCCTAATTGGTGGAGACAATGCTGAGAATTGTTCTGTCTGTGTACTTGGATGAGGCAGGTTGTTGGAAGATATAATAAAAAAGGTCTTGAGGCCCAGTTTTGAGAGGAGAGTGAAAACTGTTGAATGGCTACTGGGACTCTTGTAGACACCCATATGTAGTCTGGTTCCCTTTGATATTTGAGATGTGGCAAATGGATATAATTTTTACTCCACCAAACTCTCTTGAAGATGGGTGAGGAAAGGACCAAACAGTCAGCCTCATGCCTCTTCCTGCTCTTTTCAAAGGCAGAAGTCATAGCCTTCCTTAGAGAGAGATCAGCCCAATCCTAAATCACATATCTATCACTGCTACACATAAGTCAGGTATCTTTAAATATATTAAATAAATAGAAATAAAAATAAAAAATTTAAATAAATTAAAAATTATCTTTAAATATCTCTTTGAGAACTACATTTAAAGCTTTTGTGTTCATTAGACAAATATTGATGCTACTTCATCACAGTTGCTGTTTGGATAGACACACTTTTAGCATGCATAGTTTTAAAACACAGATTTTTATATGGTGGGAGCAAGATGTAGATGATTTTGAGAGGGTCAAGGTAAGGATCGGGGTGAAAATAATGGCCAGAAATTGGTCATGGCATCCTGTTCACTCAAGTTCATGTGTCAGAAAGCAAGGACACTCTCCTCAATTATTCTTGGTTACCATGCTGAGGGGAAGTAATAATGCTCTCCACAAAACTGCCCAGTTCTTGAGCTGGTACCTTGCTGTGAGTGCCTGGAGGCTACAGTGCCATTCAGAGAAATCTACCACATCCAATATTACTCCTGAAGAATTTAACCTAGCATTTTGCAGTGACTGACTTGGTCTCTGCCTCTGCTGCTTCTGTTGTGTTGTGGAGGCAGTAGGATAAACCCAAAGCAGTTAAACAAGAGCCAAGACCAGAGCTCCCTAGGTGATGTGTGGGAGGTGGTGGCTTTGGGAAATCTTGGTTGTGAGAACTTCATTCTTGACTTAATTCCTTGTTAATTACTTTGCATTCTATTGTAAGGAAATCTTCTTTTCTTAACCATGATGCCATGTGCTTTTTTCCCCCAGATTGGTTGTTGAAGATTCATTTGGAATGGGGGCTTCTGAGTCAAGGTTTGAGATAAACAATTATCACTTGAGTGCCATGGACCTAGAAGTGGTCCATAAAGATAATGGTCAGGGACTCAGATGCAAAATAACCCAAAAGAAAAATGAGCAAAGAAAATAGGACCTCCATTTAGCATTGGATTTAGTGACTTGCCTATAATCATAGAAGTTCTAAGTTAAAAAGCCAGGATTTGAACTTGAGTTTTCTGATTTCTCATCCCATGGGGTTCTCAGTATAATACACTGTCTCAAGAAGTCCAATGCAATTCTAGAATGTTATTAGGCAAAAAGCCAACCAAGACACCAAAAGTAACAGAGATAGAAAATGAAACAATGGAAGATATCCCTAGATATCCCTCTTGGTTGGATGAACAACACCTTCAAAGAAATCATACATGAACTTTTAATACTAAAGAAAAACAAAAACATATTTTTTAAAACCTACTTCTGCCTTAGAGTTGATTCTAAGTGTGCAAAAGAGTGGTAAGGGCTAGGCAATACATGACTTGCTCAGAGTCATGCAGCTAGGAATTGTCTCAGGTCATATTTGAACCCAGGACCTCCTAGATCTAGTTCTGACTCTTTCTAACCACTGAGCTACCTTCCTGCCTCAAAACAAAAACTTCTTTAAAAGAATCACCATCCCAATTCTGAAGGACTTATGACAAAAAGTGCTCTCCACCTCCAGAGAAAGAACTGTTGGACTCAGAATGCACATGAAAGCATATGATTTTTCATTTGTTTATTAGGATTCGTGTTTTGGGGCTTTGGTTTTATAAGTTTACTCACAAAAATCAACAATATGCAAATATGTTTTGCACGATAATACATGTATGACCCAGATCGAAACTCCTGTCAGCACTGGGAGGGGAAAGGGAAGGGAAGGAAGGAGATAATTTCGGTCATATAACTTAGAAACACTTGTGTAGAGATTTGTTATTCTATGTTATTGGTTTAAACAACAATAATAAAAATGTAAAAAATGTAAAAAAAGAATCACCATCTGTCTTCCTGCTACCCCATCCCCATTATGGAAGCATAATAAAATCAGTAAATTCCCCCATGCTACCACCTATCTTTCCTCTAACTTTCCAAACTGAAAGACCCCTCTCTGCTCTCAATTCCCTTATATATGTGATCTCTTCTTGTTAGAATCTAGGCTTCCTGAAGATAGGGACTTTTACTTTTGTTATGTTCTGAGATTATAGTAGTACTTAGCATCTAGTAGGAACTTTTTCATTTTCATTCATTATTCATTAAGAAAAAAGCATAAAGGAATAGACAGACAAAGGAATGAAGAATCACAAGAAAAGAACTAGAGAAAATACTGAAGTAACCAAACCTCAATAGCCATAGGTACAATAAAGAGCAGATTTGTTACCAAAGAAAATGGAATTACATGCAATAAAAATCAGTTGAAAATACAGGTTCAAAAAAATCACCAAATCCAAACCCAATGGGTAGTTCTTCATGGATTAAAAAATCACCAAAACTTCTAAATATGTAGCTCTTGATGGCTTTCAGACAAGGGACTGGTTTGTTTCAAACAACGTTTCAAGAATATTCATGTGACAGTGAGTGAGATGGATGTGACGGTGGAGCCTGGGCAAGAAGTCCCTAGATTAAGCTTTCAGATTCCTAAGGAATAAGGTCACTCTTTGAGCCTAAGAAATCAATCAAAAGGAAACTTGATCCTACTACTAAGTTCTTCACAGATAGCTTTCTTTTTCTTAACTCTGGCTCTAACTCACTGCACACTACCAGAGTCCAAGAGTTACACTGATTCTCAGAGGCCATCTAGTTTGAATTTGTTGCCATTGTTCACAAGTTCAAAGTTCCTGACATTCACCTTTCTCTGCCCGACTTCTTCCTTTGTCATATATTTTTGAAACTAGACATGTTTTTTAAAAAAAATATATTTATTCACATGGGGAAAATAAAGTTATGGCTTACCTATATAATAAGGGGCAAGTATATTTTCAGTGCTAAAGAGAAATGGAAATCAGCCCAGAATAAGTTGGACAGCTCATAATCTTACTAAATCTCTCCTAATGCTAAGCTAAATATCACTTCAGACTCCCACAGGAGTTTGAGCTGGTCTTGGCACTAGAACACCAGTCATTTTTTAATTCCAAAGCTCCTGCAAAGGCTCCTCTCTTTGCTGCTAGTATCCTGAGACATCTATAGGATTCTTCTGTCACAATATAGACTCACCTTTGGAGAGTTCCTCCCCACCTCTGATTCCTCACAACCCATTTCAAAAGGCAAGGTGTCACCCCTCAAACTCATTAAGAGAGGGTATAAGCCAAACCTTGGCATAGCATTTGTGAAAACTTCAATTCAATAAACATTCATTACTATAGAATAGAAGTAATAACCATCAATGCCTTTTAACTACAGTTAGATTATTTTTATTGCTAGTGCTTAGCTTAGTTCCTGGCATCCAACAGGCACCTTAATAAATACTTGTGGACTTGATTTTTCATCCATATAGGTACCCCACAAAAATCTTTCCTGATTAGCTTTGTTTGAAAAATTAATCACAGTGTTCAGTTCTGAGGTTCAGAGGCTCTTCAAATTTGTGTAGGCTGATCCCTTGCCCAGAGATGCATAATCATTTACTGGCATTTCCAACTTGGTAAGACCTGAGCAGAGATCACTGTGTTCTGTTGGCATTGTGTTTAAGCACCCAGGATCACTTTTATGCCAATAGAAGACATCAGACTAATACTGTAATAGAGGCCTGAATTATTTTATATCTGTTCATCTTGATTCCCTTATGATGCAACAATACCCCCATTGTATGAATTTATCAAGGCTATATTCAATCCCAATTTATGTTGGCATAGGTACATAACAGTCATATACAAACAAGCTGCTGGGAAGCAAAATACATTGGGCCTTTTTGCCTTTAGAAAGTTCTTTTTCTGAGGGTCCGCTTTCTCTCAGAACTGCCTCTGTTAATGCCCAAGTCCTGAGGAATGATGTCTGTGTTTATTATACAAATATTCCTTTTTTTCTGTACCTTTCAGTAAATAAAAATGGAGCACCACCTTATACAGTGATATCTTTTAAATTACTTTTAAATTTCTCATCTGTCTTCAAACCAGGTAAATCTAGGTTAATTCAGTTCAAATCAACAAATGTAATTTTTGTGTTACCTCCTAAAAGTGACCCTTCCTGGTCTCCCCAGATGCTAGTGCCTTTCTAAGTTCTTCTTTGTATTTATCTTGAATGTATCAATTTTTATACATATGTATATAATTATATGAAGAGACCAAATGAATATATAGTCTCTTCTATTAGACTATAAGTTCCTTGAAGGCAAATATCTTTTTTCCTTTTTCTTTGGATCCCCAGTGCTTACCATACTGCATAGCAAATGGTAAATGCTTAACAAATGTTTCTTAATTGAGTGATAGCTAAGCACCTACCTCATTTGCAAGGCACTGGGATATCTGGGTATACAAAGGTTAAAAAAATAATACAACTTCTACTCTCTAGGTAGGAGGGGGACATTTGATTAATGCATGAATAAATCTAGAATAAGGGAGAAAAATTCAGAAAAAAGTACTTTAGGAAAATTTGAGAAGGGAGAGAATACTTTCAGTCTGGGGAATCTGGGAAAGTGTTATGGAGATAGAGACATCTGATCTAAAGCTTAAAGAGAAAGAAACATTTTAACAAGCATAGATAAGAAGGAAGTATGTTTTAGGAATGGGGTGAGATTTCATGAGTGTAAAGAGATGGAAAATGGCAGGATGTACTCAAGGAATAGCTAGTAGAATGTTTGAGAGGAAATAATGTGAAATAAGGGTAGATTGGAGAAAGAAGGGAGATGGAGGGTCATAGGTTAGAAGTTTACATTTCTGCCTCCAGGTGACAGGAAACCAGTGAAGATCTTCAAGGCAGGGAATAACATGGTCAGATATTTGTTATATTTGTTAGTTACATTTAGTATCTGTGTGAAGGATGGACTTGAGACATGAGGTCTCAATAATGGGGCAGTACCATATGAGGAGAAAGGAAGGGATGGATTTAAGCAATGCTGTGGAGTAGAATGAACAGAACATGGCCAATGATTGGATGTGGGAGATTGGGATAAGGGAGAAATAAAATGCAAAGGTGATGCTGAAGATGTGAACCCAAAAGCTGGGAGGATGTTGGTTCCAATTATAGAAAGAGGGACAGGTTTAGAGAGGAAGACAAGTTAAAGTTTGGACATTCAGAGTTTGAGATGTTAGGTCATTCAGTTGAAGATATCTCTCTCTCTCTCTCTCTCTCTCTCTCTCTCTCTCTCTCTCTCTCTCTCTCTCTCTCTCTCTCTCTCGCTCTGTGTGTGTGTGTGTGTGTGTGTGTCTGTGTCTGTGTCTGTGTCTGTGTCTGTCTCTCTGTGTCTGTCTCTGTCTCTGTCTCTCTCTGTGTCTCTCTCACACAGTTGGACATGTTCAATTGAACCTCAGGGAAATGATTGGGGATATGTAAACTTAGGAGTTATTTATAGGGAGGTGATCATTGAAGCTATGAGAACATACTAGGGGGCTAAGGGAGAGGGGAATGAGTATAGAAAAGGCAAGCCTTTGGGGACACCCAACCCTTGGGGTTAGAAGGGGCATTATAAGGCAGAAAAGATAGTGACAAGGAGCAATTCGCTAGGAAGTAGGAAAACTAGGAGAGGGGAACATCATGAAAAACAAGGAAGGAGAGTAAGTAGAATGAAAGTGAAGTCAACAGCATAAAATACTACTTAAAGATCAAGAAAAATAAAAAATTGGAAAGTGCCATTGGAATTAGTGCACAATGACCCTTTAATAGAGCTTTTTCAGTTCTGTGTTGGGGTAGAAGCCAGAATGCCAATGGCTGAGAAGTAAATAAATGGTGAAGAAGTGGGAGGAGTAGGTCAACTATTGAGATGGCCAGTGTGATTGCCTGGTGAACTATAGAACTATCTAAAATTTCTTCTCTTTTCAAAGGGTGAGAGAAATAGGTTGAATGTGAAAATAGAGTTGTGGGGGAAGGACCTTTAAGTGGCATCTGAGGAATTTTCCTGGCCTGATTCGAAGTAGACATTGTTGTATGTGAGAACAAACACCAAAATCTGAAATAGATTTAGAAAACTTGAATAGATCTGAATAGTTACTGAAGTCAAGGTGATATGCTAAGTTCAAGCCATCTCTAGTCCCATAACGTTAAGTTGAAACATTACCAAGGAACAATAAATAATAATCCACAACACCACTGTCTAATCTGTCTCCTAATCATATTAACAGAAGATGTAATTCATGATAGGAAGCAATTAGCATTGTAGTGAAGAGGACTAGATCTGAAATAAAAATATTTGGGTTATAATCTAACTAGATGGAACAATAGAGTACTGGACTTGGAGTCAGGTTGAGTTCAAATCCTGCCTCAGTCACTTACTCGCTGTGTGACCCTGAGTAAGTCTCTTAACCTCTGTCTGCCTCAGTTTCCTCATCTATAAAATAAGGATAATAAAAGCACCTACCTATAAGGGTAGTTATAAGGATTAAATGAAATAATATATGTAAAGTGCTTTGCAAAACTTAATATACTACATAAATGCTAGCTATTATTATAATTTTGACTTTTCTACTTCCCTTACAACTTTGGATAAGTCACTTTCCCTCTTGGGGGCCTGTTTTCTTATTTGTAAAATGAGGACTCTGAACAAGATGATCTCCAAGGTCCATTATGACTCTAAGGGAAGACTTTCAGTAGGTTTGATCTTTGAGGGAATTTAAAATGATACCTAAGAAGCAGCTGACTGAAAACAAAAATGGTTCTGGTTCAGGTCAATACATTTATGGATAAAGAGAGACATTTTATACCCCTTGCAAAGATAAACAGAGATAAATGACCCGAGCTGATTTCCCTTTCCTTTCCTTTCCCATCTGTCAATCCTTTAAAATGAATTTGAGGAACAGGAGGAAATGACAGAGTTGTACACAATTAATGCCAAATTATAGGAATTCTCCCATGAACGTCATCTCCGATGAAAATCATATGGTGGCTGATGTCCTATGTTTGTTCAGCAAGCTGCACCTAAAGTCCTGGTGGTATTTTTCTGTGCTTCTATAACAGGATTAGATAGCATATGTTCAGACTGAACAAGCTACTAATGTGCCAATGGGATGTGTCTGTAAGCTTTGGATTTTGAGTTTCATATGCAAATGTGACTTCTCAGTATCCTGGCAAATGGCAATTTCTAATTGTGAAGTGACCTTTGATTCCAGCTGATATAAAGGAATACTAGACTTTCATCTTGGAGCTTTCAGAGAAGTTGGGTGACCTATGGGATGGAGTTGTGGCCCCCAATCAGGAGACTGGAATTTGTGACTTGGCCACTGACTTGCTTCTTTGGAGAGCTCTCTTTACCCCTCTAGTAATGGAGGTTCATAACTGTATCTCCCAAATTTCAGAGAGATCTGGAAGGATTAATCAGTGAAATCTTTAAGCAACCCTAAATGGAAGGCAACATTGATCACTGCCATTTTAATTTCTTTGGAATCATTCATTCATTCACTACACTTAACTCATCCAAAACACCCATTAAGTGCAATTCATTATGCTAGACCATGGAAGAGAAATAAAAGTTTAGATAAAATATAACCCCTGGTTTCTTAGAAGTTGAAGTCTAATAAGAGGATCATACATACACATACACACACAAAGCTAAGATTCTGTCATTGTCTACTTTTTCCCGACTTGGAACACTGGTTCTGTCCAAATTGGACTTTCAGAGACCATACCTTGACACCCTGAAGTAGTAAATCTACTCAGTTTTATGACTCTACTCTAGGGATGTCCTTATCGGTGCAGGAGTACAGGCATATAACCCCCTCTATCTATCTGGTTCCAGACAATTCTTCATAAGCTATCTAGTCATCCACCAGGAATCAGAGGCCCAGCCTGAATATCATGCTATTGGCACTGGGGCTATACTCATAACTCCCTTGACCTCCCCAGCTTTTCACCTCTTCCTCGGGGAACTGTAATCAAATCAATATAACCATTAGTACTGGAAAGGGCATGAAATTGATTTCCTGAAGTATTCACAATCACAAGACCAAAACTCTTCTCTCCTTCCCCTTCATTCTACATTCTACATCACTCAGATATCTTCTGTCACTATTTTTTTCACTTTTGCCCCTTTCTTACATGAAGAAATAGCTCTTCTCCTCATTCTTTATGTGCACAAGTGATACATCTCATCTTTTCTGGAAGATTATTCCCATTATCTTGCTGTCTACTGACTGCTTCCATGATGTTTATTAACATGCTCATGCCTCCCCCATCCTTAAAAAACACCAATTTCATCTGCCCATCTCTATTAACTCTCACCCTATGTCTCTTCCTCCTCCTTTTTTGTCTAAACTCTTTAAGCCACCTACAGCTGATGTCTCCACTTGCTTTCTTCTCACTCTCTTTTTGATTTTTTTGTAGTTTGGCTTCTGCCTTCATCACTCAATTGAAATTGCTTTCTCCAAAGTTAATGATTTCTTAATAGTGTTTCTCAATCTTTATCCTTCTTGAATTTTCTACAGCCTTTGATATAGTTGATCACCTTTTTAATAGGTTTTCTATAGGTTTTTCTATAGGACTTTCCTCCTTTTCATCTCCAATATGTCTCAGCCTCCTTTGCTAGATCTTCATTTAGGTCCTGCTAGATAACAACAGATAGCCCATAGGGCTCTCTCCTGGTTAATCTCTTTTCCCTTTATATTATTTCACTTGGTGATCTTATTGGCTATCATGGATTCAATGATCAGTTCTATGCAGATAATCTTTGTTCAATCATTCAGTTGTGTCTGAATCTTCCATGGGGGTGGTTTGCCATTTTCTTCTCCAATGAATTAGACTAACAGGTTGAGTTTCTCAGGATCACATAGAGAATACCCGAGGTCAGATTTAAACTTGGATCATCTTGAATTCAGTTCCTGTGTTCTATTCACTAAGCCACCTAGTTCTAATAATCCTTAGAGCTAGTTATATGACTTTAACCTTTCTCCTGACAAGTTGAAGTTTTGCATCTTCAACTGCCTATTAGACATCTCAAACTGGATGCTCCAAAGATATCTTAAACTCAATACATTAAAACTGAACTCAGAATCTCCCTTAGTAGCACATTCCAGTATAACTTTAAAAATCTCATGCTCAAATAAAATTACTCCTCTATGCTTCATGAAGAACCAGAACTTTATTCTAAAATTCTTCAAGAATATGTCTTTTTATGCAAATCATTGGTTAACCTTGCCTCACTCGATTCTTCTATCAGTCTCCACTCTCCCATTTCTCTTTTCTACATCTGCTCCCCCTGTTCTCTCTCTCTCTCTCTTCCCTTTATTAAAATAGACATGTTCTTTTTTATTCCTCAAAAACATTAAGTTTTCAAACACAAGGAATAAAAGAAAAGAATTGTATCTGGCACTGTGAACTGTTACTACATTTCTTTTAAATGTACATTGAAGTTAACAAGATAGTAACAAACCTGTTCTGTTTGTCTGTGTCCCTTGCCAGACTTCTTCTGCAATCTTCTGCATATTTAAGCAATATCTTTGTAAGGTTTTTATTTCCTTCCTTCCATTCTTCCTTTTTTCCTTACTTCCTTTTTTCCTCCTTCCTTCTCCTCCCCCATCTTCCCTTCTTCCTTCCTTCTTCTCAAGTTTCTTGGAATGTGTCATATTAAACATAAGGCCAGACTTGAACTCAGGAAGATGACTTTTTCTGAATCCAACTCTAGCACTCTATTCACTGAGCCATGGAGCTCCCAGTTACTCCTTATTTAGAAGTTCACCAAATGATGGTCACCCACTTCTAGTCTTTTAATATATATAGCAAAAATGTGATGCTATAACTCTCCCCCTCTTCATATCTTTTTCCCTGGTAGGAACTATTTTTTAATCCTGTCATCTTTCTCTCTTGTCTCTATCTGAATTTCCCCTAATTCTTCAATATTCTTTTAGAATGTAGTAATTAAGATGGAGAAATAGACTCTCAAAGGCATTTAATTAATCCAGTGTGTCATGGACCCAAAAGACTGCTCTGGCCCTTTGGCACTCAGCAAATCCTGAGAGCAAAAGGACCTCATTCCTTCCTTTTCTTCAAAGCTCAATTCAGGCTCTACTTCCTCTAAGTCTTTCATAACATGTTAAGTGGAAGTGATTTCTCCTTACTAATATTTCGATAAACATGTTGCCTGGACCTCTTCTTTGCCCAGATATTGCCATCCCTGCTATAGTTATATGTGTTCATGTCTTTCATCTGACTATGAGGCTGAAAGCTCCGTGAGAGCAAAGTCTGTGTTATAGATGTCTTTTAAAAAATCTCCAGTGCTTTTCACACAATAAGGGCTTAATACATTTCATTTGAATGAATAAGCAAACGAACACTGAACCCTATCCTGAAAGACATGGGAAGACATTCATGGTAGAACTAGAGATGTGACAAGCAAAACCTCTCCCTTCTGGGTGGGGAAAGGACTGAGAGACTTCCCTAACACTAGCTTCCCAAATCTGCCAGACTGGGCCTTGGGCCAGGACACCCTGAGGAGGCATCAGCATGGCCTGTTTCTCTGCCTTTTCCTGTTGAAGCCAAAAACCAAACCTTTGATCTTTCTGTCAGGAATGATTTCATGCAGCCCGCTGGGTTCAATTCCCCTAACATCTCAGTTCTCCCTGAGCCCATCTGATGCTTTCAGACAGAATATAGAAGCAAGATTACTTCCCAGCCCTTAAATACCAGTTTCCTTTTAAAAAAAAAATATATTCAAGAATCATGGCAGCACTAAACTTCTGACTCATATTCAGCTTGTGGTCACCTGTGAGTCTCCATCAGTGAAAAAAAGCCCAAGAGTCAAGTGGTTTTGATCTGCTCCTATATCCGCTGTTTAACCAGATGAATGACCTCAATTGGCTAAAAGCATATAACATTTCCTCATTTTCCTTACCTGTTTATATGATATTTTGGTACCAGACATATGATTTCATTGGCATAGAGAACTGAAACTCCCTGTACTAATACAGATTGTCAATTATTCTACAACATAAAGTTTTAGAGCATTCCCTGGGACACTGAGGGTACAGAGTATCACAGCTAGAATGATCAGAACTGGGGCTTATAACCAGGTCTTCCTGACAACGAGAATCACTTTCAATCAGCTAGAATATTCTGCCTCTTTTCCTTCTCTGCTTTGTCTGCTTCAGAGGGTAAATTAAATCACAGTTGTTTTCTGAAAACTTTAAAGGGCTTTATAAACGACGGCATTTAATTGGCATTATTATTTGCTTCATGGGTTTCCAATGCATAAAGGAAAGACATCATCAAATGACCAGTCTACTGATGAGGTGTCTCATAGTTAGCCAGGTTAATCCTCATAAATTAATCTGAATCTATTACTGGAGCCATATTGGAAGCCATTTTTTCTATGAAGAAAAATAGGGCTAAAAGGCAACACCAAGGAATTATATGATAAAAAGATGAGATTTGCCACTCATGGGACAAGATGGAGGCAAGTCAGTAAGGCAGTGAGAATATTCTACTAATACCCTCACAATCTCATGAGAAAGCAAAGAAAGCTTCTGGTACCTTGGAAGGACTTCCTGTAACTTGGGAACACTTGGGAAGGCATGAATAAGAACCAGAGTATCAGTATATGTGGATGGATTGCAGTCTGCATTATTAAAAGGGAAATTCATGAATCTGGAGATAAAAGATACATTTGAATATTGAGTATCTCTGAGATAACAAATCTGCAGCAGATAAATGATGAAATGACTGAGAAAATGAGGTTTGAGATTCAAGAATATTGATCTATCAAGCAATACATGCCAATTGCCTATCCAATTGGGATCAGGCCCCTTCCTCAGTTTAGGACTAGACCCCAAATATAGGGGGACATGGATTTTATACATTAAAAACAATGAATCAAATAAGAGCAATTAATTAAAAGAAAACTATAAACCAGAATGCAACATCAGATATTCTAATTTCTAATTAGAGGAAAAATTAGGAACTTTCCAAGTTGGGGGGGGGGTAGGGCAGTGAACAGGTACAAAAGAAATTAAAAAAAGAAGTGTCCTACTCCCCCTAAGTGTCTATGAACAATGAAAAGAACATAAAAAACAACTAATTAATTACTATGGGGTCAGTTTTCAGATAAGACATATGAGTTGCTTGAGGTATACAAATGTAAAGAATTCCTTTGGAATTCTCTGGATCTGACTAAGTTTCTGGTCAACAGAACCTAGTTCCTTAGTTAAGGGTCTCTAAGCAGCCAGTAGAGGTGGTTCAACTTCCCAGCCCCATAGGGCTAGGTTCAATCAGTATAACAACATTTTTCCAAAGTCTCGCAAATGAATAAAGTTTTATCAAAAGATAGAATTTGGACTAGACCAATAATTGAATAGAAGGGGAACTGAGCTAGTTCAAGCATTGAGTTAGAATATGAAGTTAGTGTGCCTTTGCTGTTCCAATTTGCTGTTCCAAGTGTCACTTGCTGTTCCAATCACCTAAATTTCCTCATTCCCCCCCTTTGATTCATGGAGGTGTAAAAGAAGATATTGAGCAATGACAAATGCATCTACAAAAAGAAAAGGAGCTCAGAACTTTGTGAAACACCAATCAACTGAGATGGGAGACAGTTCCCATGGAACCTTGGGAAAAAGTAGTTAAGAAGCTTCAGCTGGCTGAGAGAGATTCCCTCTCTATTTGACCAGAAGGTGGAAGATAGCCCTCTTTGTCTCCTCTCTAGCCATTTGCCTTCTACATAGACAGTGAGCTGCAGAGAAATTTGGTTTAGCCCAAAAGAGACTTGTCAGTAGTGCTGTGAATATCTACCCTTAGAGGGAAGATAAATTTGTGTCCTGAACTGACTATATTTCAAATTTTCCATCAACAAGGTAACCTAGAAATTAGGGAGACCCTAAGTTCCCTCTTTCCTTCTCCTAACCTCTTCTTATCCCTTCTCCCCCCCAAAAAAATTCCCTTTAGTTAAAGGACTGGTTGTGGGATTTAGTCATTAAGGGAAAAACCTATAACTTACCATCTGTGAGAAGACCATTTCCCAGACATTTGAAGGGAACAGGAAGTAGTATAGAGGAGGGGCTCAAAGCTCAGTCTTTTCTCTGACTTGCTTCCTGATGCAACTTCTATAAAATTCCCACCACCATAATTCACCAAAGCTTCAATATCTACTACAGAGGAGTAGATAGTCTATTCTTCTCCACTCCAGATCACTTATCTATATGCTATATTGATTAGATTTTTCATAAATTCATAATCAGAATTATCCAAGTCAAGTTGCTACTTAAAGGGCTCACAATGGATTAATTTTGAGAAGGGAGATTTATCTGTCACTAAGGTAACCAAAAAATACTGAAATATCATGAAAGGAAAGACCAAAGCAATACGAAAATGATTATCAACATTAACTAGCATCAAGTCTCCTTGTATCCTAGTAGCCAACTCCTAATACCCATATAATCATTATGTCTTGTTTTGAGTCCCAGATGTTCCATGTAATCATTGGTCCTTGGATATCTTCTCTTGGATGTTCTAGAATAGGCCTCATTTTCAGGACATTTCTGAAAGGGATTCTGCTTCACTTGTAGAGATTCCTAGGTAATTCTGCTAAAAATTTCCAGTAACAAGACAATACAATTTGGTATAATCTCTTACATTTAGTTTTCTAAACATGAAACTTCAGAAAATTTCAGTTTTCATATATTACTTGCTGTTTTTATTGTTACCTAAATACTATTCCTGACATAAGAATCTTTAAAACAAATTCTTGTTTCTAAATTGTAAAATGAATTATGTCTTCTAAAATTACCGGATATTTAAAAAATGGAAAAGTAATTTCACTTTATTTACAATTATCAAAACTATTTTATATTTAAAATCCATGATCCAATTTTGAAGTTACTACTAAAACATACCCAAAGCCTGAATTTTTAAAATTTGTTTCTTATTATAATTATTCAGAGATGTTCCAGTGTCATTTTGTTCATTGATAGATTTAGTATTATACTTAGAAAATGTCTACTGCTCATTTGCTCTGATTATAGAAATTTGCTATGAAAGGAAAAAGAGGGACATAGTTATAACATTGTCACAAGATCCAGTCATTATTTTGTATTTGCATTTTTGGACAGTCTAGAATAACTGGAAAGGTAATTTACAATCAAAATCAGTAAAATAGGGTCCAAATCCATGCCTAGCTATGTGACTTAAGATGTCAATTCCTGGGCCTCAGTCTCCACATCAGTAAAAAGAGTAGGTTGGTAGAAATCCTGCAACTAACATATATCCCAAAGAGAGAAAAGTCATAAATGTCAAACTATTCATAACATTTTGTGATAGCAAAGAAGTAGAAGCAAAGTAGGTACTTAGTGATTGGGTGTTGTTAAATAAATTATGATACCTGGATGTAATGGAAAATTACTGTGCCATAAGAAATGACAAGTATAAAGAAATCTTAGACACATGAGAAAACATATATAAACTGATGCAAAATATTGTAGAACTAGGAAAACAATATACATGGTGACTACAACAATGTAAATGGAAAGATAAAAAATCTTGAAACTCAATATTATGGAATTATAATGGACAGAAAATGTACCTCCTATTTTTTGTAGACGTGAAGAATACTGAGTCTAGAATATTGCATAGGCAGCCTGATGGTTTAGTGGATAGAGGGTTGGACCTTTAGGAAGAGCTGAGTTCAGATCTGCTTCAATCATTTACTCGCTATTATGACTCTGGGCAAAATCATTTAACCTCTCTCAGCCTCAGTTTCTTTACCTGTTAAATGAAGATGATAATGGTACTTATCTCCCAGGGTTATTGTGAGGATAAATGAGATAATATAGGTAAAGTGATTTGGAATAATTTAATTGCTACATAAACAGCAGTTTGGTTTGTTTGTTTTTTATCATATTATACTCTATTCTAGACTTCACTGCAGAATTGCCCTTTTCTTCTCTTGTTAATTTTTTTTTCTTACAAGATATAGCTTGCTGGGTAGGAGAACCTGGAGGAATATATTCAGGAATCAAAGTGTTGTGAATTTATTAAAAATGTAAGAAGATTTCAAAATAAGAATATCAAGTAGATGATCTCTACGGTCCAGTTCCAAAATTCTCCAATTGTAAATGGACCACCACGAATGTTTCCCAAGTGAATTCTCTCCTTCTCTTATGTTTTCTGAATGTCAAGGTCACTGTGAATTTTTCCCCTGCCAATCTCACCTTACCAAATAGATGGGTTCCTAAACCAGCAGTGTCAGAATGTCAGGAAGCATGCTATGGAAAACGTGTTTACTATTAGGTAGAGCTGAAGAATCAGCCTCTGTTGAAGTGTTGAAGACAAGTGAAGTGATTATGGAACCCTGGACCGATCAACGCATGACAACCAAACAGGAGTCACTCAGAATTGAATGGCAGGGTAAGAAAAGGGCCAAGAGAATGAGCCATTTCAGAGTTCTTGAATAATTCAGGATAGAGTGAATAACTTGGATCATTTCATTGACTGTCTAGAAATTACCCTTTACCTCCCTAAATGCCCATGTTTTTTTTTCTTTTGTTTTGTTTTCTTTTTAACCCTTATCTTCTGGCTTATGACAAATATTAGTTATGGATTCTAAGGCAGTGGAGAGGTAAGGGCTAGGTAATTGGAGTTAAATGACCTGCCTGGGATCACATAGCTAGGAAGTGTCTGAGACCAGATTTGAACCCAGGACCTGCCTTCTCCAGGTCTGGCACTTTATCCACTAGCTGATGACCCTGATAGTTTGATCTTGTGATTCACCCACTCTCTCCAAAAGTATTGTATTGCATATATATTAATATAGATATACATTTTTACTTTCTTACTTAGAATTAATACACAGTATTGGTCCAAAGGCAGAATGATAAAAGTTAGGCAATGGGAGTTAAATGATTTGCCCAGAGTCAAGTAGCTGGGAAATGTCTAAAGCTGGGCTTGAACCTAGGATCTCCTATCTCTAAGCTTGCCTCTCTATCCACTGAGACACCTTGCCACTCCTTGCATATATTTTTTCACCTGAAAGTGATTTGGTGAAAAAAAATAACTCTTGGAGTTTTGGCTTTCTTTTTAGAAAAATTTAAGCACTCCTTGAAGTCACTTTGCCTGAAGCAATGCAAAACCAGGGTTGGGAATCATTGCTTTAAGGAGCATTGCATTTCATTCATTTTTATTAAAGGTGCATAATGTGAAAAATGACCTTCAGAAAGATATAAAAGACATACTTCCAAGGCTAGTGGAGCTTATGATCAGCTGTAAGCTACATAACAATTTTTATTTTGTTCTATTTGATAGATTTTTTTCCCTCCTTTTTATGGAAAGGCAGAGTAAAGCTGAGAATCAGGGGGTCAGTGGTCATTGATTGCAGACAAGCTTTCTGGAGGATGAATTCGACAGTGTTTTGAATGACAGGAGGGAGTTGGTTTGGCAGATGGGAACTGGGAGTCTGTTCCCGACATTAAGGCTGGCGTGGGAGAAGGCATGGGTGGGAGCAGAGAACAAATGAGCCCCAGAGAAGATTTACTTGGCTATAACAAAGGGGATGGGAGGAGACCTGGAGAAGGAAGAGAGAGAGAATACAACGCAAGGATGATAATATGTTGGCAGGACTTTGGGTACACAGTTAAGGAATTTGATAACAATATGCTGAGTTGTTTCTAACCAGTTCATCAGACATGTACCAAAAATTGTATAGCTCACTCTCAGTTAGCCACGCCACTGGAGGGAAGCAGTGTCTTGAGAAATTTTAAAGGTGGCTAATTCTCCAATAATTTACCATTGATCTTATTATGGATGTCTCTAAATGTCCTGGGAGTTCAGAGTACTTCCAAAAAATTAACAGAATCACAGAAATGAATGGATCCTCAGTGTCCCTTTAGTATATTCTGTTTCAGTTGTATAGGCAAAGATACTAGAATGGTTTGCCATTTTCTTCTCCAGCTCATTTTATAGATGAGGAAACTGAGGCAAACAGGATGAAGTGACTTGCCCAGGATTTTCTGTACCTAAGAAATTTCTGTCTAACTTTATAAGAGTTTGTTTTTCCATATAACTTCAAGGATCAAAGTGATTTGCATAAATGATTTCTTTTGATCAACAAGACATCCCTATGAGATAGGTGCTATTGTCATCATCCCTATATTACAGATGAAGAGACTAAATCAAAGAGATTAAATGTTTTGCCTAGGATCACATAGTTAGGAAGTTGCAGGTGTGAAATTTGAATACAGGTATTTTTTTTTGGCTATCTCCAACATTTCCATTCTATAAACTCATTCATCTAAAATAACTACATTAATATGTTTTCTCCCTCAGATCTTCCTGTGTTATTGCTGACATACCCTTACATGACAGTATTGGTATAGATAAAGGGTAGAGATTTGGATAGTGAAGAATCTTATACTTAGAATTTACCTTTCCTCAACCTCACATCCCATGCAGAAATCTCAGACCTTGCTTAAATACTTTTAAGTGACATGGAACTCACTAATATACAAGCAGAGCATTCGATTTTGAAACAGTTTCAATTAAAATCAATTCTTCTGTCAACAAATATTTATTAAACACTTAGTATGTGCCAGTCACTGTGCTAAGAGTTGGGGTTTCAAAGAAAAAGTTAAAACAGTTCCTGTCCTCAGGGAACTTATATTCTAATAGGAGAGACACGTGTGTACAATATATGTACAGAACAGATGCAAGGACACCTTGGAAGGGAAGAAGGGCCAGGAAAGGTCTTTGTAAAATACAGAAAAAACAAAAGGAGGGTTAAAAATCAGCACAGATAAAGAGGAGAGCTTTTGAAAGTCACCGCTTGAATTTATTATATCTTTTAAAAGAAAAGCAAACTACTGTATACCTAATAGAAAGCCAGTTTCACATACGTCCCTTTTTCTGTTCTACTCTGTATATGGAAACAACATTTTTTTGGCATTTGTCAAGTTCAGAATTTTTTTAAAAGGCTACCCTACAGAAGTTGCCTTTTAAGCTAAGGGTTGAAGAAATACTAGGATTCTAAGAGGTGGAGCTGAGGAGGGAAAACATTGCAAACCTGGGCAAAAGTACAGAAATGGAAGCATTGTTCATGAGTAACAGTTACTTGGAGAGTGTCAGTTATAACTATCGTCTATCTATATGCATATATAACTAGATAGTTTCTGTATATATATAACTACATACATATAGGTATGTTCAGGGAAGAGTAGTATCTCTGGTATGAGAGATACTACTTTTCAAAATGGTAGGACTAATACTCATATCCTACAACAGCATATTAATGTGCTTTCTAGGCTTATAAACAATTTTCATTTTTAAATCATTTTTTTCATTTTGCTGTTTGTGGAAAGAAATCCTGTAAGTAGTTTTAATTTGGTTCCCCTCCCCCCTAGTATTAGGCAAATTGGAAAATGATTTCATATGGTCATTGACATTTTGCCAATCATCTTTTGAAAGTTTTTAGGTTCTTTGGTGTTTTATCATTGGGGAATTACTTTTTTTTGGTTATCAATTAACAATCTATTGTGAGGGGCAGCTAGGTGGCTCAGTGGATTGAGAGCCAGGCCCAGATATGAGAGGTGCTGGGTTCAAATCTGGCCTCAGACACTTCCCAGCTGTGTGACCTTGGGCAAGTCATTCAATACCCATTGCCTAGCCTTTACCACTCTTCTGTCTTAGAATCAATTTACCGTATTGATTCTAAGACAGAAAGTAAGGGTTAAAAATAAACTAACCCAATATAGTGTGGATTTCAAATTTTTATCATTTTATATTTGATGCAATGATTTTTCTACTTAATCACTTCCTTTTTTGTTTTGATTTCATTGATTTTCTTCATGAAAAAGTTTTAAAACTTTATGTGATTACTGTTTATTTTGTTTTTTTCCATGTTTTTTTTTGTTTGATTAAGAATCTCTACCCCCTCCAACCCCCATTTATAGATGTGAAGCACACCTCTTTCTGTCTCTTCTCACTTTATATTTTTTAATGATGTGACCCTTTCAATTCACTTTGTATATTCATTTAAACTTCTTGTGGCATATATAGTGTGAGACTATACTCTAAATTTATTTTTTTCACATCATTTTTATAGTTTTCCCAACAGTTTTTGTCGACCAGAACAGTGGTTTCCAAATGTTTTTCACCATGCAGTCCTATCAGTAAGAATGTTTTGAGCACATATTTTTAGTATGTATTTACTTATTAATAAGTCACACATGAATGGTTTTATACTAATAATTATGCCTATCAGAGGTGCCAAATTCTCAGCCTTGCCTGAACCAGATTAAAATGTACTTGGGGAACCCAAAAGAATCAACTAAAGAAATTAGTTGAAATAATTTACAACTTCAGCAAAGTTGTAGAATAGAAAATAAATCCACAGAAATTATCCCCCACTTTTATATGCTACAAACAAAACCCAGAAGCAAGAGATGGAAAGAGAAATTCCAGTTTGTAAAAGATGTACTTGGGAAATATTTAGCAAAATAAATAAAAATAAAAGGCAACACACAGAGATAATATTCATTTGTAATTTTCTAAGTAAATATGCAGCCTTCAATATCTATTTCTAGCTTAAATTTATACTATTGATTTATATTATAAAACATACAAATAGAAAAATTTAAAAGGATAAGATAAAGATGATATATTGAGCCCTAGACTCAAAAAGCAAAGTATTATAGTTTACTAAACAAGGGAGTGACGTGGTCAGATCTGTTTTATGGAGGACAGATTGAAGAGGGTGTGAAATCTTGTTCAATAGTCTAGGTAAGAAGTGAGGAAAGCCTGAACTAGGGTGGTGGCTATGTGAGTAGAGAGAAGAGGACAGGAGAAAACGGTATTATGGAAGGAAAGAAAAACAAGATTTGGCAAATAATTGTATGGAAAAGGGAAAGCGCAGTGTTAGAGATGACACTGAGGCTGAGAATTTACTTGGTCGTCAAGATAGTAGAGCCCTTGCCTGAAATGGGATTTCCAAAGAGGACTAAGTTTTAGGAAGAATATAATTAAAATGATATGAAATACTGGTGCAAATAATCCATGCTTGCTTATCTTTTTGTATCTCATTCGGCTTCATTCAAAATGAAAAAGAGGAAGGACAGGCTCTCTTACACACTGCTTACTACTCCAGAGCATTCAAATGAGTGAATCTCCTACCTTGAGATCATCTGGGCATGCTGAGTGGGTCTGTAGGTTACTGTATGTGTGTTACTGCGGTGAGTACCTGGGAAGCATTTGGGTTCTAACTGCCCTAAAGCCCAGGATTAAATGCAGGGGTTGGGAAGGTTGAGAATTTACACAGTGGAGAGAGAGGATAAAATGGAGGGGGAAACTGAGGGACCAGGATGTATGGTCGTGTGGGAGACAACCCTCAACTGGATAACATGGGGAGGCGTTGGACCCATCTTTCTCAGCTCTCTTTGGTTCATCAAACACCCCTTTGTGGTCAGATGACTGCTCTGTTTTAGAGACCATTTCTCTAGGGAGTTCTTCTGCCAATAATTTATGTTCTTGTATTTATCAAGCACTAGTCTATTGTTTTCTTTACTTTGCTTTAAAAAAATCTTTACCTTCCATTTTAGAAACAATATTGTAGGCAATGGGGGTTAAGTGATATGTCCAGGATCATACAGCTAGGATGTGTCTGAGGTAATATTTGAATCCAGGACCCCAATCTCCAGGCTTGGCACTCTTTCTACTGAGCCACGTATCACTTTCTATTGCTTCTGAGTCTTGCTGATTTGATCTGTTCCAGCAAACTACTTTAAAAGGTCTTTTTTAACCAGTATTAAAAAACTTTTGATGATTAATTTTTCATACTATATCTTGAGTTTGCTAATGCCAAATACTTTTGCTCTATCTTTTTTCATTATTTCCCCAAAGATTCTACAACTTTTATTTCTGCAAATTTTACTCTTTTTTCTAGATCAAGTCTATATCCAGTTGTTATTTTAATTGGTATAATAATAAAACAATAAGTGAATTCAGGTAGTATTATCATTTCTATTATCTCTACATGGTTGAATATCTCTTTAATTATTTTTCTTATTTTGTTTCTGAAAAAAGTGTTGTGTAGCTATAATTTATATATTTGTAGCTATAGCTTTATAGCTATATATCTACACATATATATCTTGAGTAAATCTTTAAAAGTTTCCTCAAAAATGATTTGTTGATTTTGAACAATTTTCAATGAAATTTTTCTTATCATTTCCTCTTTATTTTTGTTAATCCAATAAGATAATGCTGAAGATTTTGTGGATTGATTTTATGTTCTTTGACTTTATCAAAGCTAGTAATGATACCAATTAGTGTATTCATTGAGTAGTTTTTAAAAAATAAACAATAATTTCACCTGCAATTATAGATCATATTTCCCTTGGTCACAACTTTAATTTTGTTCTCATTTCATTGCTGTAGCTGGCATTTCTAAAACTATGTCAAATAATAATAGGGGAGAGGGCGTATCCTCGTTTTACCCCTGCATGTATTGAGAAAGCTTCAATTATTTCTATATTGAAAAGAGTGTCAATTCTTAGTTTTAAGTATATGCTTTTCATCATATTCAGGAAAGACCCTTCCATGCCTATAATGAAAAATATTTAGTAACTGTTCTGTTCTGTATAAATTATTCAGTTTAATTTAACAAATATTTATTACGGATCTACTATGTGCAACATTCTGTGCCATGTACTGGAAATTATTATGACTTTTATAAGTAAAAAAAAAAGGGTAAGAAGGCAGTCTCTTGAAGAAATTGTTTGTGACAGCAGAAAGCCAAGCAGAGCAAGTTAAATAAGTGGTTCTATTAAAATCAAGTATTAATTTAAAAAAATAATTAAAGAATGGTACAGACTAGTTATTAAGGTTGTCAGGAAATTATTTTTCCCTTTTTCTTGATTAGGGACTTGACAGTCATGGAAATGAGGTTGTTGATATAAACATGATGTTTGGGGAGTTTATTTTCATTAGAAAAAGGAGCCCTTAGAATTTGAGGGTAATAATGTTCTATAAGAGATAAGAAGACTGTTCCCTCTGTACTAAAGGAGACATATGAAATGCGCTATAGAAGTGAACAGATAGGCAAAAGTTTTGATAAGAAAGTCAGTAAAAGCAGGAGTGAAGAATCACTGAGAAGTGATGAATAGCCATAGTGTAAATAAAAAAGGAAAAAAGGAATTTCAGAATTAAAGACATTGATGAAAATTTAATTTAAATAAGGATATTTATTACTTATCTTTAAATCTTGCTCCAAATAGTATTTCCTTAAGGTTAATATGCAAATGAAGGTAATTTGTATTGATTGTTATTCTATTGTTTTATATATGTTACATTTTAAATAGAAAAATTTCTGTATTTCAAGCTTCCAGTATTTCATTCATGAGGTTACTCCCTCCACTCACAGAGAGTATAAGTTAAGTCAACAAGCATTTATTAATCAATTATTATGTGCAAGACACATGCTTAGCTCTAAGGATACAACTGAAATAAACAAAAATCTTCAATTCCTACTTACAATAGATTCACAGCCTAATGGGAGGAGATAACAATCAATATATCAAACAAGATATGCACAAGAAACATTAGAGATAAGAGCAGTAGTAAGCATTTATATAGTGCTAATAGATATGTTAACTCATTTTTTCCTCAGAACAACACTGTGAAGTAGGTGCTATAATTATTCCCATTTCACAGATGAGGAAAATGAGGCAGAGAGATTATGTGATTTAGCCAGCGTCACACAGCTAATAAGTATCTGATGAAGAACTTTAATTGAGGTGTATCCTGACTGTGAGGCCAATGGCCTATCCACTGATCCTCTTAGTTGTTCTTTCTAAATAATCTTAGCAGGAAAGCATGAGCATTAAAGTATCCTTGAAGAAGGTAGAATTTTAGCTGAGATCTGGAGAAAGTTAGGGAAGCCAGGACATGGGGATGAAGAGGAAGAGAATTCCAGATCCTGATTCCTCTAGCTTAGCTTGATTAAAAAAAAGAAGAAAAACTCTTTCACTTTGAAGCCAATCTAGTGATAAACCTCTCCAATTATGGTTGGACTGGTCAACATTCTCTCACTAGACCCTTAACAATCTAAATATTAAATGACCTGACACTATCATAGTAAAACATATCCGAAGAGGAATCTATCCAAATACTTAACATATATCCTTACATAAAATAGACAGTCAATAAATATTAGTTGATATTATGATAACTAAAAGTTGGATATGCCAAGGCACCATTTACCTAGTGGCAAGTCTGGGAATTGCCAAAATTGTATTTATGCCTGCAGAAGCCCCTCTGGGACTGACAACTGTAACAAACAACAGAAACAGTATATCCTATCACATGCTTCTGTGGATTGGAATTGTGGGGAAACATCAAAATCCCTTCACGTTCTGATGTTTCCTCTGAAAGTTTATTTCAATGGATGGTTCTTCCACACTGCTTGGGCATCAGTTCATAGACAATTTTCATCTTCAAATGACTTCACAATTTATTTTTGAAATCGAGACATTCTTCCCCACAGAATTATGAAGTTGCTTTCCCCCCTCTGTGTCTGTGAAGCACTGAGTTTGAGTTGTTAGGAATATATTTTAAAATCTTGAAGTGTGTTCAACCTACACTCGATTTGTTTTTTGTCATCTTTATTTAGCTCCAATATCTCATGGATTTGGATGGTTACTTTCTAGAAGAGCAATCCTGGGAGCAGCTGGTTATGAACACATTCTGGCCAACCAGCTTCCCCACCAGGGAATAATAGCAATTAGAATAGCTTATACTTTTATACCACTTTATGGTTACAAAGTGCTTTCACACTTTGGGAGCAGACAAGCTATGTGGGAGATAATAAGATATTCCTCTGTACAAAAAAGAGGCACAGTTGAAGTAGTAGTTAAGGATCTTGGAAAGAAATAAGAACTTACAGGAGTAATTAATGCTTTTCTCTCCAACATTATTTTGTTCGATTTCCACAACACTATGGAGTGGGTATGGCAAGTTTTATTTGTCAAATAGTACAAATTTACAGGTTGTCTCACCTATTAGACTGCAAGTTCCTTAAGCACAGAGATGATGGGGATTTTTGTTTGTTTGGGGGGGGGTTGTATCTTTGCAAAGTATCTGGTATGCAGATGAGTGGTTTAGTCATTTTTCAGTCATGTCTGACTCTTTGTGACCTCATTCAGGGTTTTCTTGGTAGAGATAAGGGGGTGGTTTGTCATTTCCTTCTTTAGCTCATTTTAAAGATGAGGAAATCAAGGCAAACAGTTAGGGACCTGCCTAGGGTCACACAGCTAGTAGTCTCAACTGAACTCATCTTCTTGATTCCTGACCAAGGAAATACTCATCTTCTTGATTCCCGACCAAGGAAACCATGATTCAGATGAAATGATTTGCCTAAAATTACAAAGCTAGGAAGTGATGGAAGGAGAATGTGAATACAGGTCTTCTGATTCCAAGTCTAGTGCTACAGTTGTTAGCTGCTACAAAAACTATAGATCACACTCCCAGGAATATTACCAGATGGCAACCTGGAATTTTCAAATGGTGAATTTTGCATTTGTCCAGCCCTAACTGGATTCAGGACAAAAAGTAGACATGCTCTGCTAAGTTTTATGCAATAACTCAATTCAACAAACACATCAAATCTCTATCGAGCAGAATTACATTTAGTGTGAAGGTATAAAAAGCATACTTAGATTCAAAAGGTCCGTTTCATAAATACAAGATGGACCAGGTAATAGTTTTATGTAAAAGATCTGGGGATGTTAAGTGTTTGGGAGTTCAATATGAGTCAATGGTGTTGAAATGGCAGTCTCCTTCCCCCTACCCCCAAATGACAAATATATTCTTGGGCTCCATTAATAGAAGTATAATATCCAAATTTAGGGAAGCAATGGCCCTGTTACACCCTACCCTAATCTACAGACCACATATTAGGAAAGAAATTAATAATATGGAAAATATCCAAAAGAGGGCAACCAAGATGATGGAGGGCCTAGGGATCATGTCACATCAGCATTAGTTGAAAGAATTTTTAGTGTAGAGAAGAGCTTTAGAGAGGACATGATGGCTGTCTTTAAGTATATGGAAAGTTAATGGGGCAAAGGAATTACATTTCTTCTACCTGAGCCTAGAGAGCATCTCTAAGAGAAATGGGTTGAAATTGTGAAGAGGAAAATTAAGGGTTTAAATAAGGAAAAACTCATTAGATTAGAATGATTAGGAGGATCCTAAAGCAGAGAGGACTACCAATCTAATCCAATCTAATCAACATTGATTGATCATCTACTATGTGTCAGACACTGGGTTAAGCCATGGAGATATAGTTAATAAAATAAAATAATAATATAACCATAAACATAAATAAATAAAATAAGCAGAAGTTTATCATCTAGTGGGGAGAGACAATATACAAAAAGAAACAGGAAAGGGGGTATCCAGCTAGGAGGCATCTTGTTCTGGGGAGTCAAAACCTGACAGAACAGAAGATTCAAAATGGATTGAACTGAGTCCAGTTTCTGCTCTTTATAAATGAAGATAGGGAAACTAAGTAGTGGAGTGGATAGAGTACAGGCCCTGAAATCAGGAAGAGTCCTCTTACTGAGTTGAAATCTCAGACACTTACTAGCTATACAACCTGGGTAAGTCACTTAACCTAGTTTGCCTCAGTTTCCTTATATGTAAAATGAGTGGAAGAAGTAAATGGCAAACCAGTCAGTACCTTTGCCTAGAAAACTCCAAATGTGGTCATGAAGAGTCAGAAAGGACTGAAAGTACAGAACTGCAACAATGAAGAAAGGTATTGAGAAGACTGATACTCTGCTCTAGTCCTCCAATCAGAGAGAAGAGAAGGTTGAGAGAACTAGTGTCAGTCAAGGTTTTAATGAGCAGAATGATGATAGGATTAGAAATGATGAGCTTAATCTAGAAGGGTCATCTTGTTCCTTGAAGTTGAAACGAGGCAGAAGAACAGATACAAGTCAGAGTAGACTGCCCCCAGATAATAGTGGGTCTCCCTCATTGGAAATTTTCAAACTGAAACTAGATAACTCCATGTCAAGTACGTTTTAATGGAGATTGCTTTCAAGTAAAGTTGTATTAAATTGTTGCTGAGGTCTCTTGCAATTCTAAAAGTCTGTAAACTGGGATATAAAGCACAGTGATCAGTAAATGGGAGGTACACAGATTACATAAGACATGGTTACTGCACCCATGGAGATTATTGCTTAAAAGACAGATGTGGCACAAATAAAGGTAACACATAATAATCAAAAATAAACTCAAGAGAGTCAGAAGCAAGTACTAGACGAGGTCCAAAGGAGGTAAATTCATTTTCAATTAGAGGGGTAAATGAATAAATGAATGAATGGAAAAGAACTAAGCACTTACTGTGTTCCAGGCATTATAATTAAGGAAAGCTTATTATTTCAGAAACCTTAGAGAAAATCCCAAATATCACCATTTTAAAAGCATCCTTTGCTCTTTCACAAATATCTCATAAGATAGCTAGAATTCTTAGTTACGCCTACATTGATTCTGAATCCAAGGATTAATGAAGCCTCTGATTTTTGATGGTTGTCAGTTGGTTTAAGACACTTCTGAGCATATATAGTAGATGCTTAATTAATATTTGTTAAACCAATTGCATTTTAGAATCAATGTCCCTAAATGATTAGCTTTTCCTTAATTAATTGCTGGGGCCACTGAAGAGGTTGCTGGTGATGAGGTCTAATGGTTCCTTCTATTTTTCTTTGTTACAGATTTTTTAAAAAATACATAGATATCAGGTCTCCAGGAGGAGCAGAAGGTGGAGGGGAAGAAGTACAGCCTGGTATGATCAGGGACTAGAACTCTGCCTGATTTTGAAAAAGTTCAACATATGGCAAAGCTTCCTGGAAATGACATTGAAATACAATGATTGAAATAATTTTCCTAATGGTTATGCGGAAAGGAGACAGGAGCCCAGAGAAGGGCTTTTTTCAACCATTTTAGCCTCTATGTTCAGAAGCCTGCTCCATCCCTCCTAGTCTATTTCACTTAATTAAAAGCTAGCAACAAGAAAACAGACCTCACTCATACAGAGGAATAAAGTATTGAGTGATGAGATAAGGAGGTTTGTATGTAAATGTGCAGCTGAAGAAGAAGAAATAGAAAAAAGACATATGTGTCTTCATTTGAATGAGTGCAGTTAGAATTCCTATTCTCAAACTGGGGCTTGAATGTTACCAGGAATCCTTCCCAAGCTGCCTTAATTCCTTTAATGTGGTTTCTATGTAAGGGAGACATTATTTTGTTTCTTTTAAAAAGAGAGGTCTTTTTTTTTCCTTTCTATTTTTCAGTTAAGCATTCCTGATCTCCTCAACTGCCAAGTAGTTAGCCCTCTCTTTATTTTCCTGGTTTTAGTCTTACTTGCTTTATTCTTTCTTCAGATTAAAGAAAAGAAACAGCAAACTTTGGTGTAGATGACTGAGGGAAACAAGAATGTCAACACTTTCTCCCACTAGATTTGAGATTTTATTGGCATAAGAAACTCCAGATTAGAAAACTTTCCTCATGCAGATCAACACCTTCTCTTGCAAATATAGTCTTAGAGAATTATTCTGGGCACTGAAGGGTTAAGTGATTTGCCCAAAGTCACACAGCCAATATGTGTCAAAGGGAAGATTCAACCTTCTGGACTGTGAGACCAGCTCACTATCCACAGCAAACAATACAGAGCATTTCGAATGCCAACAAAGTTAGTATAAAAATGAAACCCTGGCATTCTGCAATCTTTTTTTCTCTCATTCCTCCTCACTTGTTGGAATTCAGCTACCCAATTATTTTCCCAGACAACCCCTATTGTGTTCCTCAGCTTATCTGTCCACTCTCCATCTGAATTCATTCTCATTCCTGTATTCACGTATCTTGAGTGTTTATCTCTGTATTTCTGGATGTCTGTTCCTCTGTGTAATGGAGGACTGGCCAGAGTCCTTAGAACATTGGAAATATCTACATAGAGGCTTGGTGAGTCTGCCTGTGGAAGTGTGCAGTGGAGAGTCCTTTCCCTCCCCCTTTGTCTGCTTACAGTGAGGTGACAGGAAACCTTTTTAATTGGCAAAGGTTCCCAGGGACAAACTCTCTTTTCCTGAGGTATCCAAGGTAAGCCTCTAGGCGATAGGACAGCGGTGGTGGGTTAGCACAGCTGTGTCTTATCTCTCTGCTTTGCAATCATACAGCCTTGAGGCATCACTGTCTCCTGGTGTGGGCATTCTAGCTTTCCTGACCTGAGGTGATAGATTCTAGGCAGATTGGACCAGGTTAGAAACAGTGAGATTCAAAGGGCCAGAAGATCCCCTCAGCAACTGGATCCAGGAGCAGCAGTGATGCAGTTTGGTGAGGAGCTTTGAGAAAGAAAAATGAAAGGAAACATCAGGCTTTATCACTAGCAACATTTCCAGTGGCTCCAGCAATTAATTAAAGGCACAGAAGGCTAGCAAAGTGGGCTGAGCTGCTTGACCAAAGTGACCAGGAAATGAACCCAACAACTGAATCACCATATCCTACAAGCTAATAAGAAGGCTTCTCCATATCCAGAAGTAAACTTGATGGTAGAAATGCGTGTAGCAAGCACTTAAGTTTGAGCTCACCTGCTCCAGAGGCCAAGGAGTAAAGAAAGGAGACGTGGTTGGAGTTGCTACTGAACTTCAGGCTTTTCTATACCTTCTCAGTAAATAGTCCTTTGTAAAGCGAATTGATGTCAATTGTTCAGAAATCATATTGAGGAGCTATTACACATCCGTTCAAAGGATACTGGGAAGTATATTTACCATGAGTGTAAGGAAGTGTAGAGGAAGTATACAATCATGAGTGGTTGTATTAGAAGCCAGCACCACCCCCTCTTCCCTCATTTCCATCCCAACAGGGTTACTTCTAGAGCCCTGAGAGGAAACACAATAGCCATGTTCTAGGGATTCAACCTGCTAGTTGAATTGGGGTTAGGAGTCCATATAGTCACATGAAACAGAGGAGAGAAAGAAAGGGAAAAAGCATAAAGGGTGAAATGAGTGAAAAGAGAAAAAATGGGGAAAGGAAAGAGAGGGAGGAGAAGGAAGAAAAAAGGTTGGAGGAAGAGATGGTACTAAGGGTAAGAGAGAGAGGGCGGGGACCAAGGGTAATAGATACTTATTGACTTAATGACAAAAGAGAATGTTAAGCATGAAAGAGAAGAACCAAACCATTTGTTATACTTTCACCAGGGATTGGGGAATACGATTATACCATCCCTACAAGGATTGATTACTCTCACATTACAAATTGATGAAAAGTCTGTGGAGTACTGCCAGGAGTGATGGATAGACTCTGATAGAAGCATGGAGACCTAGACCTCATGATTCTTCTCCTTGTCCAAGGCTGGGCTCAGACAATTCAGAGCAAGAGCCTGTGTAAATTCTGGCATTCACTCAAAGATGGGCAGAAAGATGCTACTAAACTTGCCTGTACTTATATCGTCAGGCGATCGAGAGGAATCTTCCCTAAGAAGCCCATACACATCTAGTCACCAGAAACAACACGTGCCAGGAAGCATAGGAGAGTCACCTGGCAAACAGTCTTTGAACCTCCTATGAGGAAATCCAGGAACAGTTGGATATTACTTGATATCCCTATAGGTAGTATCTGATTAAAATCCTTTGGAGGTGAGGGAAGTTCTAAAAGGATTTGAGGCTTTCTTCGGGTGGTGGTGGTTGTCATTGTTTAACCAATAGTACTATAGGACTGAGGCAGCTAGGTGGCACAGCATATAGAACTCCAGGCCTGAAATCAGGAAGATTCAACAAGGAAAATGGGGTTAAGTGATTTGTTCAGGGTCACAAAACTAGCAATTGTCTGACGTCAAATTTGAACTCAGGTCTCCCTGACTCCAGGCTCAACTCTTTATTCACTGTTTGTGGACTATAATTGATTTTATTTTTCATTTGTTTTTAATATTTTAGTTTATGTCTCAAGATTGAAAGAGAAAAATGTTACTAATAATGTTCTGTTTAAAAATTTAGACCATCACAAGGGTTTGCAAAGTTATAAAAGAAAAATTGGACTAGAAAATATAAAAATTATATCCATTAGAAATTGAATGAAATATAAAATCCAAGGATGGCAATTTGAGTAAAGATGACAACTATTAAATGAAATTAAAATATCTTGGCAAATCAATGATTTCTCCAAACTCCCTCTGCCCTGAAACCAAATGAGAATTATTGGCTCACTCACTAACCATATTAATAACAAGTACCAACTAAAGGACACGGCTTGCTGCATGATTCATGCCCTGTACTCTGGGTCACTCTGTGCTTTAACTTCTGGGCAATGGCTTCTCAAAAAGAATCTGGAGCACAAAAACCCATGATGCATATGCACAAGAGAAGACAGAATTTGATCTTACTTCCTTTCGTCATTCTGCTTATTTTCACAGTGGCCATAGTGGGGAGGGAATAAGAAGAAGGTATGCCTTTACACAGTGTTTACACATACGACCTCCAAAGCTCTATGCCAGGCACTCTTGATTCTCTTTCTCATACTTCTGTGCAGATAGCCACTCAAATGCTCCTTGCCTAGAACTCTCTCCAATTTTCAAATGCTCATTCACTTTCCAAATTTCCTGAAGAACTCAACCCAAAAAAGTTTTCCTTTTAAGTTTTCTAGATCATTGCTCTGAGGCTAGGTGTCTCAGGTCTTCCCCCCCTGGAGTAACACCTGTTCTGAGGCTATAATCTGATGCTTTTAAATAGGGTTATGGAATTGTGTGCAGTTTTGACCACAACATTCCTGGACACGGCTGTTTCTCCTTTTCTCTCTCTTTGCCCCAGGCTCCCAGAATTCTCATCCCTGAGTATGGCTCACAAAGGAGGAATTGTTGTGATGCCCAGATCTGGTGCCTATAGAAGTGGCATCAGAGAAGATTATAGAAGCTATGATTAGAGGCAGTGTGTACCAGGACAGAACTTAGGAGTCAGGTTTCCACAGCTGAAATGTAAAATTGAAAGGCAGCGAAAGATGATGCATAGCCAGCATATTGGCAAACAAAAGATCAAAACTTTCCTGGTATGATATTAGTGCAATAAATGAGCCAAGGAAGCCAAGTATTGGGGAGAGCAAAGCAACTACAGTCAATAGTACTCATGAGGGCACCAGCCATACCACATAGTGGGTCTCCTGTAGCCAGCACATAAAAGTTGGCAGAAATAGATCTTTCCTTGCTAGTGTTCTAGTTTGTTTCTGGAGACAACAAAGCTGGACATACTTAAAAAAAGAAAAAGAGAGACATATGAGACCTCTTATGGCTTCAGCCCTGACTTTCCTAGAGTCATGGATGTCCAATACTTCCATCAGACAGATGAGTAAACTGAGAAGGCAGGCATTTTGATATCACTTGTACATGCAAAGTCATGCAATACATGCTTCTATATTAGCAATGTTGCAAAAATAAGTGGGAGAAAAAGAAAGTAAACAACTATTCTTCAATCTGCATTCAGAGTTCATCAGTTCTCTCTCTCTCTCTCTGGAGGTGGCTAACATTTTTCACAATGACTCCTTGGGAATTGTCTCAAATCATTGTCTTGATTAGAGTCTTTCACAGATGATCATTATTATGATATTGCTCTATTGCTGTGTACAATGTACTCCTGGTTCTGCTCGCCTCACTTAGAATCAGTTCATATGTTTTGTCAGGTTTTTCTGAAACCATTTGTGCTCATCATTTCATTGTATTCCATCACAATCATATATCACAACTTGTTCAGTCATTCTCCAGTTGGTGTACATCCCTTCAATATCCAATTCTTTGCCATCACAAAGAGAGCTGCTATAAATTTTTTTGTAGAAGCAGGTCCTTATCCCTTTTCATTGATCTCTGTGGGATACAGATCTAATAGTGGTAGTAGTAGTAGTCTCTCAGTAACCGAGGATGACGATTGTCTTTGTGCGCTTTCATCTGTGATGTAGATGAGTGTGCACAAAAACACTTGTGCGTGAAGGAGATTTAAGTGGAAAAGTCGATGCACAGAGACAGTCCCACTCTCTTGGCGTTGGAAGCCTGAGTCCAGTGGCACAAAAAATCGTTACACCTGGAGACTTCCTCAGCTGCATTGGATGGCTGTGTTGTCCTTTGTGCTCCAACACGCCCTAAGCACTCCACAGTGCTTTGCTGCGTTGCCCTCTCAGCCGTTGAACCTTCTTATTGGTTTCTTCCATCTGTTCGGCCGAAGCAGTCTTCACACGCTGGGTGAGCAAAGCCCTGGTTCACCAGGGGTCGACGACCCGATGGCTACCCTCACAAGGTTTAGCCGGCCTGTCGAAGCCGTTGCCCGGGGTGTGGCCGCTGCTGCATGCTAGCAGCTACTAGGAGCCACAAGTAAGAGCTGGGTGTCAGGTGATCTAATAATGGTATTGCTGGGTCAAAGGGTTTACACAGTTTTATAGCCCTTTGAGTATAATTCCAAATTATTCTCCAGAATGGTTGTAGTAGATAGGAACTCCACCAATGTGCATTAATGTCCCAATTTTTCCACATCCCTCCAACATTTGTCATTTTCTTTTTCTGTCATTTTTGCCAATATGAGAGGTGTGAGGTAGCATCTCAGAGTCATTTTTTAAAAAACATTTTTTATTTTAGTAACAAGTTTCCACATAAATTTTCCAAAGTCGTGTAATCCATATTATCTTTCTCCTTTCTTTCCTCCCCCTTCCCAGATCAACAAATAATTCAATCTGGATTATACATGTATTATCATGCAAAAATATTTCTACATTATTCATTTTTGTAAGCAAATAAAACTAAACTCCCAAAACATATATTCATATGTTTTCATTTGCATTTCTACTCCAACAGTGCTTTCTCTGGAGATGGCTAGCATTTTTTGTCATAATTCCCTAAGAATTGTGTTGCAGTTAGTAGCAAACTATCACAATCAATCATTCCACAATATTACCATTACTATGCAAAATGTTCTCCTGGTTCTGCTTATTTCACTCTGCATCAGTTCACATAGGTCTTTCTAGCTCTTTATGAAATCATCCTTTTCATCATTCCTTATAACACAATAAATAGTATTCCATCACCATCATATGCCACAATTTCTTAAGCCATTCTCCAATTGAGGGACATTCCTTTAGTTTCCAATTTTTTGCCACCATGAAAAGGGTAACTATAAATATTTTTGAATAAACAAATCCTTTCTCATTTTTAAAAAAAAATCTCTTTGGGATAAAGGCACAGTAGTGGCATCACTATATCAGAATGCATACATTCTTTTCAATCCTTTGGGCATAATTCCAAATTGCCCTCCAGAATGGTTGGATCCACAACTCCACCAGCAATGCATTAATGTACTGATTTTGCCATATTCCCTCCAATATTTATCATTTTCCATTACTGTCATATTGATCAATTTGATAGGTATGACATGGTACCTCAAAGTTGTTTTAATTTCCATTTCTCTAGTCAAGAGGGATTAAGAACATTTTTTTCATATAATTATTGATAGCTTTTCTTTCTTCATCTGAAAGCTGCCCATTCATATCCTTAGATCATTTATCAATTGGAGAATGACTTGGATTCTTATAAATTTCACTTAGTTATTTATATATTTGAGAAATTAGACCTTTATCAGAAAAATATGTTATAAATTCCACCCCCTCCAATTTATTGCTTCTCTTGTAATAATGCATTGATTTTATTTGTACAAAAACTTTTAAATTTAATATAGTCAAAATTATCCATTTTACATGCTGTAATGTTCTCTATGTCTTTTTTGGTCTTAGATTCTTAGCTAACCTTCCTTTCATGGCTTCTGGAAAGACCGGTTCCAGAGAGGCTTTCCTTTCCTGGAGGAGGCTGCACTGGTGAAACCCTTGCTGAAGACAGAACATGGATTCCTGAGTTAAGACTACCATGACTTCACATGGAGATCGAACTTGAGAGCCCTTGCTAGGTCATGAGCTGGACTTCTTCAGACAGAAATTATATGGTATCTAGTAGGCAATATTTTCTACTTCCTTCCTACATTTCTCTCTTTTACTATATTTCTATTAAACTAAATTGTTAAGAGCAGCTAATACACTTGTGACTTAAGAGTTAATTTTTTAAATCAGTGACTACAATATTACTTTAGAACTTTCATATTAGCATAAAAACCTAAATTTATATTCTTACACTACGCTTTCCATTGTTTTCAATAGGAATGGAGGTTGTATTTTGTCAAAGGCTTTTTCTGCATCTATTAAGATAATCATGTGATTTCTATTAGTTTGATTATTGATCTGATCAATTATGTTGGTGGTTTTCCTAATATTAAACCAGCCTTGCATTACTGGTATGAATCCTATCTGGTCATAGTGAATAAACCTTGTGATATATTGCTATAGTCTCTTTGCTACTATTTTATTGAAGATTTTTGCATTAATGTTCATTAAGGAAATTGGTTTCTAATTTTTTCTCTGTTCTAGTCTTCCTGACTTAGGTAGCAGCACCATATTTGTATGATAAAAAGAATTTGGTAGGATTCTTTTGTGTACTTTGCCAAAGAGTTTATATGATATTTGAATTAATTGTTCTTTAAATGTTTGATAGAATTCACTTGTGAATCCATCTGCCCTGGGTATTTTTTTCCTAGGAAGTTCATGGATGGTTTGCTCAATTTTTTTTTTCTGAGATGATATTACTTAAATATTCTATTTCCTCTTTTGTTAATCTAGGCAATTTATATTTTTATAAATATTCATCTTTTTCACCTAGATTATCAGGTTTATTGTGATATAATTGCACAAAATAGTTCTTAATAATTGCTTTAATTACCTCTTCATTACAGGTGAAATGATCTTTTTCATTTTTGATACTGATAACTTGATTCCCTTCTTTCTTTCTTTAATCAAATTAAGCAATGCTCTATTTTATTTGTTTCTTTTTTCATAGAACTAGCTCGTAGTCTTATTTATTAGTTCAATAATTCTTTCACTTTCACTTTTATTAATTTCTCCTTTGATTTTTAGGATTTCCAGTTTAGTCTTTAATTGGGGATTCTTAATTTGTTATTATTTTCATTTTTTAGTTTTATGTCCAATTCTGATTTGATTTTTCTCTATTTTATTGATATAAGCAGTCAGGGATATATTTTTTCCTCCCAAGTACTGCTTTGGCTTGTAAAAGGGAAAAAGGGAGTTTTATATAAAAGGCTGGACTGGATTATTTAAGAATAAGGTCACAAGGAATTTTAATTAATTCCAAAGAGATTTATTTACAATTTATTTACTAAATATAGAAAGAGTGAAGTAAGAAAACAGAGAGAGGATAGGGTAAGATATCTAGCCTACACACCAAGTATTTTGCTCTGATCCCTGGCTCAAAAACAAGCAGGGGAGTTTAATCCTTAGCCCAAGAGGCCTCAGCCTTTGTAGCTGAGGACCTGGGGATTCAGGAATCCTCTCTCAAGAGGATAGATCTCTCCTGAGGCTAGTCTCTTCAGAAAATTGAGGAAAGAAGAAAGGAACCAGCTCTTTTCACTCACCACATATCAGTCCAAAGGGATAAATTTAAGAACAGTCTCACCAAGTGCAGGATCTCAGGTCCAGTCAGCATATTTTTCACCAGCATCCAACTCAAACTCAGAACTCCAGAAGAAGTTGAAGTCCTTTCCAAAGATCTCTCTGAAGATCTTTGCATAGGAAGTTGTAACTCCCTTTTAAAGACACTTTCTTTTGTGTCACTTCCTGTGCCTTCCTTCATTTTTACATTTACCAATTATAGTTGAAGCTTTTCTTAGGAATGTCCAGGGGGCAATTAGTTTGATTCTGATTCATCACCCAGTATCGCACAGGTGGCTCACAGACCTCTCCCACTTAGTGATTAAGTGGAATGTTTGCACTTTTGGTAATTAAATCTAAAAATGGGCAGGGGAGTTAATTTAATCTTCACAATCAGGGGAGAGTTGATTAATTTCATTTTCACAATCAGAATTCACAATCACAAAAATTAAATTTAATCTTTACAGGCTATAACCCATAAGTTTTGATATACTGTCTTCTCATTGTCATTCTCTTCAATGAAATTGGTGATTGTTCCTATGATTTGTTCTTTGCCTCACCCATTTTGAAGGATTAGATCATTTTGTTTCCCTTTAATTTTTAATTTGCCTTTCCATGAACCCTTAATAATTATAATTTCATTGCATTATAATATGAAAAGTTGCATTGATTGTTACTGCTTTTCTGCATTTGGTTGTGAAGTTTTTGATGCCCTAGTGCATTGTCAATTTTTGTATATATATATATATACCATGTGCTACTGAAAAAAGGATATTTTCCTTTTTATCCCTTTTCAATTTTCTCTAGATATCTATTAAATGTAACTTTTCTAAAATTTCATTCACTTCCTTTACTTCTTTCTTTTTTTTTTGTTAGATTTATCTAGTTCTGATAGTTTCACTGTCTATTTTCTCTTCAAGCTCCTTTAGTTTCCCCTTTAAAAATCTGGATGCTATACCATTGATGCATATATGTTAACTACTAATTTAACTTCATTGTCTATACTACCTTTTATCAATATATAATTACTTTCCTTATTTCTTTTAATCAGATCTATTTTTGCTTTAGCTTTGTCTGAGATGCTGATTGTTACTTTTTTTTTTTGGTCTCAGTTGAAGCCCAATAGATTCTGCTCCAGCCTCTTACCTTTACCTTGTGTGTGTCTACATGCCTCAAATGTGTTTCTTGTAAATAAGATATGGTAGGATTCTGGTTTTTAACCCACTCTGTTTTCTGCTTCCATTTTATGGGTGACTTCATACCATTAACAGTTATGATTACCATCTGTGTATATCTATCTTGATTTCCTCTTTTAATCTTGCCCTTTCTCCTTTCACTCTTTCTCTCTATACCAGTGTTTTGATTTTAGTCACTCTGCCCTTTCCCCCTCCCTAATAATACTCCCCTTCCCACTACCACCACCTTCTTATTCCCCTCCTACTTCTCTACAGGGTCTTTTAAATCACCACTCCACAACTTCTCCTATTACTCCCCTCCCTACTAACCCCTTTTCTTATTCCCTTTCTATTTCTCTATAGAGTAAGATAGTAATCTATACTACAATGAATCTGGCTATTTTGCCCCCCTCTGGGCCAGTTCCAATGAGAGTAAGGTTTAAGTGTTACCCACAACCACTTTCATATTTCCCCTCCACTATTATAGTGTCCCCTCCCCATGCCTCTTAATGTGATATAATTTACCCCATTTTACTTCTCTCTTCCCATTTCTTAATATAATACACATTTTTACCCGTAGAGTTTCTTTTTTTACATATCATCCTAAACAGCTTACTCTTACATCTTCTGAATATGTATATACTTCTTCTATCTACTATGAAAGTGATACTATTTTTTAAGAGTTACAGATATCATCTTTCCATATAGGAATACAAACAATTAGACTTTATTGAAGCCCTTACATTTTTTTTCTCTTTCTATGCTTCTCTTGAATTTTGTATTAGGACATCATATTTTCTGTTTAAGTCTGGTCTTTTTTTAAGGAATGCTTGGAAATCTTCTATTTTATTAAATGGCTATACTTTATCTTGAAAGAATATAGTCATTTTTGATGAGTATGTGATTCTTAGTTATAGACCTAGTTCCCTTGCCTTTCAGAATATCATATTCCAAGGCTTCTGGTCCTTCAATGTGGAAGCTGCCAGATCCTGTGTAATCCTGACTGTGGGTCCATGATCTTTGAATTGTTTCTTTCTGGCTGCTTACAGTGTTTTCTCCTTGGTCTGGGAGCTTTTGAATTTGGCTATAACATTCCTAGGAATTGTTATTTGGGGATTTATTATAGGAAATTATCTATGGATTATTTCAATTTCTATTTTATCCCCTTGTTCAAGAATATCAGGGCAATTTTCTTTGATAATTTCTTCTAATATATTGTATAGCATTTTTTTTTGGTCATGACTTTCAGGTAATCCAAAAATTCTAAATCTGTCTCTCCTAGATCTATTTTCCTGGTCCATTTTTTTCAATGAGATATTTCATATTTTCTTCTATTTTTTTCATTCTTTTGATTTTGTTTTATTGTTTCTTAATGTTTCATGAAGTCATTAGCTTCTATTTGCCCAATTCTAATTTTTAAAGACTGGATTTCTTCCATGACCTTTTGTTCTTCCTTTTCCATTTGGTCCATTCTATTTTTCTCTCTTCCCATTTCTCTTTATACAATCCCTTCCCTTCACTTCCATCCCCTCTTTACCCCTTCCATTTTCTCCCAGTCTTTCCCTTACCCCTCCCCTTCCATTTACCTTCCTTTCCCTTCCCTTCCCTTGGCAGCCTGATAGCTATCTACTCCCTAAGTTTCACTATATTTGTGGTGGACCTAGTTCAAACACCCACTTAGTGTTAGCCCCACTGCTACTTAGATGCCTTTGGCTGAAGCAATTCACCACCTCAAGCCTCCCAAGTAGCAGGGATTTACAGGCATTCACCTCTACACCCCACTAGATTATGGGTTTTTTTGGAAAGGCAATGACACTGGAGTGAGGGCCATGCCTTCTTACTCTAATCATGGCTATTTACCCTTAGAGTAGCCACACTACCTCCCTGAAGAAAAACCTAACAAATATCCCAGTAACGAAGGGATAGAGGTTATGGATCATTGCCTAAGATTGATTGCAAACAAAGGAAATTACTGATGGAGAGCCAGGAAATAGAAAGTGTATCCCTCACCCCACAGCAACATATATAATCTCTTCCTTTAAATAAAGATAACTAGCCTGTTCTATAAATTGAAGAAGTCCCTCTTACTAGAAAATCATTTATTTTTATGATCTGTCACCATATCACCTGTGTGTAGATGGATAATAAGAAGATAATTTTAATACTTTAATGATTAGCCTTCACCTTAGTTAAATCTCCAAGATTTTGTTCTCTAGGCATTTTATGGATCAGTTCTCTATCCTTAAAGAATACCATGGATCAATAAATAATCTTATATGCTAAAAATGATATACTTGATGTAGGGAAGGGGATGGTAATGGGTATGGAATATTTCACAGATATTAGATTTTTTTTATGAATTGATTGCTTTTACTGATTTTTTCCCATTAGTTTCCTGTTTATCTTTTTTTCCCTCTCTGTCTTAATTTTTTTTTGTTATAAGGGATGACTCTCTGGGCAGGAGATGGGAATAATAAAGAAGAAACCCAGATGAGACAAAAACAAAATATGCTTCAATAAAATGTATTTTTTAAAACACTGCCTTCCATCTTAGAATCAATACTGTGTATTTGTTCTAAGGCAAAAGAGTGGTAAGGGCTAGGCAATGTGTGTGTGTGGGTGTTAAATGACTTACTTGCCCAGGGTCATATAACTAGGAAGTCTCTAAGGACAAATTTGAACCCAGGACCTCCCATTTTCAGGCCCAGCTCTCAATCCACTGAGCCACCTAGTTGCCCCCAAAATGTATTTTTAAAAGGTGCTAAAAATTTTATGGTTGTGGATATGTAACTGTGTTGCCCATAAGGAATCAAAGTATTTTCAGTCCTGCAGCCAACTGTGACCTTTACTTTGTAGTGTTTTCAATTTGGATTCTGTGTGGCACTGTCTTCCTCCTTTCTGCCATAGAACATTGCTAGGGAGCAACAGAAACTTGTTTTTCACATCCTTGAGACACTTTCAAATACGTTTTAGAAACCACACTTCCCGAAACAAGAGAGTTACTAGCATCTTTGCCAAGAATTATTTTCTGATTGAATAAAAACATATATGGGCAGGAAAGGAAGTAAAGAATCTGCCATGTTTTACAATGAGCTTAAAGTGAAATGAGCTGAAAGGAGGCAGATTCTAGCTCTTCACGTAAATGAATGACAGCCCAGATAGCAGAACCAGGAAATCACTGCATACAAGAATCAAATGAGCTAATTTATGTAAAGGCCTTTGCGAATCCTAAGTGAGGTATATAAATGCCATATAATATGATTACATAATTGAAAAGAGCACTAATAGGAAGCAGAACTCCGGCTAAAGGCAATGACTAATATTTTTTTTCCAGGAACATATGATGAAACACACAAATCTACTCTTGGTAGAGGTAGAAGACAATGGATACCAAATGCTGTTTGCATTGTCATTGTGTCAGCTAGTTTTACTGAACTGTATTTTCTTTGTGATAAATATGGATTTTAAGGGGGAAGGAAAGTAGTGCGAAATTTTTGTGGAATAAAGAAAATACAATGTAAAAATATTGATATTAGTTGAATGTGAACTTCAAACACTAACCATTATTGACCTATGCTTCAAACTAGTTTTGCTTCTTAATCCAGAATAGATTCAGAGGAGTATCATCAACTAGGACCTACAGAAACAGGAAGGGAACTGAGAGGTAATCTCATCCAACCTAGCAGCAAGGGAAGAATAAAAGGAATATGCATTTATTAGCTACTTGCTATGAACCAGACACTGTGCTAAGTACCTTTACAAATATGACTTCATTCTTTCTCACAATAACCCTATGAGGTAGGTGCTATTTTATTCCCACTAGAGGAAAATGAGGCAGATAGAACTTAAGTGAGTTGCTTGATGTGACATAGTGAATACATATCTGAGACTAAATTTGAACTCAAGTCTTCCTGATCCCACACTTAGTGCTCTTTCCATTGTGCCTCTTAGTTTTCTTAATAGACTTCTCTAAAGTCAGGGACAGTATCTGATTTAAACTTTTTTATCTCCCCAGATACTTAGTGCATTGACATTTGATACGTACATGAATCAATGATTTTCTAAAATAAGGAAATTAAGAACTAGAGAGAAATATTTTTTTTACTTCCATATATTCTGTAGTTGATAGTTATTAGAGAAAATCTAGTGTAACCTGTGACCCAGAATGCTAAGCTATAGACTCATACCAACTGGGTCTAACATCAGGGGCTTAGCCAAAAAGATCACTTTCTTGGGTTATACTCCCACTCAGATTTCTAGGAAAATGTTTGAACATAGTTCATGTCTAATTGTTCACAGATGTGAAGAAAAGGGGCCCCCAGATCCCATATAAGCACTCAAGGTAACTGTATATATCAGAGAACAGTCTTTATTTTTCCCCACAGAAAATTAAAAAAAATACACAAACTCAAAATAGTCCACAAACAACGCACAAACACATAACACCTCATGGTAGTTAATAAACGATCAACATAATTCTCCACTCTCTCCTCTCAGGAATTTGATTGCTGCCTGAGAACTACTCCTTTTCTGATAAAAGTCTAGATTCTGGAACTCTAAAATTTGGGATTGCTAAAAGGGTAAACCTGGAGAAAGAATCGTCAATATTCCATATAAACTGGAGGACAACAACTCTTATTACTCAGACTATGAAGTTCCATGTTTCATGGCTGCTTCTGAGTGAGAGCATCAATCACTGACTTTCCAGGTCTGACTCCAATGTTCTGTCACTTCTCTGGCATCTGGCAGCTCTTTGGATGAGAGATTGCCCTCACTTGGCCTTGGTCTTTTGGTTCCTGGTTGTTATAACCAAAGCAGTATTAATGACTCCTAATGGGGATTACATGCATCTCTAAGACAATACAGCCTGATCCTAGTTTTGCTAAAAGGTGAAAAAAAGCCTTTTTCGATTTTCATAGGCCAAAAGAAAGTATAAATCCTCCCACAATATTTGTCCAATTATGGTATAGACCAGTGTGTGCAACTTTGGTGCTTCTCCCATCAGTTAAAACCAATCTACAGAAGACACCAATGGGTGTGTTCACAACTTCCATAGGAAGATAGAATCAAGTTAAAGTCTCATATTCTTGCAAGCTCATTGAGTCGAATAGGGAACTACTTTGAAAAACTATGCTAAAAAGAATATAGTTAGAATATTTAATCAAATATTGTTTATTTTGAAAATATAATCAGATTATAGTTCAGAGCAGTATTCATAGATGATTATAAATTGCATGTTTTGTTAAAGAGCTTATTCCCTATGAAATAATAAGTCTGTATCTTTAGAAAAGTCTTTTACAAATTACATTTTTAAGGAGCAAAGTGGATGAATCTTTCCTTCCCCTTAATAAACAAACAACCCTATCATTCCATGTCACAGTGGAAAGAGCACTGGATTTAGAGTTAAAGAGCCAGAGTTCAAATTCTTCCTTTGTTCCTAACTACATGGTGCAAGTCACTCAGCTTCTGTAAGACTCACGTTTCTTTTTCTGTAAAATAAGAGTTGGACTAGATGACTCCAGGGTGCCTTCCAGTCCGGAATCTATAATCTGTGCCAAACAATCAAGGGGTATTTGATAATACTGTTCATCTTTCATCCTTTTTTTTAAAGTATTTACTCTGGGCAGAACTGCGCTGGGTTTTGTGGGAAATACAGAGATAATTAAGACAAGGACTATTAATAATTTAGAGCAATTTGTCACATATTCTCACATCTGTGAGACAAAAGAACACATACTTGTGCAAAAATAGGAAGGATTCAAATCTCCAAGGAACTCTTTTTCTGTGACATCCATATTTTAATATCCCAAATCATTGATGAAATTCATCATAGGATTTAGGACTTCAGCGATCAGCTGATCCACCTTCTTTATGAGGAAGCTTCAGCCCAGAAATGGGAATAAACCTGCTCAAGGTCAGACAGTAAGAAGCAGAGCTATGATTTGAACAAAAGAAGTATCTTCAGGAATGTAAAATCTCTGCTACAACAGCTTCTCCAAAGACCTTGATAAAACCTAAAGACAAGAGGAGGCTTTTGCACTTAGCTAACTTATGTTATTGATGAAAGGGTTACTCAAGTGCTGAGAGGGAGGAGTGATGTTATATGAAAGCAAAGCATGAAATAATGTAAATTACCCATTTTGTTAAAGAGCTTATTCCTTCTGAAATAATAAGTCTGTATATTTAGAAAAATCTTTTACAAATTATATTTTTTAAAAAGCAAAGTTGCTGAACCTCCTTCTCTTCTCAACAAACAACTAGCCATATGACTCTACTGAAAAATAAAAGAAGGATGTTAAGCTGGTGGTGAGATTGGATAAATATATCTATTCATTTATTCACGTATATGAGGTCCTTGGATTTCAAGGATCACTCCCTTAGGCAGACTCATGATTTAAAGGTAGCACATTACAGTGGAAAGAGCACTGAATTTAGAGTTAGAGAACCAGGGTTCTGGTTAATGACATCAAATATAAAACTTTTTCTACTATACTATATCATAGAAATTGCTATCTCAACGGTGGTCTTGTTTGCTGTACAGAAGCCAAAAGGAACCAGAGCAAGAGTTCCAAGTCCTTTGCCCATCTTACATACCAAAACTATTCTGCTCCTTTGATAGATTTTTAAAAAATTCTTACCTTCTATCTTAGAATTAATACCACATATTGTTTCTAAGGCAGAAGAGAGGTAAGGGCTAAGTAACGGGAGTTAAATGACTTACCCAGGGTCACACACAGTTAGGAAGAGTCTGAGGCCATATTTAAACCCAGGATCTCCCATTTCTATGCCTGGTTCTCAGTCCACTGAGCCACCCCTACTTGGTTAGATTTTTTTATCTCATCAATGCAGGCACTCCTTCCACAGAAGCAAATCATACTAGTCAAGCCTCTCAGCCTAGGCAATTCTTGTCTGTTTCTTTCCTAAATCCTCTGGAAAAGACCCACCCAATGCACTAGAGCCTTCCTCTGAGTTTCTTTAAAAATGTGTTGTTGCTATCCATCAATTGGCCATGTATTGTCTCCTATACACATCATTGTGAATATAACATGTTGCAGCCATCTTACATCTATTGTGCATTTTTCCATTGCCCTTTAGTCCGCTTGTAATTTTTATTTTTTACATTGTATTATTCCAGGATTTACTGCCATATAATATCATTTCTCCCTCTCACCACCTGGGCAACCCATTCATCAATAACATAAGTTACCTAGAAGAAAAACATCCTCTTGTCTTTTAGGTCTTACTCAGACCTTTGGGGAATTTTTTGTTGTTGTTATAGAAAGAATTTTCATATTCCTGTAGATACTTCTTTTGTTTGTGGACATTTCTGCAATTCTGTTTTGTTCTCCACCTCTGTTCATTTCAAAGTGGTCCCTTCTCTTAAGGAACATAAAATCTAGTTGGAAAGATGAAATATGTCACAACTGCAGTACACATTAAAAAGCTACGCATTGACAAGTGCAAATTGACGTGCAGCACAGAACCTAACTGCTGAGGAAATGCAGAGAAAAGCTAGAAAATAACCTTTCTGGGTAAATGCAAGACGTCCATGGATCGTAGAACTGTTTGAAAGGGGGTGTTTAGGATCATTTAGTTCAGAGGTTCTTAATCTGGGCTCTATGAACTTTAAAAACAACTTGATAACTTTATTTCCACAAAACTGATTTCCTTTTATGGGTTTATAACATTCTGAAGAGTCCATTTCTTGGTTTTTAGGTGCTGTCAGTCATGTCTGACTCTTCATGACCCCTTTTTGGGGTTTCTCAGCAAAGAAACAGGAGCAAGTTACCATTTCCTTCTCCAGCTCATTTTACAGATGGGGAAACTGAGGCAAACAGAGGTAAGTGATTATTTGCCCAGGGTCGTACAATTAGAAAATCTCCAAGACCAGATTTGAACACAGGCACTACTGCTCTATCCCCTGTGTCATCTAGCTGCCTTACATAGCTAGATTTTTATAAAAGGTAAAGAACTCCTTCATCTAGTCCAAACCCTTCACTTAATAGATAAAGAAACAGAAGCTTACAGTCATGAAATGATTTTCCCCAGGTCATATGGTCAGTAAGCAGTAAAGCCAGGATTTGAAATATAGATCCTCAGAATCTAAACCCTAGCCCTCTTTCCACTGAACCTTTCTCCTCTATTCACCTCCTTTGCTTTAGAAAACAACTAAGAGAGGAGGAATGATGCGTTGCCTTGGAGATTAGGGAATCTGATGGACTGTGCTGCCAAGTCAGACTGTACTGAGTGTGCACACTGAAAAACACACTGCCTGAAGAGTCCCGGGCTGTCTGAGCCTCCACCCTCCTACCCAAATGAGAGTTGCTGTCAGGGCCATCTGTTCAGACAGGCAGTGGCCTGATGGCCGTGGGAGGATTGACAACTGTACCACGGTGGATTCAAGTCCTGAAGAGTAAATATTTAAACATGTGTTTGTTTCTGTACATGAGCCTCAGGGCTCAGTGATGGGCCCATTGGAGAGATCTAAATAATAATCATCAGGTTGATTCTAAATAATAATCATCAGCACTAGCACTGTGGCAGTACCTGAACATTTTTTGAAGAACAGTTCTGGTCATTTTGCCAAGGAAAAATTCCTTTTTTGCTCTTTCAAATCTAGCTCCTACCACCATTTCATTCATTTCCTCTTCTCCTGAACATGCTGCCATATGGATTCCTGCCCTCTTGTGTGGTGTGTGTGTGTATTTATGTGTTCCTGTGGATTCTATAATGATTAGATTCTCTCCTGGGAGATGCCTACAGTTCTACGATTTTCATCTGAGAAAATATATTAATACATAATTTGGTGCTCTCTCTCACCTCTTCAGTGAATTGTATTTTAATGTAGAAATCAAGCACCATTAAACACCTATTAAAAAGAGAGCATTGTATCAGCACAGAAAATGAAGATATAGCCCCTTCACTTAAGGAATTTAAAATATAGTCGGAAAGGCAAAATATGATCCAACTTAAGGGTATTTAAAAGACAACAAGTACAAAATAATATACACGTGACTCTTGTATTAAATGAAGACAGACCCCGATTCATTTTAGGAGAAATCAATAACTTTATAATGGGGTAAGTGAAGACAGATAGCCTGGATTCAGTCTGAGGAATATCGACATCATACTCTATGGTCTGTGACCTCACATGCAGTTCTCTGAGGAGTATCTTAATTTGACGTATTTATTACTCTTATCTGGGTATATTTAGGACTCTTACCAGTACCAAACTTTATAAAAGGCAGTGGAGTGGGAAAAAGAATAAAATATGTGACACACACAAAAAATACAAAAACGACTCATACCCAAGCCAAAAGATAGTCAAGAAAACGTTTCCCTCAGATGAATGTCACCTTCCTCTAGGACCTACATAATTGCTCCAAATAATGTCATCCTGGTTTTGAATACTCCCTAAATAGGGAAAGAAATTGTGGTTGGGCACAAAGAGTTCTACTTTTTGAGTCTGTCCTTCCAAATCTTCACAGTCCACATGACTCACAATACTAATGTACTGCAAGATTCAGCTTTATTCCTGTACCTCATAACTCTGTAGGTGACTGTTTCTTGGTTCTTCATGATAGTGCTTCCCCCCCTCCCCCCAGTGTTTGCTTCTGTTAAGGATTGGAAGTACTAACTCAAAGACTGCCATCTCATTGGCCACCATCAGCTTCCTGCTGCTGCCACTATCACTACTTCTTCAAGGAAGCATCACAAATCTTTCAGATGTGACTACCAGAGCCAGTCTGACTTGTGGCTTTTTGTTCTTGCTGTTCAGTCATTTTTCAGTCATGTCGGATTTTTGGTGACCCCATTTGGGGTTTTCTTAGGCAAGATACTGGAGTGGTTTACCATTTCCTTCTAGTACATCATCAAGGAGAAACTACAGAATAAAGTCATTGAGGTTAGTTGAGGAAAGTTTTCTAGAATAAATGAATTTTCCATTATATTTTAAAGGAGATTATGAATATAGACTAGTAGAAAAGTTGGTGAATTACTGTTGAGCTATATGGTAATAACAGTTAGTATTTAAACTGACTTACAAATAGGTTTCCTCACAACAACCCTGTGAAGTAGGTAGTACAAATAATGTGTTAAAAGATTTTCCTATGATTACATAGTAAGCAAGAAGCAAACCTGGGATTCAGACCTAGTTCTTTTCTAGTTACAGCCTCAAAGTTATGAAGATCTGAGTTCAATATTACCTCTGACACATATTGGCTATTACCTCAGGCAAGTCACTTACCTGCTCAGTGCCCCAGGAAACTTTAAAATTGTGGACTCCTGAAAAGCTGATGACCTGTACTGGCAGAAAGAATCCCCCCTTTGAGAGTTCTCTGTACCAATGAAAGGTCTATTTTTAGAGGAATTTATAATATCATTGAGGAGTCAAGACATAAAAAAGAAAAAGTAAATATCAATAAACAGCAATAGATGACAATTTGAATGAATGATACACAATTTCAAATGACATGTATTATCCATAAGATATGAAGGCACTTCTGGAAATGGACTCCATGTTCTTTGTGGAACTACATCCTTCCAGAAACCATGTCTTAATTTAATCAGGAGCTTTAAAGTGCAGAAGATTTTGGAAAGTGCAGGGGAAAGTATAGAGACCTACAAGAAGAGAGAACCATGGAGGTGAGTCAGAGAAAGATGAGAGAAGAAATTCTAACTGTGTCCCAAGTATTAGTATCACAAACCTTCATGCTGATGGCTAGAGCCACATTGGCTGCCTAGGGTTTAGTGATTATCTAGCATCCATGCCAAAAAAAGCCAATGTTCATTAATCTACCATGTAATACTGGGAAATTCTAATATCATTTTCTATCCTATGGTTTCCATACCAAAAAATTACCAGTTTTCTTTATGTTTTTCCTAGCACTTTTCCATGAGAGGCTGATATATTCCTCTCCAGCTGGATCAAATTAATTTGGAACTAAGAGCAGCACTTCTTAGGAAATGTTTGAAAGTAGCCTGCACTTGGGAATCGGTGCTGAGAATATCTAATGTCAGATTCGATTACCCGTTATTGCCTGGTTATTCTGTTTTGCTAAATGACTTTGCCTTGAATCAACAGTCAGATGACTTGGCCTGATCCAAGAAATATTAATGAGAGCCTGTGCACTATGGATATGTCATATTGGTTTCTTTGCCTCTCTTCAGCTTCTGCCCATTGCCCTAGTCTTGCTTTCTGGGACTAAGCATAAAAAAATAGAATACTTCTTATTTGTGACAGCCCTTCAAAATATTATCACTTCTGTACCTAAATCTTTTCTCTCAGAGGAGCCTTTCTAGTTCCCTTAACAGATCCTCATAAAACTTGGTTTTCTTCTCTGGATATGTTCCAAGTTTTCAATGTGATTCCTAAAATTTAATATCTAGAATTAAATACACTTTTCTAAATGTCATCTGACTTGTACTACAGGACTAACTATCCATCCCCTCCTTTGTTCTGGATAGTCTACATTTGTTCATTTAAACTAGGATCAAGTCATTTGTTTAAAGGATTCCTTAAAGTTTGTTTGTTCTTTTGAGAACCAGGAGTTTCAACTTAATGATAAAGCATGAAGGAGAGGAGAGTAGAAGAGGAGGAAATAGAGAGAGAAAGACAGAGTATTCTTAAGTCAGGCACAGGGCATGAGGGATACAATTACAAGTAAGTAATATGGTCCCTACATTTCAGGAATTTATATTCTAATAGAGAAGACAACACATAAAGATGAAATTAAAATGTGAGGAGAGAAGGATTATGATTAGAAAGGTAAGCATTAGGATTTGGAAATGTCCAAGAAGGGAGGTAGAGGTCTGGATTTGAGCAAGATAAGGATTCACTTATAGTCCAGACTGATACCAGGAACAGAGTCCGAGTTGGTATTGTGGGGGATGTAGTAAAGAAAAAGAGAGGAGGGAAGTAGAGAGAACAGCAAGATTAGGCTTGAACATGAGAAACAAAGATGAATGTCTGAATGAATGATACCTTTTCATCCATTAATGCATTCATCTATTCATTCTAAGCACATTTGCAGAGTTTGAGAAGAGAAGAATCCAGTGACATCTTGCAAATGGAACAGGGTGATGGACCATTGCTTTCTTTTTAGGAACCTCTTAAATTCTATTTTTGTATAGGTAGAAATAAAGATTCTCAGATTGATTTTGACATCATTACTTCTAAAAATAACATTTTTTTAAAAGTTCTAGCTCAAGGAAAGTGATAAATGTTGGAAGGGATGTGGCAAAATTGGGACACCAATACACTGCTGCTGGAGTTGGTGAATTGGTTCAACCATTCTGGAGGGCAATTTCAAATTATGCATAAAGGGCTTTAAAGGAATGCCTGCCCTTTGATCCAGCTATACTACTTCTGGGATTGTACTCCAAAGAGATAATAAGGAAAAATACTTGTACAAAAATATTTATAGCCTCACTCTTTGTAGTGACAAAAATTGGAAAATTAGAGGGGTGTCCATTGATTGGGGAATGGTTGAAGAAATTGTGGTATCTGGTGGTGATGGAATACTATTGTGCTGAAAGGAATGATCAACTGGAGGATTTCTATGTGAACTGGAAAGACCTTCAAGAATTGATGCCGAGCAAAAGGAGCAGAACTAGGAGAACATTTTACACAGACTGATACAATGTGGCATAATTGAATGTAATGGACTTCTCTACTAGCAGCAATGCAATGATCCAGGACAAGAGGAACTTATGAGAAAGAATGTTATCCACATCCCAAGGAAGAACTGTGGGAGCAGAAATGCAGAAGAAAAACATATGATCTATCATGTAGTTCGATATGGATATGATTAGAGTTTTAATGTTAAAAGATCGCTCTATTACAAATATGAATAACATGGAAATGGGTTTTGAACAATGATACATGTATAACCTAGTGGAATTGCTTGTTGGCTCCAGGAGTGGGGAGGGAAGAGGGGTGGGAAAAATCATGAATCATGTAACCATAGAAAAATATTCTAAATAAATATTATTTTTTTAAAGCTCTTGCTCATAGCTAGAAATGGTAGAATTTATTTTCTTCAGACAGCATAATAGAAAAGTACTGAGCCCCAATATAACCCACAGAAAGGAAAGACTGTTCGATTAAAGCTTAAGCTTTGGAATTCAAGAGCCAACTTATCTTAACCTTTCTTCTTCCTTCTTTTATAAATTTATTGACAAATAACATATTATATTTATGTAAATAAATTCTATTTACAAATAAAATAGATAAGTTTTATGAAGCAGTAGACATTTCCTCACAAACAACCAAACTCTTACTATGACGTACATTCTCTCCTATCCCCAAACATTTTATTGATTCAGAAAAGAGAGGTCCCTCCTTAAAGTCTGAGAGCATATCCTGATATGATTGCCCATGCTAATAATCCTTACTAATAGGGGACACTAAACTGATGAATTGCTTGAGCTCAGAAGTTCTGAGCTACAAATGAGGATAGGCCATATTCTTGATAAATCTAGCACTAGTATGGTGAACCTCTGGTTGAGGGAGAAGGGAACAAACCAAAATTGGAAATAGGGCTGGTTAAATCTTCCATGTTGATCAGTTGTGGGATTAGACCTATGACTGACAGCTATTCTTGTAGCCTGGGTAAGTAAATAAGACCTTGTTTAAAAAAAAAAAAGTAATTTCCTAGCATTCCCTGTTGTACTTAACTAAAGTTTATTTGGCTCAGTAGCCGACCTGCCAGGCTACAAGATCTCCTTATGTGGGTTTGAACACCTGAAAGGGAAACCAGGAACTGGGGGAATATGGGTAGAAGGGTTAAAGCTTAAGGTAGGAAGGACATAAAGAGAGAAAATGGACTCAGAGACACAGGAGTCATCAGCATTATGTTCAGCTTCTCAGCTCCTCCTCCAATGGTCTGGGAGAGAGAGAGAGTAGGAGGGAGCTGATCTGTTTATTAAGGATAGTTATACAAGAGGGGGGGTGACCAGGTGTCCATCACCCATTTGGTACATCAAAAGTTTTAATAGGTTCATGACAAAGCCAAAAGGATGGATGATAACACAATAGGTCGCCAGATATCCGGGCCAGGACTCCTCTCCTTTATGGGAAGTTGGCACCAGTCTTATCTTAGGAATGCAGGTGTGAATCTTTGACATTCCAAAGGACCCTAAAACTTGTGTATCAGCTTACACACAAGAGATAACAGCAGAGGTTTGACTTTTAATCTCAACAAAATTTAAACCCCATTCAGATTTAAGGATTCAGAAATCAATCATGTGAAATATTAGGAACATATTCATAAGTATGGTCTATGAATACTTTGCTCTTTAGAGTCAGCTTCTGAATACTTCTTTAATACTTTCATGATTCATTATAACTGAAACCTTACAACCTTGTTTTTTTTAAAAGCAATTTCCTAACATTGTCTGTTGTTTAACCAAATTTTATTTGGCTCTAAATGTTGACAATATAGCTACATCCAAAATCCTTTCTTTGAGAAACTAGAGGGATATAGCAATTAATGGAACCAGAACTTGAAATTTGCTAGAGTTGGCTAAAGATATATAAAATCTCAAGATTGTTTTTATTTTCTCTTCTCTCTTATATTCTGAAAGTCAATGGAACAATTAACTTGAAATTGTTGTGAATGAGGCTATTACTGATAAAATTCTGTTCTCTCCAAGCTCTCTTTCTGATGGCTGCTCTAACCTGCATCATCAGACAAGAGATTTCCTAAGGTATCCCCTTTGTCAACGAATTGTTGGTATTCTCTGGGATATTTGAGAGTGAAGAACAAATACTCAGAATGGGTACCAGAGTGGAGCTGAGTTGGTCTCTGGTGGTTGGCCCAGAGATATTTCAAGTTGGGACTCACAACTTGATGGTGGAACTTGGTTATGGGATTTCAAAGGAGATTCTGGGTATAGACTAAGTAGAAAAGTTGGTGAATTACTGTTGTTAATGATGATGTCAAATAGGTCAGGGGAACAATGTGGTTTTATGTTTGCATGGCTATTTACATATGTAGTGAGTCAGACATGGCATAACCACTAAATAATCAGGACTGGGCATTTTTGGCTGACACTCAAAAGCTAGACTTAATCCTTCTCCCAACCCCTGTTCCTCAACTCTACCAGCTCCTTGTCTAGGAGTATAATTTCTTCTGTATCTGGCTTTTGGTTTCACATACATATTTAGTCTATCACCCCCTCGTTTTTTGCCTTAATATATACATATATACATATTGTTTCATTTATCACCTTCACTCAAAGGCATTGTTTTAAAAATATGGTTTAGTTAGATTTGGAAAAATAGTATCCAGAACTAAAAACAATACTTCAGGGAAAGGAAGAAAGAAGAAAATAGAGACTGTCTATTCCATCAGATAGTCTTTGTTTTCTTAAGCAAAAGCCCTCCCTCCCAGTCCTTCAATTAGGAGCCCAATTATATGCCTCTTCCCTGACTATATCATGGTTTATGAGTAGAGATTTGAAAGGTCAACTTGCCCAAACATTGCTAATGGCAAATGATCTCAAAGCTATGACCCAGAAATAAATAAAACCTTGAAGCTTAAGCAACTCTTTTGCTTCATCTGCATTTTGTTTCAGCTAGAAATGGACACACACACATTGTAGTACTTCTCTTCAGAGACAGAGCTCTACTCCAGGAGTCCTAAAAACCTGAGTTCAAATTCCACCCGAGACATTTAACTTGCTGTGTGTCCCTAGCAAGTCACTCAATTTCTATCTGCCTCAGTTTTCTTATATGTGAAATGAGGATAGTAACAATACCTCTCCCCTAGGATTATTAAAATGAGATACCATTTGCTATGTTCTGCAAACTTTAAAGTGCTCTTTAAATGTTAACTATTACAAAGGTTACCTATTATTAGAATGTAAGTATCTTGGGGAAAGGACCTTGTCTTACTCATCTTTGTGTCCTTCATCAGTTCAATTGTTTCTGAATCTTTGTGATCCCATTTGGGGTTTTCTTGGCAGAGATGCTAGACTGGTTTGCCATTTCCTTTTCTAGCTCACTTTACAGAGGAAGAAACTAAGGCAAACTGGATTGGGTGACTTGCCCAGTGTCAAACATGTAATGAGTGTCTGAGACCAGATTTGAACTCAGGAAGATGAGTCTTCTCCACTCAAGGCTGGGCACTCTATTCACTGAACCGCCTAGCTGGCTCTATCCTTCAGAGCACTTAGTATGGTTTCTTGCATGTGATAGAGGCTTAATGAATGTCTGCTGAATTGAGTTTATTTTCTCTTCCTCTCCCAGATCAGCATCCTCACAAGTGTTTTTCCAACAGACTAACTCAGAGGTATTTGGAAACTATGCAACACTGTTCACATCCCACTATGCAAAGCTTTTGCTCCCTGATACAGACAGGTCCCAGGAAACACAGAACTTAGAAATGGAAGGGTAAATACATATAACATAAGCAAAAAAGGTGGCACAGCACCCTGAGTTTGGAGTGAGGACCTCCTGAGTTCATTATGCCTTAGATAGTATTTGAGTAACCCTGAGCAAATCATTTAATATCTTTCAGCCTCAGTTTCTTAATGTATAAAATGGATATGATAATAATACCTACTTAAAACCAAATGGTAGAACAAGTAAAGCATCTTGCAAATATTCTGTAAAAGCTAGCTATTATTATACTAAATGTACAAGATACAATTTGTCCAGATGAGCAATCTTGCAATTTTAGCTGTCCCTTGTCCTCCCAGATATATGCATCTTTGAGTCACACCAGAGAAAAGACTTTGCCTCCACTCCCTCCTAGATTCTTGGCTCCCTGGAACATTCTGAGAGGCATTAAGTACACTCAGCCCAAGACTGAAAAGGAACTTTCTTCAATATGATTAACTATAACAACAAATATTTCTTAAGTAGAAAAAAGGCATCTTGGTCTTGGGAGACTATTTTTGGGGAAAAATGAGGGAGGGAAAATATATTTTTTTTTCTTTTAAAGATAGAAGTGCTCCACTATGGCCACTTTAATAGCCTCCTTACTATATGTTTGACTCTTTGCCTGTGAAACTTTGACTTTAAATTAATTAGTAAAGAGTAAACTTCACTTTTTGCATTCCATTTGACTCTTACTTCATTGTTAGTAGTATTGTACTACTTATATAAGAAAAGAGAGGGTATGGAAAAATCCTAGCTTAATCAAAATGCTTGGGGAATGGGTATTGGTTCCAAAACAGAAGAGTAAAAAGGACTGGGCCAGGGGGTTAAGTGACTTGCCCACAGTCACATAAATAGAAAGTATCAATTTGAACCCAGAGCCTCTCATCCCTATGCCTGACTTTTTATCCACTGAGCCATCTAGCTGCCACCCCTCCCTATTTTTGTTAGATTTTTCTAAATTACTCAGTTCCTAGTAATTGAAAGTTGCTATCCCCCACCCATAACCCCCAAACTCTGTTGTACACAACAAATAACTCATATTGAGATAAATTGAACTTTAAGGTTACCAAATGGATTTCTCTTTCCCACAGCAGTCTTATAAAATAGATAACGTATGTCTTATTTCTCTCATTCTACAGATAAGGAGACTGAGGCTCAGATTAAATGATGAGGTTCAGTTTTCTGCCATAGTAAACAAAGTCAGTAGATAAAAGACCACAAAAGCCCTTAAAATAAGCTGTATACTCATGTCTCTCCTGATTCAATTAAATTCAACAAATGTTTATTAAGTGTTTTCCATGGGTAAGACACTTTGCTAGGTACTGGGAAGACAAAGATTAAAATGAAATTGTCCCTACCTCCAAGATGCTCACAGTCTCACTAGGAGAACAAACACACAGTTAAGCAAATGCAAAGTATATACAACTTAACACAAATTCATTTCAATTGTAGTTATTATTATCAGTTTGCTTGTTCTCCTCTTTTTTAGAGATACACTCCAAGAATGTTTTTCAATTCTCTTTTTCCTTTTTGATAAGGAAGTGTTAGTCTTTCCATCACTACCTTAGGGGAGTGAGTCCTGTGTTTAATTAAAATTAGAGGACTCTCTTCCCTGGACAGTACTGGCAAAACAGTAACAGATGACAAATTCTCACTCTCCAAATGTCCTTTTTTTTCTAAAATCCACACGATCACCCTCATGTTTGCATTTATCATTCTATCACCTAGGATGCGACCTGTTACAATTTCCATGGTTACATCTTATGTTGTATTACTTCTATTAAAGGACAGAAGCTCCTTACATGACATATATTTGTCTATTTCCCTTCATTCTTTGTGCAAATCTTTCCATTATCTTAATTGTAAGAGGTTCTTCTTTTCTAAGAGGTTGTTCTTCTCAGATATGAGTGTCTCGTTTTCTTCCTTACCCTTCAAAAAACTAATAACTTTAGGCAAGAAAGGGCATCAGAACAAACCCAGACCCAATCTTTCTTGAATTTCCTTGACTCCTTACAGCATTACCTAATACACAAGTGTTAGACTTGGATTCCAGAAGCCCTGGGTTAACTTCTTACCATTGAAAATTGCTAGCTTTTGGATCATGAGTAAGTGACTTAATCTCTCTGAAAGCTCAGCTTCATCTTAGAAAATGAGGATAAACATACTTGTAGAATCTAACTCACAGAAAGATTGTAAGATCAAATCAGAAACTGTATGTAAAACACATTTGAAAAACTTATACTGCTACTCTGTTGGATACCACCTCACTCTTTGAAAGCTGCCTTGCAATTCAAAGCAATGGACTAGTTGGATAGCAATGGTGGAAGGTTCCTATCAGCCCCATGGAATGCCTACTGTATAACGTCTCCTACCACTTCTTGGGCCATAACCTTGCCAGTATATGACAGGTACTAGAGGTAGCCCTATCTCCTCTATGAGTCCAAAATCTCCTGTACTATATACCAGGGATGGTGAACCTTTTATACATGGAGTGTCAGGCTCCACCCCACTCAGATCCCCAGACCAAGTGCCATGCCCACCCTGCCAGAGAGTGAGTATCACACCCTGTCCTCCCCCTTCCCCTGGCTCTCCTCCTTACTCCATACAGGAGAGGAAGGAAGTATTTCCATTGGGCTACTGGGCAGAAAAGTGGGTAAAGAATGTCCTCAGGTAAATGGAGAGAGGGAAGGGAACAGCTCCACCCCAAGTCACTCTGGCTTTCTAGTAACAAACTCTGGTGGGCAACTCACAGAGAGGGCTCTATGTGCCCTTTTTGGCACCTGTGCCATAGGTTCACCATCACTTCTATATAGTATTCTCATCTATCCACAATTAGCAAGGGGCAAGCAAGAATTTGATGGATTTTACTGGGAAAGAAGGTTGTAGGATCAACTGAGATAACATGTACAGGCATATACTGAGATATTGTGGGTTTGGTTTCGGACCATCACAATAAAGCAAAATGCCACAATAAAGTGAATATAGCAATAAGGGAGACATTAACTTTTTGGCTTCCCAGTACATATAAAAGTTATGTTTATATTATATTTTGGTCTATTAAGTGTGTTATAGTATTATGTCTTTAAAAAGTAAATAATTTAATTTAAAAATACTTTATTGCTAAAAATGCTAACCATCATCTAAGTCTTCCATGTAAAAGACTTTTTGCTGGTGGATGATGATGGCTGCTGATTGATCAGGGTAGTGCTGCTGAAAATTGGGGTGGCTGTGGCAATTTCTTAAAACAATAATGAAGTTTGTCATATTGATCGACTCTCTCTTTTACAAAACATTTCTCTGTGATGCTATTTGATAGCATTTTACCCACAGTAGGACTTCTTTCAAAATTGGAGTCAATCCCCTCAAATCCTTCCAATGCTTTATCAACTAAGCTTTTGCAATATTTTGTCAATGTGGTTGAGGCTCAAGGAAAAAAAGAGAGATGAGGGAAAGGTAAGTCAGTGGGGCAGTCAGAACACAGACAGCATTTATCAATTACATTTGCCATCTTAAATGGGCATATTTTGTGGTGCCCCAAAATAATTACCATAGTAACAGCAAAGATATTGAGAGAATTATCAAAATGTATCAAAGTGACATGGTGTGAGCTACTGATTTTACTAATCTTTTCAAGAATTGAGAGAAATTCCAAAAAAGGGTTTGTTCTTTCTCAAACTTTTCCCTCCCCAAGACTGTCCAACAACATACTGCTATCCTTGTTTGTTTTCATTGTGTTTTCAATATTCTAATCTTACTTAAAATATAAGGAGGTAAAGGATTAACTGGAGACAAGCAAAAATTTCAGTTAGGAAAAAGAGCCAAATGTCTGGTTTAATGTTAGGAATTTTTTAAACTGGGCACTTTAAGCTATTATGATTGTACTGATCACTTACACCTGATATACCATAAAACAGCAAAAGAGAGTATCACATGGGTCTGAGCATCATCCCCACTGCCTCTTTTCCAAAATATGAATTAATTGTTACAAACGTCTATGGCTCATCAAATTGCTAGCTATTATCAGAAAGAAAGTTGAGGGCAGGATGCAAAACGGAGGCCTGGGTAAGTTTTAGATCTACTCTTTCTAGAAAAAAAGGAAGAAATAGACAGGACTGAGTACCTTTCACAATTACATCTATATAATGAGATCTTTTCTCTAGAGATATAATGGAAAAAGACAAGGTGTAATCTCATACCTAGTAGATTGGTCAATATGACAATAAAGGAAAATAATAACTGTTGGAGGGGTTGTAGCAAAATTGGAACAGTAAATCATTGCTGGTGGAGTTGTGAATTGATCTAACCATTCTGGAAGGCAATTTGGAATTATGCCCAAAGGACACTAAAAGAATGCCTACCCTTTGATCCAGAAAAACCACTACTAGTTTTGTAAACCAAAGAGATTTTTTTAAATGGGAAAGGATCTGTTTGTATAAAAATATTTATAGTCATGCTTTTTGTGGTGGCAAAAAACTGGAAAATGAGAGGTTGTTCCTTGATTGGGGAATGACTGAACAAACTGCAGTATATGATGGTGATGAAATACTATTGTGCTATAAGGAATGATGAACTGCTTGATTTCTATAAGAATTGGAAAGACTTACATGAACTGATGAGGAGTGAAATAAGGAGAACCAGGAGAACATTATACACAGTAGCTGAAATATTGTGGGATGATCAAATGATATTGACTTTGCTACTAAAAGCAATGCAGTGATCCAGTATAATTCTGAAGGACTTAAGAGAAAGAATGCTATCTACATCTAGATAAAGAAATGTGGAAATAGAAATCCAGAAGAAAAACATATGATTGATCACTTGTTTATATGAGTATATGATTTGGGGTTTTGGTTTTAAAAGATTACTCTATTACAAAAATGAATAATATGGAAATAGGTTTTGAATGATAATACATGTATAAGCCAGTGGCATTGCTTGTCAACTCCAGGAAGGGGGAGGGAAGAGGGGAGGGAGACAAGAATCATGTAACCATGGAAAAATAAAAAAAATTAAAAAAGACAAGGTGTAAGCTCTTTGTGGGCAAATCGAAATACTATACAAATGCCAGCAATCATGCATTACTCTCTCTTCTGTCATTTAAGTAATTCTTGAGGAACTGTCAGTACCCCTAAAAAAACTACAAATGAAACAAAATACAAATGACATGATCTGCCCATAAAGTGTGTAACAAATCTGGAATGCTGCCTTCTACTAAATACCTTACTGAATGTGGATCAGTGTGTATTACCACACCAAATGCCCCAGACAGAAGTCCAGTTTAAAGAATATCATCACCACTGCCATCAGAGCAGTAGTATATGATCTTTAATATCAATCTCAGATGATGACGGCATTCAGGGCTCTATTGTTGGGACAGAACAACCATTCTATGCTTATTTCAACCAGCAGGGTACTATAGACTCAGTAAACACCTTTCAGTTCTTTTAAAAAAAAATTATGAGTTTGTTTTTTTTTACATCAAGATTTCCCCTTTTGCCCCTCCCCCTGACCTCTTGCAGAGAGCTATCCCTTGTAACTAAGATTTTTTTGTAAAAGAAAAAGAGGAAGAAAAAATCGAGTAAAACTAATAAACATTTTAAAAATATGACATTGTAAGCAATGTTCCATAACTGTGGATTTCAGTCTTAACAAAGACATAGAGAAAAGTGGCTTCTCATAGCTCTTCCTTAAAGCCAAGATTTTTTCTATATGTTTAAAACACTCAGTTTTGGTTGTTTTGTAGTTATTGTTCTTTGTGTTTACATTATTATAGTCATTGTGCATATACTATTTTTTGGGTTCTCTTTATTTCACTTTTTATCAGTTCATTTCTTTCAATGCTTCTTTGTACTCATGCTCATTGTTTCTGATAGGACAATGACATTCCATTACATCCACGTTCATTTGATTAGCTATTACCAAATTGATAGTTTATTTCCAGTTCTTTACTTTCACCAAAAATTATTGCTATAAATATTTCAGTGTATGTAGAGCCTCGCTTTCTGTCATTAACATCCTTGGAGGTGTATTCCTAGCAGTGGAATCTCTGGGTCAAAGAGTATGGGCATTTTCGTCATTTAAGTAGCATAATTCAAAATTTCATCCCAGAATGGTTATACCAATATTCAGTTCTATCAATAATACATGTGTGCATAACTCTCAGTTCCCCCAAGAGTGATTCCATCTTTGGTCATCTTTGCCAATTCTCTAGGCTAGGTGTGAAGTGAATCTTTGGGCTCGTTTTGATTTGCATTTCTGTTTTTATTGGTGACTTGGTGCATTCTTCCATTTGATTGAGAGTTTACAATTCTTTTTTTTAGCACTGCTAGTTCATATCCTTGGACCATTTATTGATTAGAGAATGGTTTTGGTATTGTATATTTCTGTTATTTATGTATCTTACATATCAAATCTTACAAATGACATAATATAAAGATTTTTTCCTAGTTAACTACTTCCTTTCTTATCCTAGATGCATTAATTTATGTGTGTATATATATATAACTTTTTCAATTTCATATAATAAAATCTATTTTCTTTCCTTTAATTCTGTCTATCCCTTGTTTAATTAAGAATTCACTTAGTACCCAGAGCTATGAAGGTACATGATCTGCTTCTCTTCTAATTTTTTTTATGCTACGGTCTTTAATATTCGTCATGTATCCATTTTTAATTTATTGTGGAATATGGAATAAGATGTTAATTTATGTCAGACTGCTTTCCAGTTTTCTGAGCAGTTGTCGAATAGGGAGTCCCTCCCAAGGTAATTTGTGTATTCAGGTTTTTTGAACACTGGGTTATTGAGTTCAATTATTTATGATTCTTTTTTGTCTAGTCTCCTCCATTGATTTACTTTTCTATTTTTAAACTAATCCCAAGTAATTTTGATGATTGCTGCTTTATGATATTGTTTGATGTCTGGAAGCACTATTTCTACTTTTTTCTTATCCTTCTTTCCACATTATTTCTCTTGAAATCCTAGACTTTTTGTTCCTTCAGATGAATTTTTCTGATTATTTTATGTGTCTATAAAATATCCCTTTCATAGTTTGACTGATATACTAGTAAGTCTATAAATTAACTTCAGTGGCATTATTGTTTTTATAATGTCAACACAGACTAGCCATGAATACTATATAATCTTAAAAATATTTAAGTTATCCTTCATTTCATTATGGAGTATTTTATAATTAAATCTATATTTTTAGTGTTATTTTGATGACCAAATCCCTAACACTGTGTTCATTTTATCTTGATTTTTAATGGGATTTCCTTTTCTATTATTACCTCTTGGATTTTGTTATCATTTACAAATGTTAATTTTGTAAATTTATTTTTGTGACCAGTATCTATGATGAATCTATAAATTGACTCAATTAGTTTCTTTGCTGATTCTCCAGGATTTTCAAAGTAGACTGTCATGTCTAGAAAATATGGATAAATTTGTCTCCTCTTTACTGTTCCTCATGGATTTAATTTCTTCTTCTCATCATATCACTATTGCTGATATTCCTAGAGTCATGTTAAGTAACAGTGGTAAAAGGATGCATTCTTGCTTTATTTCTATGTTTTTGTGAAATGTTTCTAATGTATCCCACTATATATGTAATGCTCGTTTTTGGTTTTAGATAGATAATTTAGTTATATTTTTAGAGATCCTTTTTCAACTATGCTTTTCAGGGTTTCTTTATAGCACAGGTGAATGTCATTTGTCAAAAGCTTTTTCTGCATCTATTATGATAATGTGGTTAAACATATTTGTTTGTAAAACAATTGATTCTGTTGATAATTTTTCTAAAGCAGAATTGCCAGTTCTTTTTCAGAGTCTTCTGTAGAACTGGTGTCTCTGCAGATCCCAGTGGCTGAATTTTGTACTTCCAGAGCTAACTTAATCTCTCAATTGTATTGCCTATGTGAAGATCAGCAGCACCAAAAATGTCTCGACCACTCTGGTTCTAAGAGGCAAATTCTAGGCCCAGGTTCAGGAAAGGTACTGCAAACCATAAATCTGGCATTGCAAGGAAAAGAAGGTATCCTTCCCTAACTCCAACAATGTGGGATTATTTGGTTCTAAGCAAAGAGATGCCCAACACTAGGACTCATTCAATGTAAATAAGCTCGTCTGGCCTTTCCAAAATGTTTTTCACCAGAGTAGGGGTATTTTTTTTTTGACAAATCCAGAGTTTGGAAGCAACTGACAAATTCTAGCAATTAAAACATCTTGGATGATTTATACTTGAAGGAGTTCCACTTATAGTTCATCTGAGATCTATTTCTCAAATGACTTTTAAAATAAAGTTTATGCACCTCCGTCTGGATCAATATTCCAATTTTGTGACTCTAAAAGAGCTGAAACTAGAGACACTGGTGTATATCTCTCTGGGAGAGGTTGGAAGAGGTTGGAGGACTGGCCTGAGATGACCAGGTTTGTTTTTTATTTATTTTTTCAGTTGCAAATAGAAAAAGCATTTTGGATCATTTTTTTCTGACATTTCAGGATTTAGATTTTCTCTCTCCCACTCCTATTCCCCATCATCCATGAAGCAGTAAATTGTCTGATATAGGTTATACCAGTACTTTTATACAATATATATTTCCATACTGTTAAGCTGATCAAGTTTTTGAAAGTCTGTGGCTTCTCATGAATGATCCCAGACTTGGCTTTTTAAACTCTTTTCTGGCAGTATAGCTCTGAGGGACCCCACATTCCTATCATCAAGGAAGATTTAGGGGGAAGAAAGTCCCCTCTTGTGCATATAAAACTTGGCATCTCTCCTTCGTTTGGTTCATCATCAGAGCTTTTTGGTTTTTCATTGTCTGCCCATTTATAGGATCACAAACTCAAATTCAAAAGGGACCTTAGAGACCATCTAATCAAAATCTCTCAAAGGATAAATGAGAAACTGAGTTCCAGAGAGGTAAAATGACTTTCCTGTAGTTATATAGGTAGGACAATCAGAGCAAAGATGTGAACTTAGCATCACTGACTGCAATAGTCAGTTGGTAAATAAACCTTTAATGTTTATTGTTTATTATTAAGTCTACCATGTGCCAAGCACTGTGCTAAGCCCTGGGGATACAAAGATAGGTCAAAAAACCAGTCTGCTCTCAAGGAGCTCGAATTCTAAAGGTGGAGACAACATGCCAACCACTACATACAACCACGGTCTTTGCTGGGTAAATTGGAGACAATTTCAGAGAGAAGGCACTGAGGGAAGAGAACTGAGAAAGGCTTTTTGCAGAGCAGCATGACGGAGTCTCTCCTTCTGCTTGGGAATGCTCAATTTATTTGGTGTTTGTCAACTTCAGAAAGAAAACAACAGCAACAACGTTGAAGCCATTGGCTCCAAAGTAGACTAATTAGTTTCTTATCTAAAACTATGGCTCAAAGATGACACCTGGGAAAATAGACCCTTTTACATCTGTGGTAGTCCCAGTAAGGAACAACAATTCTCTAGGACCCAGCCTGAAACAACCAAGCAGCCTTTTTAATTTTCTTTCTTATAGTAAGTGCTCTCCAGTGAACAGAAAGGAATGCCTTTTTGATGACTGAGGACCTTGTAACACTTTGGAGTCATTATTCAGAATGTCATCTGCGAATGTACAAGAATGTCGATGGAAAAGAACATGAGAAATTGGGCTTTATCTGTATTGGTTCCAGAATATAACTTGAAGTTGTTTTAAAAATAATCCTGATGTCTGATTTTTTAACCCTTACCTTCTGTCTTATAAGCTATTCTAAGGCAGAAGAGTAGTAAGGGCTAGGCAATTGAGGTTAAGTGACTTGCCCAGAGCATGCAGCTAAAAAGTATCCAAGTAAAGATTTGAACCCAGGACCTCCTGTCTCTAGACTGGACTCTCTGTCCATCGAATCACCTTGCTTCCCCCTCCCTTTGATTAACTCTGAGACATCTTTAAATTAAATCAATTTGATTGGATTTGATTATTAAGTACCTACTATGTGCCAGAAGTTCTGATTGATGACAGGGACACAAAGACAAAAATAGAAGCAGTATCTGCTTTCAAGGAGCTTACCTCTCCCTTGGAGGGAAGACTAAGTGATGTTCATTGACCTCCATGACTCCCTGTCTCTCTGACATCTTCAGAACATGGATTTCAGGCTGTGTTTGTCTCCTCTAGTCCTCGGTACCCCTGCTAAACAGAACCCTGCCTATTCTGTAGTTCTTGCTTTTAGTATTTTCCCTGAACTGGCTCTGCCTCAGCCACCCCAGTAGTCCACAGATCTCCACAACAAACTCTGGGACCCTTTACTCACCCCACTTCAGCAATTCAGCTTTTTTTTAAGTATTGTACAACAGAAAACATATTTAAAGTAAAAGTTCCATTAATTGAGAGTTCCCCTATTTCATAATATAGGGTTTACTGTAATGACTATGGTGATGGTGGTTGTTGTCCTTCCTACTCTAAGAGAACCAAAATGGCATCACTGGTGAAATATTTCATCTCAAATGTAAATTGAATTTTTTTTTAATTTTAATATTATTTTATTTGGTCGTTTTCATACATTATTCACTGGAAACATAGATCGTTTTCTTTTCCTCCCCTCCCCCCCCCCACGCCTTTCCCTCTCCCATAGCCGACGCATGATTCCACTGGTTATCACAGTAAATTGAATTTAAGTGAGCCAGAGTGGCACAGTCATCAACCTCACTTTCCCTTGCAGAGAGGCAAGAAAAGAGTCAAGATGACTGGTGATGGCTTTGGATACAATAATGACCTTGGTGTCTTTGACATCTAACCAAGCTCTACATACTCTACAGACTCCACTTTAGTTGCTTTCATGGCCCTTGGAACAAATTGTTCTCATCTGCTGCTTCTAATTAAGGAAGTCTTCACTTTCCTGGGGGTAGACACTCTTTCCTAACTCACTGATGGATTACCCTCAACCTGGTTTAATCTGACTACCAAAATGGTTTACCAGAGTGTGGCTGCTGTACACGCTACAGTTTTTGGAGACATAGGTGTCCACTGTAATAACCATAGTAAGGACATAGATGTGACCTAGACTGCCCTGGCCTCCACTTCCTGAAGATCAAGTGTATTATATTTCATTCCTCCCTCAGAGTTTCCTGATATCATTATGGGGGCTGAGGGTGGTGTCTAGGCTTTCTTAAAATGGCTCCAGACCTGCCTGATAGTGTTTCCAAATATAGAGTGACCTCCATCTTACATCTATCAGTCAGAATAACTTTTCAAAAGGAACATTTATTTCCAACTATAAAACCATGATTATACAAATGCCCCTCCCTTGCACCACTTCATAATATGGGAAGAGGAAGGGACCGAGGTTCATCACTTAGCTCAGTTTCTATAGTGCACAGTCCCAGTTCCAAGTCCAGAAGCCTCCCGTTGAGCTCCAGTCCCAGGCACCGGTGCTTCTCTGAGCTTCCCTACCAGGCTAGGGGCACCACCCTTCCTAGAATTTTGGCTCCAAAATCTACATGACTTAAATTCTAGGTCTTATGGGTCTGGTGAGGCACTTGAAACTGAGAAAGACAAATAACATAGAAAACAAGCAAACACCTGGCCCGTTTCTTGGAACTGGGCTAAAAGAGGGAAAGAAGGGAATGGAAATCTTTCCCTTCTCCCAGGTTTAATTCATGGAACCCAAAATGAAGTTGAATTGTGATCTTCATCTCCTGGACCAGTAGGAAGGAGCACACAGAAAGAAAGTGACGAACTCGGTGTCTCCAGTTTTAGAGGTGCAGCCCATTCACAGTCAACAGAAATAATAAGGGATGAAGAATGCCTCCATACTAGAAGATCTGGACATGCTCAGGAAAGCCCTCTTTGGGATGCCTCCATGTTAAGCAATCTAGGGATGCTCCAAGGTCCATTTTATATCAATAATATACTTTAAGAGAAAACAGTTCTAAGTTAATTAAATAAATAAAGATTTTAAAATAAAATAAAATTTTAAAAAATTAAAAAAGAGAAAACAGTTATATGTCAAATATTAGTTATGATCCCAACTCTTAGTGTGTCTTAAGGAGATAATTTTTTTCTTGCATTTGATTCTCCCACATTGTAGAATTGGAAGGAATTTTCATTCTAATTTTTTCATCAGTTTTATAATTATCTTGTTTATGCTACACTCTAATAAAAGGACTCTCATATATAAAGCTATTATGAATTTTTATTGTTGTTAACAAAAAGAACAGCCGTCATAACGAGATTTGAAAAAAGAGTAAGGCAATGGCCAGGCAGGGTAGGATAGGATGCTGCAGTTACCCTGCATAATAAGAGAGACCCTCTTACATATGTGCTTGAGGGGAGAGGAGAATCCAGGGGCCGTTTCCAGCTTCACAATATCCTTGTTTCCTCTCAATTATCTATTTGCTCTGTAGCTTTCTGAGCAGAGGGAAGACTTCTACTTGGCACAGTATTTACTACCTAGAGGGGTCAGAAATGAAAACTCATAGATTCTTTGTTTTAGTGAGCAATAGATGGAGCCACAGGAGATGGGCAGTTTGTTAATGGCAAGAAGGAGGAGAAATATCTCTTCAAATGGTACTGGTTAATTATAGGCAATTGGGAAGAAAGAGGATAAACTCCCTGGCAAATCAAGCTCATTGCTTAGGGAGACCCCTCTTCCACACAAATATATCAATCTATTATTTAGGGAAGGATTAAAGAAATCAAGCAAAGAGATAGCCATCACTTCTTCAGTTATCTGCTGAGACTTTAGAAGTTTCTGTACAGAACTTCAAAACAGATGCTAGTCTCCTTGGTTATACCTTACCTTCTATATATTATTCCCAAACCTCTTTCCCTGACTTCTAAGTCCTCACTTTCATCTATATTTGGGTCCCAAGGGTCATATGAATTCCCAGTGGTACATTTTCCTTGGCAAGTCTAGTTCTCATAATCAGAAAGAATCACAGAATTACAATGCTGAAGAGCTGAAGGAGTCCTTAGGGGTCATCCAGTAGGCTGTGTCTACTAACAGGCACTAAGTGAATCATGAGTTTTGGTCATAATTGCCTGCCAATTTACATGATGTCATTTCCATGCTGGCAAATGAGCAGCTTGGTTAGAACAAACATTTGTGTGGGTAGCCTCCTCTCCAGACTTTCTCTGGCCAATTCATCAAGAAAGCAACACAACTGCTTTTGGGGTTGTCACAACAGCACTTTCTTGTCAATTCAGTTCAATTCAATTCTAGTAAATAAATTTACACTAAGCGTCTTCAGTGTGTGAAGCTTTTTGCTGGACACTGGTCTTATCAGGGGTATACTGGAGCCTGCTCATACCACAGCAAGAAAGTCAGTTGTTACATTTTCAATATAAGAATTTATACTTCTGAAATTTACAAATGCTGCACATCAGGACTTATTTATTATTTTGTTGATTTCAAGACTTAAAATGATGGAGAAAGCATTAATAATATAAGTTAAGTATAAAAGTGTGTCTGGAATACATTTCCCCCCACCTAAATCCTCCATTTCAGAAAGTCACCCACGGCATCCATCTCATCATTTCCCACCTGACTGTTTTCCTTTGGACTTCATTATTACTCCCTCCCTAATTTGTACCCACCCACTGATTCCTGCCCTGCTCTCCACACATTTCACCTTATTTTTTGTCATTTCCTCACATCTTCCTTGAGCGCAAGGTCTTTTGTCTTTCTTTGAAACCCTAGAAGTTAGCATTGTGGTTGGCATTTAGTCGGGTTTTTTTGTTAAATATTTACAGAAAACCCTTGGCTCTGGGGGATGCAAAAGTAGCTACAGTAGATGACCTCAAGAAGTTTATGGTCCAGCTATCTTGGCTGACATTATCTTTCCTATTTTTGCTGCTGCCCCTTTCCTCTCCCATTTTGGCTCCAACTGGTCTAATCACATAGTCAGTAGACCACCTATTTGACTGACTTTGGGCATTTGTGTCCCACCCATTCCCCTCTCACCCCTACATCCATCCTCTAATCCTTTCTAGAGGCTTAAAACATGGAATCCCTTAAAGGGGAGAGACCTGGACTTTTGACTTCAGTCATTTCCTCCCCCCACTACCCCCAATCAGAACAGTTCCTAAGCATCCAGATATATGATCACAGCACCTGGAAATGACTCATGGAAACCCAGGTTATATTGGGAACAATTTGAGAACCATTGATCTATAACATCATCCCCATTCCCATCCTCTCTCAGATTTCTGGGAAAGAACCAACTGTCATTAGATGCAACATGCCTCAAATTAATTTGGCCACAGAACCTTTTGGGATTTAAGTTATATTAATGCTATCTCTAAATGCTTAGGGAGGAATGTAACTCAGAGGCACGAAAATCTTAGTCAATAAACATTTATGAAGTGCCTACTATGTTAATTGCTATGGATACAAAGATAGTCAAAAGACCCTGACCTCAAGGAGCTTAGGGGAAAACAACACAAAAAGAAGCGCGTGTGTGTGTGTGTGTGTGTGTGTGTGTGTGTGTGTGTGTGTGTGTGTGTAGGGGGGATTGGTGAATGGACATATGGGAGGTGGGGGTTATAAAATCTCAAGCAAGCATTATAGTCAAATGGGATATGATGATGCCTTCCTTAAATGGAGAGTCTAGATAGAACTCTCCACTATCATCTTCTACCCTCTTTAATCTGACGGATGGCACTGGGGCAGGAGGTGCTGCAAAAGTGTAATTTTCAGAATTGATTCTGAACAGAATAAGTTTGCTAAAAATTTAGAGTAAAATAGAGAAAATTGAGCCTATTTTATGCCCTCCAAAATGGTCTTATGTAATAAGCATTTGTTGATGCTTAACTTCATATTCCATAGAAAAAACCATTGCCACCATTGATATTTTCTCATGGAACCCCTATTCGTACCATGTGGAATACCACAGTTTTATGGGCCACCATCTGGGAAACTGCACTGAAATGGTAATAACACTGAAAACCGAGTCAAAAGGCCTAGGATCTAGTTCTGATTCTGCCCCTCACTGTGCAGCTTTGAACAAATACTCTCTGAACTTCCATTTTCTTACCTAGTTAATGAGGGAGCTGGAATCCTGATCAATTTAAAGATGAACGTTTAGGATAATTGCTGTAACCCAGAAGGCAGACTATCCCCTATATTCCTTCATATTTTTTCCTTCATACTTCAGAGTGGCATGAACTATGATTGCAAGCCATGTAACTTGAATACCCAAGTCTATTGCAATGGAACTCTTTCCTGGGTGTAGAGATCAATGCCCCCCTTCTTGTGAGGGAAAGGGTGGGGATGACTTGAGAAGGAGACAACAGAGATCCTGTCTTTTGGAGTTCTCATGTTTAGCTTGAAGAGAGAAGATGGATAATGCCAACCCTTCTTCAGATTGTCAGTCTTCATCTTGTCCCTACCCCCAGGTTGCTAAAGACTGAGAAATTTTGCCTTCTGCTGAGACCAATGAATTATGTAGCTTCCAACGGGAGGACTCTGTCACTCTGTATTATTCTCATACTCATACTTTATCTGATTTCTATTTTGCTACATAAACTGGGATAAATGAATTTGTTTCTTTGTTATTTGCCATATATGTGTGCATAATGGGGCTGGTATTTAGTGGGAATGGAGGCAAGTCTTGTATATAAAGCTTGAGGCCACTCCTTTCCTTGTTAAGAAATAGCAATCAGGGAGCAGCTGGGTGGCTCAGTGGATTGAGAGCCAGACCCAGAAACTGGAGGTCCTGGGTTCACATCTGGCCTCAGATACTTCCTAGCTGGGTGACTCTGGGCAAGTCACTTAACCCTCATTGCCTAGACCTTACCACTCTTCTGCCTTAGAATCAATACCCAACCCAAGATTGAAGGTAAGAGTTTAAAAAAGAAAAATTAAAAAAAAAAAAAGAGAAATAGCAATCAGGAATTTAACTTGAGTCTTATTATTACATTACTTAGGCTAATGATGTTGAAATTTTTAGAGGCTGAGTGTCCAAACTGCAATCCTTAAGCTGCATTTGAGTCACCCCTTTACCCCAGACAGGGAAGAGAAGGAAGAAGTGCTCCCATTGGGCTTCTGGGCAGAGGGATGGATGAAGTGGAAAATGTTCTCAGGCATGGTGGAGAGGTCAAGGAAAGCAGTCTCCTCTGGCATGAATGCCATATGTTCACCAACATGGTCATAGACTAACAATATTTAAGGGCACAGATAGATATAATTCTATTCTTTCTCTCTAAGGAGAGCAGAATGGCCCCAAACTCCTGCTTCCCCTCATGGGGGGATTTAGTCTCCCTTGGAGAAGGATGGGGATAGGAGCTGCTAGAGATTTATCCTTACCTTGCTGCAAGCAAGTCTTTGCTAAAGAAAGAATGAATAAATGAACAAGGGAATGAATTTTTAAAAAATGTGTTCATAGTGTACCTAACACTGTGCTAAGTGCTATCTATACAACTATAAAAGCAAAGAACACTAGAGCCAGAAGACCTGGGTTTCAGTTCTGTTACTACCATTTCTTTGCCACCTGATCCTGGGCAACTTACCTCAAGTTTCTGGGCCTCAGTTTCTTTATCTGTAAAATGGGGTTAATAGTATTGGCCCTGATGATCTCCCAGGGTACTTCTGTAAACCACAATAAAGTCTATGTAGATATGATTATTATTCAAGTCAGGGCATGCTAAGAATAAATACAGTATGTGGAGGGCATTCAATGCAGAGTGAAGTGGAAAACTGGAAAAGTTCTATCTATGACTCATTTCTTCTCACCAGCTCAGCTATGGCCCTGTTTCACTGACATTTTTAGATTTATCTGGGATACCCCTGCTCTTGATCACTTTAGAGGGAGCAGACCTGGGCTCATGAAGGCATCCCAAACATTGTTAGTCATTTAAGAGGACTATGATACCTGGAAAGGGATTGAATTCAGTCCACTAACTCATTAATCTAGTAAAAGCTTCATGCAAGCATGGTACCTGAGAAGGAAGAGAGCCCCTAAGGCAGTGATAAAGAACCTTTTAGACTTTTTATGCCATTCCCCACCCCACCCCAGACCCCTACTGAGTGCTGGGCACAGCCCCCCTTGCCCCACACAGAGGCAAAAGAAAACACTCCCATTGGGCTGCTGGGTGGAGGGGTGAGTAAACTGAAGGGAATCATCAGTGAGTATAGAGAGGGGGAAGGGAGTGGCCCCAGATCCCCTCCAGCTCTGCCAATTGTGAGCCTCCCACCTGTGCATTCCCATTGGACTGCTGGGCAGAGGGGCAGATGATATGAAAAATGGCACAGGATATGGTAGAGAGGGGGAGGGGAGCAGCTCCTACTGAGTCCCTCTGCCTTTCTAGTAAACTCTGGTGGGGTGAGGGATGGGGGGGTGCATGCCCACAGAGAGCTCTCTGTATGCCATCTTTGGCATGTGTGCCATAGGTTCACCATCACAGCCCTAGGTACTTCTCATTGGGAAGGGTCAGGCTCTCATTGATGCAGGACAACTGCAGATTCTGCCTGCAGTGGATTCTGGGTATGTAACAAGGGAAAAGTAAGGAGAAGAGACTCTTTTTTTTTTTTCAGAACAGCTGTGTCCAGATGAATTAGGATGAGGACATAGTCTAGTGTCAAGAATATAGAATCCAAACCAAGAAGCAGAGAGAGCAATCAGGAAACAAAGTCAGGGGTTAGATACTGACACTGGATAAAAAAGCATACAAAGTCAGGGTGTGAAAGAAGAATGGGGCAAGGATTCAAATGAAAGATCAATAATGCAATGACAATGTCAACTGCAGGAGAGGGGAGACAAAGGGGGAGGGAGACACCAAGAATCATGTAACCATGGAAAAAAATTTAAAGATTAAAAAAAATAGTTCAATAGCAAGGCAGAAGACATTGAATATGGAAGACAGAGAGATGGTTATACTTTATAAAGGTGGTTCTGGTAGCATCTTTACCTTCAGTTTCATTGAATCACCTAGGTTCCCTACCAGGGAATAATAATAATTTATATTGAAATCATGTATTTGTGTGCATAAAATACCATTTCATAAAGAAAATCACCTCATAAAGTAGGTGGCATATAACAAATGTTATCATCATGTGATCATCATCGTCATTATTCCCTTGTACTGTTGGGGAAACTAAGGATCAGAAAGGTTACGTGATCTAAACAGGTCACCCAGCCAAACTGTACTACTCTATCACTATGAAGACATAAGCCCAGGGTCAGGTCAGCTCTGATGTTCTTTGCTTTTAGATTTGTGTAAATAGCAATTAGCACAATGTTAGACACATTGTGAGTACTTTTTTTTTTTCGTTCATTCCTTTGTTCATTCATCCATTCTTTCTATAACAAGGGCTTGTTGCTTGTAGTGAGGCAAGTCTTCTAACTCCAAATCCAGCACTTTTATTTAGCCAGAATGGAGGAATAAACAAACACAAACAAACAAAAAGCCCACTGGATTTGGAGTCAAATGACTTTTGTTCAAATCCTACATCTACCTCTTACTGGTGGCATGACCTTGGGAACCTCCCTTCACTTTTCTGATCCTCAGTTTCCTCATCTGTAGAAAGAGAGGGTTGTATGTGATGACCCCTTAGGTCCTTTCTAACTAAATCTATGATCCCTTCTACTAGTTCGGGTTACGTGCCAAAAGAATGAGGGAATTCCTCATAGAACAAATAACACTCTTTCCTTCCTTCCTTCCTTCCTTCCTTCCTTGGGCTTCTCAGGTTTGCTCTTTTGGAAGACTCCACAGATTTACAGAGCTTAAAAAGCAAATGCTGCCCTCCCTGCCCCAACATTCTCTGTATTCTAAGTAGCTTAGGACCAAGCAGTTCAGGAAATGGACCAGCTAAAGTGTGTAGAGGCAAGCGTGAGCCCTGTGAGCTGCCTCTCTCTGTCTCCCTACCTCCATGCCATTTTGACTACAGCAGTCAGACTTGTCTGCATAGCAGCAGAGAGTGTGCTCAGCTCTTCTGTCCAATGACTGACTGACATGCATGCGTGCAGCAGTTCCTGTGGTGGCAGGGCTATGATTTAGACTTCAGAGCACATTTGGAGGGTATGGCTTCTCAGCTGCCAGAGACAGCATTAGAGTTTCTATTTTGCTGGCTGTGGTCACTTTCCTGACTGTTTATTCTCTCTCCCACCTAACTATCCTCCCACTTACTTCTAGCATTCCCCATCTACCCATCCTTTTACTCACCTTCCCATTAAGCAGTGTACCTTCTTACCTTTCTGCCCACACAGTCTTTTGAGTGAATGTCTATTTCTGTAAACTGTGTCTGGATGTGTGCTTATCTATCTGTATCCATGGATGCTTAAATTCTGTTTTGTTTTCTCCTGAGGGGGAATATAAATCTTAGTGATTGTATCAGCCTCAGGCAGTCACAGGCTAGATGGGTGTCCATGCCAATAGGTTAGTCAAAAGATGAAGGCTCGACTTGGGAGGGAAATAGGTTCTTGACTACCTTGCTATTACAAATACACTGGTTTTTCCCCAGTCCTCAATTTTCCAGAGCCAGAACTGAATGCCTCAGTTTGATGTTCTAGATTGCTTAGTTATATTTCAGGAGCACAGAAAACCCATTGCCTTCTTATACCCTGTGTTGTCATTCCAGCATTTCAGTTTTATCTGACACTTTGTGACCCCATTTAGTGTTTACTGGCAAAGATACTGCAGTGGTTTGCCATTTCCTTCTTCAGCTCATTTTACAGATGAAGAAACGGAGGCAAATAGAGTTAAGTGACTTGCCCAGGGTCTCCCAGCTGGAAAGTTTCTGAGGTTGAATTTGAACTCAGGAAGATAAATCTTCTTAATTCCAGGCCCAGCACTATATCCACTGCTCCACCTAGCTGCATATGCTCTGCACCACAGGGAAAAGTAGTATACTTCTAGGGGATAGTCTATGGTCAGTTCAGGGTATTTTGATGTTAATATATGATAATATTATATATATAATATGTTATATAATATTATATAATATAATAAAAATAATATATTTGCTTTTTATAGATGATCCAATGATCTTTTTAATAGCCAAAGCCAATGGTCTTTTCTCAATGCTCTTCCTCCTGACCCTTTTGGTGCTTTTGACGTTGCTAATCACTTCCCCTTCTTGATAGCATTCTGCCACTGGTTTCCATGACACTATTCTCCCCTATCTTTACTCCTTCTTAGTCTTCTTCACAGATATAGCTACACAAACATCCTGTGTATATGTGAATGCATACATGCATACATACATACATACATACATACACATATAGATCTCTCTATTCCTTTCCTCTCAGTCCCAAGTGTGGTTATGCCCCAAGACGCTAGTTTCAGTCATCTCCTCTCACTTGATACTCCCTTTCTTGATGGTCTCATCCACCTCTATAGAAATGATTCCCCTATTCTATATAATCTAATCAAGCACTACTATCTCCTTTGAGGAACAGCCCTGCATTTCAAATTGTCTATTGGATGTCTGTGATAATTAAAATGTTTTGGGAGCAAGGGAAATATATAACAATTATGACCACTGAAATATGTTTTCTACTGTGTCTTGGTTTTATATAAATATAAGATGGTCGCCAGGGAATATATTCCCAATTTATGAATATGCCCAAGCCAACTGGGTTTTATAGAGAAATTTAATTATAATACACTGATTAATCAATAGAAAAAGAGAGAAAGTAAGAAAGGAATAAGAATGAATAAATCAGTCAGTTGGTTTTATCACTCACCCAAGATCTCTCTAGGTAAGGCTTCTCATGCCAACCTCTGGCTCCACCTTCAAGAGAGCCTCCTTTCAAATGTTTCCAGAGAATTTTCCTCCTTCAGAGCCAGCCTTCTCTCCTGGTCCTCCCACAGAGCAACCTCCTCAGTCCTCCTTCAGAGCCACCTCGCTCAGAGCAAAACCTCCTCTGGCCCTTCCCCCTGTCCTCAGACCCTGCTATCTTTAAGGAAACCATCTAAGTCCCCTCCCCTTAGTTCTCACATCTACCAATCACTGTCCATGTCTCCCCTGTGCCAATGGTGGCTCTAGCTTAACCCAGGACCACCCAGAGGTCTGCCCCCCTTTGCACATGTCTGTTGAAGGTCATATTCTCAAATAATTAAATTTTGATCTATGCTGCAGCCCTTCCTAAATCCTGTTAGGCTGAGTAGGGTGGAGATTGTAAGTTCCAAGACCTGGTTCTGTCATTCCAAGTATCTCTATTGTATCAATTCTAAAATCAATCATGACTCAAAGAACTTCCTGTTCTATGCTTAAGCATAGGTCAAAGCCCTTTCCATTGTTCAGCAAAAGGTTTCTGTCCTAAAGCAGTCCCAAGTAGGGAGGAGAAAGATCCTCCCATGCCAAGGGGGTTCACATTCCAATAGAGTTCTTACTATCAGTAGGAAATTTTTTCCAAGTATGAAACTTTCCAATGGTAAAATTTCCGACATTCACAAGTCTAAGAAATTTCAAGGTTTACATGTCTCTCCTAGGATGTTCTATTGGCAGCTCAAATTCAACATGGCTTTAACTATAGCATCACTTCCCTCCCTCCCCACCTCCTGAGACCCAGATTTGTCTAAGTTTTCCCAATTCTGTGGCTGGCAGCTAATGAATTTAAAGCCAACTTTGCTTCTGCCCTTAGCCTCGCTCCCATATTTGATGAGGTACCAAGTCATGTTGATTATACTTCTACAATATCTCCAGTATGCATCCATTTTTCCCACTTACATGGCTACTACCTTCCCCTCAAATCAAGCTCCCGTTCCTTCTCCCTTAGATTATTGTAGTAAACTCCTAACTGATCTCTGTGTCTTCAGTCTGTCTCCTCTCCATTCCAGTTTGATCCAACCCAACAAAAATGAAATAATTGCCAACAATATGCAATATCCCTTCTTTGATGCCAGGGATGCAAAAAAAAAAAAAGCAGCCCCTGCTCTTTAAGGTCTTACATTCTGCTAGTAAAATACAACATAAAAATAAAAAAGTGTATTATTAGTCTGTCACTCTACAAGCATTTATTAGGTAACTTGCTGTATGTGCTAACTATTAGAGTAAAAAAGAAAGGTTAAAATATAAGCTCTGTCCCCAAATAACTAACTAATATTCTAGTGTCAGGATTCAATTTAAGTGAGGCAGGGTTGCACAGAGTCATCAGCTTCAGAATGGGATGAGGATACAGCCTAGAAAAGGCTTTTTGTAGAAGGGAGGACGTGAGCTGAGTCTTGAAGAAAGCCAGAGAAGCCTGGAGGCGGAGATTAGGAGTAAAAGCATTGAAGATATGGGGGACAATCAGAGATAATTCATAAACTGGAGAGATGGAGTGTTGTTTGTTTGGAACAGCAAGAAGACAAATGTTGCTGTCTCGAAGAGTATGTGGATTGAGTAAAGTTTAAGAAGATTGCAAAAATAAGTAAGGATCAGGTTGTGAAGGCCTTTAAGAGCCAAATGTAGTGTTTTATATTTGATCCTAGAGGTAATAGGGAGCCACTGGTATTTATATACACATTAATCTGAGGAGGAAGGAAAGAGGATTTAGAACTAAAGGGACAAAGAAAGACTTCCCAAAGAAAACATAAGCACACACACTGATCCTTGAAAGAAAAAAATAGCCTCTAAAAGGTGGAGGTGAAGAAGTACATCATGGGCATGGGGTATAGCTCATACAAAGGCATGGGAATTGGGATACAGAGAGCCAAGCTCAAAAAACAGAGGATAGACAAGTTGGGCTGGAAATTAGAGTGTATGAAGGGGACTAATGTGCATTGATCCTGCAGAGTCAGGCTGGAATCATACTGCCAATGTCATCAATGACAACCCAAAGTTTTTGTATTTAATCTTAGAGTCAATTGGGAGATAGTAATGCTTCTTGAGCAGGGGAGCAACTTGGTCAAGATTGCGATTTAGGAAGATTAATTGGGCAATTATGTAAAGGATGAGTTGAAGATGGAATAAAATGGAAGTAAAAATAGAACAAAGAAGCAGAGGATTTGAGAGCTGAGGGCAATTTATACTTGAAGTAGTTAACTATGAGGTCAAGATAGGGAGGAAAGTGAACTAGAGCAAGAGAGATAGGCTATTCAAATTAGGGGGTGTTGGAGTGACTGAAGATCATTAAAAGAGTGAAAAGATTTGGAGATACACACTATTCTAAAAGATGGATGATGTAGCCAACTACCAACCTCCTGACAGAGAATCAATTTAGGATGCAAAAATCATACATTGTAGATATGACCAATGCAGAAATTTGTTTTGTTTGATTAAGCATATTTGTTACAAGGGTATTAGTTTTCTATTTTCTATTTTTTTTTCAATAGGAAGAAATGTGGGTATAGCAACTATTCAGGGAAGGCTAGTACCTCTTTTGGTGTGAGGGATTATTAAGCCTTTTTCAGAACTGCTTTCCTCCTTTGGTATTAACCTGGAACCCAGTTCTCATCTATGGCTCCAAGAAACTGTAGCATGTGCAGCAGCCATACCTAAGGAAACCTTGTTTTGGCAGACAGGCTAAACTGAGTTAAGGGAAACCAACAGGCCCCAAATTCATTGATAAGTTAGGGAGTGTCTACCCTAAAATATGTGAAGACTTCCCCCAGCAGAATGGGAGAAAGAGAACAATCAGTTCTCACAGCACAAAAATATTCAGTTACAAGCAATTACCACAACTTGTCCAGCCATTCCACAATTGAAGGGCATTTCTTCAGTTTCCAGTTCTTAGCCATCACAAAAAGAACTATAAATATCCTAGAACATATAGTTTCTTTTCCTTTTTCCTTGATCACTTTAGGAAATACAACTGATAGTGGTATTACTGGGTCAAAAGATTTACAGTTTTATAATTATTTGAGTATAATTCCATATTGTTCTCCAAAATATTCTATTGACAGTCACCAATTCTTTTATAAAAAAGTTTAACAACAGTTTACTAGAATAAGATCTAACATTATTTGGTTTTTGTTTTGTTGTTATTGTTTTAAGTAGCTAATGGTTTAATGTGGCAACTATATTACCAATAAGTAAACTTCTGCTTTTAGCATGATACTAACTTTGTGGTCAGAATTCCTGACTTTGAGCCTGACTCAACTAGTAACTGGTTGTGTGACCTAGAACAAATTATTTCATTTGCATGGATCTTAGTTTCCTCATCTATATAATGGAAAGAAGGATGAATTATATGATTGCTTCCCTTCATGCTCTAAATCAATTATTTTAGTACCTTTCCTTTAATGCAATTAAGTATTATACTTTGGTGACCTAGGAAGAAATTAATGAAGCACACATTGGGAATGAGATGAAGAAAAGGAATTTTCCTAAGTAGAAAGGGGGCTGAGCCATGATATGGTTGACGGAAATACCATCTATGATATGGTTGATGGGAAAGAAAACCCCAAACTTTGATAGATAAATATATAGACATTTTATAAAGGGTATAGAGTGAGGGTTGGAATGGCAGTCAACTGCTCTTAGAACTGAACAAAAACATAGAAAACTTGGTTACCCAGGGCTTCCTCTGGTATTAGGTGATGTACATGATGAGTGAAGCTTTGTACTTGATTGACAACCATGTGTCTAGATGCTAAATATTGGTCATAATATCCCTATACTGTCTCACATTGAAAAATTGGAGAGTATCAAAAGGAAGGAAATCAAGGTATGGAAGATCCTCAAGTTCATGCCATATTAGTTGATTAGAGGCTTAGTTGAAGGATTTGGGAATATTTTGGCTGGAGAAGAAAAGAATCAGGCTGGATTTAATAGTTATCTTGAAGAATTTGAAAGACAGTTATGGAAAGGGGATTATATTTCTTCTATTTAGCCTTCAAGGGTGTTAACAGGTGGAAGTTTCTTTCTTATTCTTGAAGTTATCCCCAAATGGAATGTACTGTGTAGAAGTAGCTTGTTTCTCCTCATTTGTTGTCTTCAAGCAAAGATTGAATGACCTCTTGAATATGCTACAAAGAGGGCTATTTTTCAGATAATTGAACTCAATAAACATATCCATTTGAACTCTAAAATTGTGTAATTTTATGAACTACAAAATCATTTAGGGACCACATAAGTTAAAAGTAACTTATTGTAAAAGTTTTTTTTTTCTTTTTAAGCGAACAATAGTGTGTTTGTGAGAAACAGGGATGGAGATAGGCGATAAAGGGGATCAATGCAAGACTTCATGGGACATGGAACATTTGGCTAATTCCTGCAGAAAGGTATACCTTCCCCTTTGTCCCCATCTGAACTCCACAATGGAAAGCGATTTTTCTTTTGAATTTTCTTAGCAATTTGCCTTTAACTCTCTAGTGATGTTTACTCCATTTTACCCTGTATTTTAGCTATTTTTGAAATCTCCTAATGGAGAGGGTTCATATCTTATTTTTCAATCCACTAATCCTCAGTGGCTCGGATAGTAGCTTTGACTTAATAAAACAAGCCATCAGAGCCAATTAATCAATACAAGGACCTGCTCAGACCTACTAACTACTCTCAACTTTTTTCCTTATCAAAATCTCTGAGTCTTACCTCTCACGGTCTCTGGTGAACTAATAGGTGTCAATGTGCCAGTGAATGCTTGTGGATTAAGGTTCTATTTCTCCATAAATTTGTACTTTTGTAAAGGTCTTCAGATGATAATACTTTAAACAAGAGTGAATTTCTGAGGCTATAATAAGCCTAGAGTGAACTGTATCAGAGAGTAAGACCATTTCCTCATTCTCCAAATGATATCATTTAGGTTGGACTCTGAAGAGAAGTGAAGGTAGAAAGTAAATGCAGCATGTGGGTGGGTATTCAAAAGGAGGATTTCTTGTCTTTTTGGTTGATTCTCAGCATAAAGGAAGATTTCCATTAACTTCCACTCTTCCAGACTCATGTCTACCTATTACATTAGTCTTTTTTCTCACCTAGTAGACAGTGAATTTTAGGACATTCTGTGCAACAGAACAGAGACTGTCTGATCTATGTATGTCTTATCTTAGGAAAGACGTACTTGAGAAATCTATTTCATTTGGCATTCTAACTTCTTTGAGACTGATCCAGAAGAAATTGTAACCATTCGATTTTTTCCCCCTATACTGAAAGCTCAATAGGATAGAGGTAAATCCTCAAGTAGAATTTTCTCCAGAGCAGTCCTTATTCTTTGTCCTCTTTTGTCTTCCATGAAAAATCACCATGACTATGTTCTTCTTCCTGAAGACTCCTGAGCACAGGATGTTTCAAGTCAAGTCAATAAGCATTTACTAAGCACCTACTATTTGCCAAGCACTGTGCTAAGCTCTGAGGAAACAAAATACAACAAAAATAGTCCCTGCTCCCACAGAAATCACAATGTAATAGGATATATGACATGTAAATGACTATATATAAACAATATACAGACAGGATAAATTAGGGATAATTACAGAGAGAAGGATGTTCTACAATTAATTAATAAATTGGAAATAAACAAATCATCAGGACCAATATGTCTACTCCCTCCCCAGGAGATTTGAAGGGGCTAAAAGGAGAAACTTTTAGAACTGCTAACTCACTCAAAACTTGAGACTTGTTGTTATAAAACTATATCAATTATTCTTATCAACAAATATGGGGAAAGTACATATCAACAAAAGAGGGTACCCTGGAACTACTCATATCAATGAGTCTCACTTCCTTAGTTGGCAAGTTGTAAAATCTATAACAAAGAGTAGGATCAATGATCACATAAAGAAAAGTTTTAAAGAAAAGGCAAAATGATTTCTTTAAAATGATGACAATAATGTCGGTGGTAGATTGGAGAAGGTATTAGGAAAAATAAAAAGAAGTTAGCAATTAAGTTTTTTTTTTCACTAAGGACTTCAGATTTTAGGATTTTTTCCAAAAAAAAATACAGTTTAGACTATGAATTTCTTTTTAGAATGATGAAAATGGTCACGCTAAAATGTTTATAGCCATTTTACATAGTTATTTCCTCTTCAAAATGATTTCTAAAATGTGTTCAATAGGAACATTTCCAAAAAAGTAAGGTATGCACATTATTGAGACATCAAATATTTCTGCTTCTAGGGGAGTCACTGCCATTTTCACAGGAGAAGAATTTACAAGCTTTCTCTTGTTGGTTATTTTTATCTTGAAGTTGGTGGATGTTTTAGCTTTCTTCCTCCAAGACCTCTGAGTAGAGTGGACACTGGAAATAACATTCAGGTGTTCCTATAGAAGTTAAGAACAAATGAGTTGTTTTATCCAATTGCTAAAATGGCTCACAAGAAAGGAATAAAATGAAGTGAGTTGAGAGGCAAATACGTAGCTTGCTGTAGTGTGAAAGGTGGTGACTTTGTAATCATAGACCTTGAGCTGAACTCTGAACGCCATTTGTATGACTTTGATGAAGTCACTTTATTACGCTGGGCCTCTGTTTTCTTAATAGTAAAATTAAAGGGTCTTTTTCATCTTTAAATCTGAGTTGCATTTGAGAAAATTGGAAAAGGGTCCTTGTGGTGCTATAATCCACAAAGGAAATTTCTTAATTGAATGATAAAAATTCAGAACCTTAAACTGCATTTTGATTATATGAACACATTTTCTATGCAAATCCCAGCTGAGGTTCAATGTTCTATGGCAAAACCATCTACCCAGTTGTAGTGATGAGGTGAGAACTGCAGGCTTGGGAAGCTGTTTATGGTAAACCCTGAGGGGACGCCATTACTAAATTTGTATCTGCTATAACTTAGCGTTTATTTGCCAGCTAGCCAGAAAGCAGCATTTTTTCCCCTTCCAACAAAGTGCTGAGATCAACGTTTAACATTTTTTATGGCAAGTTATTCAAAGGAAGAAGAAAGAGAGACATGATTTACAAATAGTGTCAAATTTAAAAAAATTTATATATTTTGAATTTCCTTCTTACTCTATTCATTTGTATTTTTGTGGTTTGGTTGTGTCTGACTCTTGATGACCCTGTTTGAGGTTTTCTTGGCAAAGATACTGAAGCAGTTTGCCATTTCCTTCTCTAGCTCATTTTATAGATGAGGAAACTGAGATAAACATGGTTAAGTGACTTGATCAGGGTCACATAGCTTGTAAAAATCCAAAGCTGTATTTGAAATTAGGAGAATGAATCCTTCTGACTCCAGGCCCAACATTCTATCCACTGCACTACCCAGCTGCCTTTAAAATTTTCAAAGAACTTTCATAAATATTGCCTAATTCTCTAACAACCTTTTGCAGTAGATAGGACAAGCATTATTATCCCCCCTTTACAGATGAGGCATCTGAGACTTAGAGAGACTAAATGAATTATGATATATCACCTGCTCTGGGCTCACTCTTCCAACTTAGACTGTCAAGTTGAATGCCCAGAAAAGTAATTGCTACCTTGGGTTCTAGGGATACTCCTGTGGGTAACTAGAATATATCCTGGAATTCATGAGCCTACCTGTGTGTTTCTGATTCACAATCAGTCGATACATTCAATTAACTCTTAGAAAGGTCACATCCTAAAAGGGAAAAGCAAGACCAGAAGTTACACTACATTCCCATGGAACCCTGGGGAATGCTCTCCCACAAAAATACTGAGAGTCTGCGGGAGGAGGGAAAGCAAACACAACTTACAGTACCATGGTGGTAACTCACAGGTGTAAGAAGACATTTGCCAGGGGCAATTCACAACTCTAGAACTATAGGGTCTTCGTGTCCTTTCTCTCTAGAGAGTCCTTGGGTTAACCTTGAGTTAACCATGGGGTGGGATTTCAATACTGGCCAGGTTGCTAGCTGCTAAGCTTGATTGGCTCTTTGCAGGGCATAGCATCTCTACACAATAGGTTGATCTGCTGCTGGACTTTTGGCTTCTGAGCTAGTTTCTCACAGAGCAGAACATCTGTGGTGTATGAAGTGATCTGCTGGGTTTCGGTTCATTTTCAGATGGGTGAGTCTGTGAGACCTCTGTCCACAAGCTTATCTCCATGCTACCATGTTGTTTTGTCTTGAACATTACTCTGCTCTCTCAGAAAGGGCAGAGATTCTTTTCCACTAGGTCTCTCTACTGCTAATCCTCCAGGGCATTGACTCTAAGGTTTACTCCTTCTCAGGCAAGGACTAGGAAAGGAATAGCCTTTCTTCTATAGTGAATTTTCCCAGTACGGGGCTGAGTTCCTTAGAGAACTTAGGTGGTTTCAAGCCTAGAACCTAGGTATTCTTGTAAGAAGTGTCCTATAAACATTAAGAATATTTTATTGATATAAATTAATGGTATCAAGAAATCATACACTGGTTGTGGTAAGGGTGGGTGGAGGGGAGGGAGGGAAATAATATGATTACTGTAACCAAGGAATAATGTTCTAAATTGACTAAGTAAACTAATTCAAATGGGAAAAAATAAATTAATGATATCAAACAAATAGAAATAAATTGTATTTTTTATTTATCTTATTAAAACATTGACCAGTTACATTTTGGGCAACAAGGTGGTACAGTAGACAGAGCACTGTTCTTGGAATCTGAAAGATTCATCTCCAGGAGTTCAAATATCTGACACTGGACAAATCACTTAATCCTACTTCATTTCTTCATCTGAAAAATGAGTTGGAGGAGGACAAGGCAAATCACTTTAGTATCTTTGCCAAGAAAACCCAAAATGTAGTCATGAAGAGTCAACATGACTCAACAATAACAATTACCATCCATAGCTCTGGTGAGTTTGACACCTTTGATGTAAATGATGAGAGCCACAATGAAAAAAAGACAAGTGGCCCATTTGTTCAGTTTTCAACTCAGTCCAGCTGTTGCTTCCTTAACTTCAGAAACATCAGGAAAGCTGCCTAATCAACAGCTTCAAGTAATCAAGTACTATTTCAAATAAACAAGTCCCCAACTGTCTCAGTGGCTATATTCAGAGATCACATGACACCTGATGTCTAGTTAAACTTTCATCTAATCTTTTCCAGAAGCAGGCTTCTACACTGCCTACCAGCCATCTCTATACTGTTCTTCCTTCACAATAAGTATCATGTTCATGTTCATCTCTTCCTACCACTTCCTACCAAGACCATTTTTTAAATTCTCCTTTGTAACATGTGACTTCGATAGGTGAGCTTCTGTCTTCTGTAGAATCAAGGGTCCATGTCACCACTTCCTGACCATCTCCAAAATGTGCCACAAGAACACCTCCCCTTCCCCTCTTCTTTCTAGTTTTTCTAGTTCCCCCATATATGTTACCTTACTCCATTTGAATGGAAGATCCTTAAGATCAATGACTACCATGCTTGCTTGTATTTTTATCACCATCCTTTAGCACAGCATGAAATCATATAGTAATCACTTAATGAACAATTTATCTATCTATGGAAATTATTGGCCATATTTTTGAAAGAAGACTAGCTTCTGAATGCTATTTTGAGTTTTCACCAAAATAATGTAGTCAGGTAGGAAGTTTGAAAATGTATTGTAAGCCCCTTGAGATCAGGGACTATTTAGCATTTGTATTTATTTGTATTTATTTATTTTTTTAAAACCCTTACCTTCCATCTTGGAGTCAATACTGTGTATTGTCTCCAAGGCAGAAGAGTGGTAAGGGCTAGGCAATGGGGGTTAAGTGACTTGCCCAGGGTCACCCAGCTAGGAAGTGTCTGAGGTCACATTTGAACCCAGGAACTCCCATCTCTGGGCCTGACTCTCAATCCACTGAACCACCCAGCTGCCCCTTAGCATTTGTATTTATATTTTCAGAACCTAGCAAAACAGCTGGCACTCAATAAGTGCTTATTGAATTCAGCTGAAATGGAATGAAACCTGATAAAGACTAGGAGCACAATAGATAAAGCACCAGGTCTGGAATCAGGAAGTCCTGAATTCAAATTCTGTCTCAGAATAATAATTTAACAAATAACACAGCACCTCAAAGTGTAAGACATATTCTCATATGGTGAGTTCTAGGTTCAACTGTAGAGCTTCTTGAAGATAGCAACCTCAGGATCTGAGGTTGGCTAGATATTCCTCGGCTAGATATTCCTTATGAAAGGAAAGTCAATTTTGAATGTCAAAATGCATGCTTACTAACATGTATAGAAGAAAGTAAACTGAAAAATGTAAACAAGAAATAAGAATTCTGATAACCAATTCATGATGCTCAAAATATTACAAATTATGTTTCCATCTCTTAGATATACAGGGCTCCAAATAAACTCCCTCTTTTAATGCAATTCTCTCTCTCTCTCTCTCTCTCTCTCTCTCTCTCTCTCTCTCTCTCTCTCTCTCTATCTATCTATCTATCTATCTATCTATCTTTCTCTCTATTTCTCTCTCTCTCCCCCTCCCTCCCTCCCTCCCCTTCTTTCTTCCTCTCTTCCCCCTCCTCCTCACATGCAGTCTTGTTGATATTTCACTATCTTCAAAGGCAGAAATGTCAGTGATGCTAGCTATATTTGATTCAACAACACTTTTAAAAATATTCTCAAAAGCCTGTGACCTAGCCTGCAATCTTCTTGAAGACAATGATTTCTTTTGTATGTCTACACCTTATCCTAGTGACTTGCACACAGTAGGCACTTAATAAATGATAACTTGATTTTAGAATAAGCAGCACACACCTTAGGGTTTGGTGTTGAAAAGTACTTGCCATTGTAACAGAATACAGAACATCTTCAAGTGTCCGGGCCAGATATACAACCTGGGATTCTGCCCATTGGATCCATACTACAACATCATAGCAAGGCTTTCACGTGGCATGTATGGGTTCTGGTGCCCTTTGCTTTAAGCATATACTTTAAATGCCTTCATCTACAGCTATATGTGAAGGAGATTGGATTATATTTGTAGATATTCACACCAGTTCAGGAAATAAACCAACATGAAAAAGTAGAGAAGTTTGCTTCAAATTTAGGCAAAACTTCAACTTCTGAAAGTCTGCGAAGATGATACAAATGAAACATCAGAAGCCAAGAGCTCATTAGACCAAATGGGAACTGCCGACATTATTTCAGCTATTGATTTCTGCAAAGGTTGTTGGCAAATGGCCTGGGATAAGAGTCCAAGCCTCAAATATTGCATTTGTAACTACATATTGAGTATATGAGTTCAGTACTTTGCTCTTTAAATTGGACTCACCAGGTCCTTTCCAAAGATTGATTAATGGTTTGTTATGTTGACTAGAGGCATTTGCCTTCCTCACAAAGGTGACAAAGTTACATTCAGCCAGATAACATCATCTCGGGTTAAAACTAAGTATAGTCTAGAAGGCTGGTCTTAGAAAGAAGCTTCACAAATGCCAGTTTGAGCTTCCAGAGGGCACACATCGGGCACGAGATGGGACATGGGAACACAATTCCTTTGTTTTAATTGGAAGGCATCTGAGCCACTATGGCTCAGGAGGGATAACAGAGAAAAAGTTAGCATGCTATTGCCCTAAAAGGATGCTTTCTCAGTTGGAGACCTCGCATGAAACAAACTAATTCTCGAATGCCTTCCATAGTATTCTCCTGTTTTGAGATGACCTTATAACATCATAGAAGCAGAGCTAGAACAAGCCAGCTAGGTCATCAGTGCATGGGAGAACCTAGCTTAAATCTTGGTCCTGCCACTTATTATCTACGTGATCTTCCTTAAGTCTCTTAACTTCTCTTGACTTCAGTTTTCATCAGATATAAAATGAGGGTGTTGGAATGGATGAACTCTCCAATCTTTTCCAGCTTTAAACCCATAATTTTATCTTTACCTGCTCCAGTACCTTAATTTAATAGGTGAGGAAACAGAACAAGGTGATCTCACCTCTCCTTGGATTTGGGCTACTGTGGCTCTTGCCAGGTTCTCTGGATTTGTTTATTCAGGTGAATTCTTTTTTCTGGACCCCAGCACAGCATTCTGGTTACCAGGACTGTAACTATGATAAAGAAACAAAGGTTTTGGCTCAGGGTGCCAAATTTAGAAGGCACCAACAGTGCCATCCCAGTCATGTTTCTTCTCTGTAGTGATTACTGCTCCCAAACCCCTTACTCCATCGCCCACCCCTCTCTCCTCCTATGGAGTACGGTCCTTCAGTACTGTGACAACTTCTTGATATACTGGGTCAGGATTTCTCCCCCTTGATAACCACATCCATAGCTGAGCTCCCCCAGACTTCCCTCATCAAAATTTCTACCTTTAAGATCGTGCCCTTTTCTCCTCAGTCATGTCCTCTCTCTAAGCCAATTAATATGGAGTCTGTTCGTTCCATCTTTCTAGTGAATGGAGACCCAACTAATAGAACTTTTCAAATTCTGGAGAACATTTACACGGAAAAACCAAGTCAGTTCATCTTAAGAACAGGCAATTTATTACAAAAGTTTTGAACCTCATTTTGAAACTGTAGCTCTGCTGCTGACTGACACACAAAGGCAACACTGATAAGTTATCTGGAATCCAAAGTGTCAAGCAGCTCTTGAAAATTAGAAGCAGAAATCAGATTCTTTTACCAGTTTGGAGAGCCCCAGGCATTCCAAAGCTCTTTGTGGGTGCACCTGTTATGACTGATAGTGGCTTACAGGGTGTTTTATTTTCATATTATTGCCACGTAATCCTGTAATCTATCTTGGTAGAAAACATTTTCAAAAGAAAAAATATTTCTTCTATTACAAAAGAATGTTTAGCAGTTCCCTAAACCATATAGAACTATATATTCACTTAGATTTCTTCTCCCACAAGCATTCTGTGATTCTTCGAAACTTGGGCCTTATATTTTTAGATAAGAGTTTACAAAGGCAGCTAGATGGTACAATAAAGAGAATGTTGGATTTATAGTTGAGAACACTTGAGTTCCAATCTAGCCACAGACAGTGTGACCCTAGGTAAGTAACTTAACTGCTTTCTGCCTCAATTTCCTCCACTGTAAGATGGGGATAATAATAACATTTACTTCCCAAGGTTGTTTTGCAGATCAAATGACACTTAACAAGACTGGCACATAGTAGACACTTTTTCTTTCCCTCCTTTTTTTTAAAACCCTTATCTTCTATCTTAGAATTAATACTAAGAATCAGTTCTAAAGCAGAAGAACAGTAAAGACTAGGTAATTGGGGTTAAGTGACTTCCCCAGGGTCACACAGCTGGGAAGAGGCTGAGGTCAGATTTGAATCCAAGTTCTACTGACTCCAGCTCTGGCACTTTATTCACTGTACTACCTAGTTGCCCCCTTTACTTTCCTTATAGACTAATCTTCAATCTGACCTAGATCATAGGATTATAGATTTAGTTCTACAAGAGCTATAAAAGACTCTCTAGTCCAATATCTTCATTTTAGCAATGAGAATTTTGAGTGGCAGAGAAATTATATAATGTGCTGGAGGTCACATTCTAAGTGGCAGCACTGGTATATGAACCTGAGTCCTCTGTATCCCAGATCAGCATTCTCCACTATACCATGATGCTTGGTTCAAATTTTTCTAGGAAAGAATCATAGTTTCAGAGATTTAGAGCTAAAAGAACCCTCTGCCACCATCTAGTCCCAACTCTCTCTTTCTCTGGTAAGAAACTATACATCCCAGGGAAGTTAAGTAGCTGTCCAAGGTCTTCTAGGTAATAAATACCAGACATGGCACTAAAAACAAAACAAGAGCTTAAGAGCCCTTTATCCCATGATTGAAAGATAAGCGTCTTGGGGCAGCTGGGTAGCTCAGTGGATTGAGAGCCAGGCCTAGAGACGGGAGGTCCTAGTAAGTCTGACCTCAGATACTTCCCAGCTGTGTAAGCCAGTCACTTAACCCCTGTTGCCTACCCCTCACCACTCTTCTGCCTTGGAACCAATACACAGTATTGATTCCAAGAAGAAAGAAAGAAAGAAAGAAAGAAAGAAAGAAAGAAAGAAAGAAAGAAAGAAAGAAAGAAAGAAAGAAAGAAAGAAAGAAAGAAAGAAAGAAAGAAAGAAAGAAAGAAAGAAAGAAAGAAAGAAAGAAAGAAAGAAAGAAAGAAAGAAAGAAAGAAAGAAAGAAAGAAAGAAAGAAAGAAAGAAAGAAGGAATAAAGGAAAAGAAAGAAAGAAAGGTGTCTTGATAGATGCCTCCTCACAAAAGAGGTAGAGTGCCTGAAAGTTGCACCCTACCTGGATGACAATGGAATCCTTTTGTTAGTCCTACTTCAGGGTGGGGGAGCTCTGGGCAAAGAGAGCTTGTTAAGGATTGTTCATAGAGTACTCTAGTCTTCTATCTGTTTCACTTAGAAGAACTTTTAACATAGTATTGTGAACCATTGCCTTAGCACTTAATTGTATTCTATTTTGCATCGTTTGCCATTTCCTGGGTGTTAATCTACTCTTTTCAAACAGTTCCTTCAGTTGAGGAACCTTTTTGGATGTTCTGTAGCAGTGATGTCAAATTTAAATAGAAACAGCTCCCTAAGTCATATATATGTAAGGATCTCTGCAAATGGCATATTGACCTAAAAAATCACATATTAGCATTATATGTATTCTATTGTCTTTTTTCTTTATTTTGTTAAATATTTCACAATTGTCTCTGAATCTGATTCCCCAAGTGTTGCAGGCTGGGATGGGACCCTGGGCTACATGTTTCATACCTCTGTCCATGCACATATATGGGCATGCACATACACAGCATAAGTATACAGTAGTCACCCTATGTTTAATTAATTTTAGAACTCCTGCCATAGGGTCATAGATTTAAAACTGGGAAAGGACCCTAGAAGTCTAATAGAACCAGGGGTAGGCAAACTATAGCCCTCTAAATTTGGCCCAACACCTGCTAGAGAGACAAGAATAGATCTTACATTTTAAAATAAAGTTTTATTGCACTTAAAAATATAAAAACCATTCTTAGATTCAGGCTGTACAAAAACTGGAAGGTAGGAGAAGGCTGCAGTTTGCTAGCCCTTAGCTAGAACAATTCCCGTCAATTTCAGAAAAGGAACTGAAGGAACTGAGGGGTGAAGTGACTTGGTCCTATAGGTATTAAGTGAAGGATCTTTTCTGAACTCAGGTACAGTTGATATGAATGTATTCTGGAATGATTTTTTATAAATTCTTTATTAGATATCCATAATAAAAGTTGAACTAGGATGGTGGAGAAGATACAGGGATTCATCTGATTTCTACCAAATTATCATCCAAAAATCAATAATGTAACACCTGAAAATAAGTTCTGGAGCAGCATAATCCACAAAAAGACAAAGTGAAGTAATTTTTCAGTCCAAAAAAACTTAGGAAGCTAGCATAAGGAATCTAGTGCACCAGGTAGAGATGACGTACAGCCTTCCAGGACAGGTCCCACAGAGGCAACAGACCTTGAGCTCAACTGAAGCAGCAGTGAAGGTTTCTGGAACTCTCAGCCACAGAAGGAGAGGTCAACCACCTGCTCATAAAGTGATTATAGGGGTCCCTTTATTAGCTCTGGATGCAAGACTCTTGTTGCTTTGTCCATATGCAGATCCAGGTCTCAGCACTGGGGCATAGTTGCAGGGTGAGAAGAAGTACCAGGATACACCAGCACTTGTAGTCATTGGGGAGCAAGGGACCCTAGACACAGTTCCAAGGTGTAAAAGATGGCTTGTACTTACTCACAGACCAGAGCACAGGTTATAAGAGTATTAAACACAACTCTCCTTACATCATACCAACTTGGAAGAACTGAAAGCAGATAGAACCCCAGTGCCAGCTCTGAGGGCAACTTCCAGAAGAACCTAAAGCTTGGAACACTGCTCTTTTCACCACAGTTACAGAGTTTAACAGCTAACTTTAATAGTTTTTTCAACTAAAAGAAAAGAAAAAATAGGAAAATGAGCAAACAACAACAAAAAACTAAACAATGAAAGTAATTTTGGTGGCAGGGTAGACTCAAACTCAGAAGAAGACAAAAAAATCAATACTGTTTCATACAAAGCCTCCAAGAAAAATAGGATTGTTTTCAAGCCCAGAAAGAATTCACGGAAGAGTTCAAAAAGGATTTAAAAAATCAAATTAGAGAAGTAAAAGAAAAACTGGAAAAAGAAATGAGAGTGATACAGGAAATCATGATAAAAGAGTTAGCAACTTGGTAAAGGAGGCACAAAAAACCTGAAGAAATTAATAGAACAGAATAGGCAGTTGGTAAGAGAGGCACAAAAATCCAAAGAAGAGAAATACTTCTTAAAAAGTAGAATTGACCAAATGAGAAAAGATATACAAAAAAGCACTAAAGAGAAAAACTTCTTTTTTTTATATATATATTTTATTTGATCATTTCCAAGCATTATTCGTTAAAGACATAGATCATTTTCTTTTCCTCCCCCCCACCCCCCCTAGCCGACGCGTAAGTCCACTGGGCATTAGATGTTTTCTTGATTTGAACCCATTGCTTTGTTGATAGTATTTGCATTAGAGTGTTCATTTAAAGTCTATCCTCTGTCATGTCCCCTCAACCTCTGTATTCAGGCAGTTGCTTTTTCTCGGTGTTTCCACTCCCATAGTTTATCCTTTGCTTATGAATGGTGTTTTTTTTCTCCTGGATCCCTGAAAGTTGTTCAGGGACATTACACCGCCCCTAATGGAGAAGTCCATTACGTTCGATTATACCACAGTGTATTAGTCTCTGTGTACAATGTTCTCCTGGTTCTGCTCCTCTCGCTCTGCATCACTTCCTGGAGGTTGTTCCAGTCTCCATGGAACTTCTCCACTTTATTATTCCTTTGAGCACAATAGTATTCCATCACCAACATATACCACAGTTTGTTCAGCCATTCCCCAACTGATGGGCATCCCCTCGTTTTCCAGTTTTGGGCCACCACAAAGAGCGCAGCTATGAATATTTTTGTACAAGTCTTTGTGTCCATTATCTCTTTGGGGTACAGACCCAGCAGTGCTATGGCTGGGTCAAAGGGTAGATATTCTTTTGTCGCCCTTTGGGCATAGTTCCAAATTGCCCTCCAGAATGGTTGGATCAATTCACAACTCCACCAGCAATGAATTAATGTCCCTACTTTGCCACATCTCCTTCAGCATTCATTACTTTCCTTTGCTGTAATGTTAGCCAATCTGCTAGGTGTGAGGTGATACCTCAGAGTGGTTTTGATTTGCATCTCTCTGATTATAAGAGATGTAGAGCACTTCTTCATGTGCTTGTTAATAGTTTTGATTTCTTTATCTGAGAACTGCCTATCCATTTCCCTTGCCCATTTATCAATTGGAGAATGGCTTGATTTTTTGTACAATTGATTTAGCTCATTATAAATATGAGTAATTAAACCTTTGTCAGAGGTTTCTATGAAGATTTTTTCCCAATTTGTTGTTTCCCTTCTGATTTTAGTTATATTGGTTTTGTTTGTACAAAAGCTTTTTAGTTTGATGTAGTCAAAATTATTTATTTTACATTTTGTGATTCTTTCTATATCTTGCTTGGTTTTAAAGCCTTTCCCCTCCCAAAGGTCTGACATGTATACTATTCTGTGTTTACCCAATTTACTTATGGTTTCCTTCTTTATGTTTAAGTCACTCACCCATTTTGAATTTATCTTGGTGTAGGGTGTGAGGTGTTGATCTATTCCTAGTCTCTCCCACACTGTCTTCCAATTTTCCCAGCAGTTTTTATCGAATAGTGGATTTTTGTCCCAAAAGCTGGGATCTTTGGGTTTATCGTATACTGTCTTGCTGAGGTCGTTTTCCCCCAGTCTATTCCACTGATCTTCCTTTCTGTTTCTTAGCCAGTACCAAATTGTTTTGATGACTGCTGCTTTGTAATATAGTTTGAGGTCTGGGACTGCAAGGCCCCCATCATATGTGTTTTTTTTCATTATTTCCCTGGATATCCTTGATCTTTTGTTCTTCCAAATGAACTTTGTTATGGTTTTTTCTAAATCAGTGAAGAAGTATTTTGGTAGTTCAATGGGTATGGCACTAAATAGATAAATAAGTTTGGGTAGGATGGTCATTTTTATTATATTGGCTCGTCCTATCCATGAGCAGTTAATGTTTTTCCAATTGTTCAAGTCTAGTTTTAGTTGTGTGGCGAGTGTTTTGTAGTTGTGTTCATATAGTTCCTGTGTTTGTCTTGGGAGATAGATTCCTAGGTATTTTATTTTGTCTAAGGTGATTTTGAATGGGATTTCTCTTTCTAGTTCTTGCTGCTGAGCTGTGTTGGAGATATATAGAAAAGCTGATGATTTATGTGGGTTTATTTTGTATCCTGCAACTTTGCTAAAGTTGTTGATTATTTCAATTAGCTTTTTGGTTGAATCTCTAGGATTCTTTAAGTAGACCATCATGTCATCCGCAAAGAGTGATAACTTGGTCTCCTCCTTGCCTATTCTGATGCCTTCAATTTCTTTATCTTCTCTAATTGCTACTGCTAGTGTTTCTAGTACAATGTCAAATAGTAGAGGTGATAATGGGCATCCTTGTTTCACTCCTGATCTTATTGGGAATGCATCTAGTTTATCCCCATTGCAGATGATATTAGCTGTTGGTTTTAGATATATACTGTTTATTATTTTTAGGAATGACCCTTCTATTCCTATGCTTTCTAGTGTTTTTAATAGGAATGGGTGTTGTATTTTATCAAAGGCTTTTTCTGCATCTATTGAGATAATCATGTGGTTCTTGCTAGTTTGCTTGTTGATGTGGTCAATTATGTGGATGGTTTTCCTAATGTTGAACCAGCCCTGCATCCCTGGTATGAATCCTACTTGATCATGGTGAATGATCCTTCTGATCACTTGCTGGAGTCTTTTTGCTAGTATCCTATTTAAAATTTTTGCATCTATATTCATTAGGGAGATTGGTCTATAGTTTTCTTTCTCTGTTTTTGACCTGCCTGGTTTTGGAATCAGTACCATGTTTGTGTCGTAAAAGGAGTTTGGTAGAACTCCCTCTTTGCTTATTATGTCAAATAGTTTGTATAGTATTGGGGTTAACTGTTCTCTGAATGTTTGATAGAATTCACAGGTGAATCCATCAGGCCCTGGGGATTTTTTCTTAGGAAGTTCTTTGATGGCTTGATGGATTTCAATTTCTGATATGGGGTTATTTAAGAATTCTATTTCCTCTTCTGTTAGTCTAGGCAGTTTGTATTTTTGTATATATTCATCCATTTCTCCTAAATTGGTGTATTTATTGCCATATAATTGGGCAAAGTAATTTCTAATGATTGCCTTAATTTCCTCCTCATTGGAGGTGCTGTCCCCCTTTTCATCTTTAATGCTGTGAATTTGCTTTTCTTCCTTCCTTTTTTTAATTAGATTGACCAGTACTTTGTCTATTTTGTTTGTTTTTTCAAAGTACCAGCTTCTTGTCTTATTTATTAAATCAATAGTTCTATCACTTTCGATTTTATTAATTTCTCCCTTAATTTTTAGGATTTCTAATTTGGTTTTCTGCTGGGGGTTTTTAATTTGATCGCTTTCGAGTTTTTTCAATTGCATTTCCAATTGACTGATCTCTGCTCTCCCTTGTTTGTTAATATGAGCTTTCAGGGATATGAATTTGCCTCTGATTACTGCTTTGGCTGCATCCCAAAAGGTTTGAAAGGATGTTTCGCCATTGTCATTTTCCTTGATGAAATTATTAATTGTTTCTATGATTTCTTCTTTAGCTAAACGGTTTTGGAGTATCATATTGTTTAATTTCCAATTGGTTTTAGATTTGGTTTTCCATGTACCATTACTAATCATTATTTTTATTGCCTTGTGATCTGAGAAGGCTGCATTCATTATTTCTGCTTTTTTGCATTTGTGTGCTATGTTTCTGTGACCTAATGTATGGTCAATTTTTGTGAATGTGCCATGTGGTGCTGAGAAGAAGGTGTATTCCTTTTTATCCCTATTTATTTTTCTCCATATGTCTATTAATTCTAATTTTTCTAAGATTTCATTCACTTCTTTTACCTCTTTCTTATTTATTTTTTGATTTGATGTATCTAAATTTGATAATGGTTGGTTTAAGTCTCCCACTAGTATGGTTTTATTGTCTATTTCTTCCTTCAATTCTCCTAGTTTCTCCATTAGAAATTTGGGTGCTATATTATTTGGTGCATACATGTTGATTAATGATATTTCCTCATTGTCTAGAGTCCCTTTTAACAAAATATAATTACCTTCCCTATCCCTTTTGATCAGGTCTATTTTTGCATTGGCTTTATCAGATATCATGATTACCACTCCTGCCTTCTTTCTATCAGTTGAGGCCCAGAAGGTCTTACTCCATCCTTTAATTCTGACCTTGTGGGTGTCAACCCGCCTCATGTGTGTTTCTTGAAGACAACATATGGTAGGGTTTTGGATTCTAATCCATTCTGCTATTCGTCTACGTTTTATGGGTGAGTTCATCCCATTCACGTTCAAAGTTATGATTGTCATTTGTGGACTCCCTGGCATTTTGATTGCCTTCCCTAATTCTAACCTTTTCTTCTTCGGCTCTACCTTTTAGTCCAGTGATTTACTTTGAATCAGTCCCCCTTGTCCCCTCCCTTGATGTTTCCCTTTTTAGTCCCTCCCTTTTTGTTCCCTCCCCCTCCCCCCTCTCTTTCCCTCCCTTTTTGTTCTCCCTCTCCCCCTCCCCCCCTTGGTTTTCCCTTCTCCTTACCCTTGTTGGGTAAGATAGAATTCAAGATCCCAATGGATCTGGATGTTTTTCCCTCTCAGAGTTGATTTCCCTGAGATTGAGGTTTAAGTAAACCCCCCCCTCTCTTCCTCTCCTTCTTATAGGAGTTTTCTTCCCCTCCCCTTCCCCTGTGAATCTTTGTGTGAGAACCATTATTCTATTTGGTCTTTCTTTACCCCCTATTTATACATTACATTTTCCCCACATATTAGTATACATAGGTTGATATAAATGTAGTCCTTATAGAAGAGAGTTTGAGTAAAAGAAGATAACATTTTTCCCCTTTCCTTAATATTTACCTTTTCAGGTATTCCTTGCTCTTTGATTTTCGGTATCAAACTTTCCACAGAGCTCTGGTCTTTTCTTTGCAAAAAGTTGGAAGTCTTCTATTTTGTTGAATGCCCATACTTTCCCTTGGAAGTATATAGTCAGTTTTGCTGGGTAGCTGATTCTTGGTTGGAGACCCAGCTCTCTTGCCTTTCTGAAGATCATGTTCCATGCCTTACGATCATTCAGCGTAGAACTTGCAAGGTCTTGTGTGACCCTGATTGGCATTCCTTTATATCTAAATTGTCTTTTTCTGGCTTCCTGTAGGATTTTTTCTTTTGTTTGATAGCTTTGGAATTTGGCAATTACATTCCTGGGAGTTGTCTTTTGGGGGTTTAGTGTAGAAGGTGTTCTGTGAGCTCTGTCAGTGGCTGTATTGCCCCCTTGTTCTAGAATCTCTGGGCAATTTTCTTTGATTATATCTTGTATCACCATGTCCAGTTTGGTGTTTATTTCTGGCTTTTCTGGGAGTCCAATTATTCTTAAATTTTCTCTTCTCCCCCTGTTTTCCAGATCTATCACCTTGTCGGTGAGATATTTTATGTTCTCTTCTAATTTCTTGGTGTTTTGGCTTTGCTTTATTAGTTCTTGCTTTAAAGCCTGGTTTTCTTTTACAGTTTGGTCAAACTGGTTTTGTAGATGCGTGAATTTCTTTTGCATCATTTCCCACTTTTCCTCCCAGAGGGCTTCCATCTTTTTGGTCCTTTCTGATTCAAATTCTTCATGGGTTTGTGGAGAGTTTCTATTTCCTTTGGAAGATTTTGGAGAATTTTCTTGTATATCTTCTTCTATCTGCTCTGTATTTTGTATTTTGGCTCCATAGAATGTGTCCAGAGTCGCCCCTTTCTTCTTATTTTTCTTGGTATTTTGGGGCTTCTGTGCTTCTGTGGAGTTTGTCATCTCTGAACGTGGAGGATTGGCTTTTCTTGTCTTTGTCTGGTGATCAGAGGCTTTAGTCCTGGGCAGATGTTGGTTCTATGAGCGTTCCCTGGGTTAAACTGAATATGCCTCACTGGAACTGGAATGGAAGGGTCGGACCACGAGGCCACACTCTCCCCCTGGCTCGATTTCCGGAAGTTGCCTTCAGAATCCCTGGCCGTGAGGCTGTTTCGTCGGCCTGTGGGGGGATGGGCTGCCGCTTCCCCAAGCTCCGAGAGCACAGACTTTCACTGAGACTTGGATAGCAGGATCCAGCCCGTGAGGGTTGCTGTTGTTTTGACCAGCTCTCTGCAGCGGAGGCCCCAGGCAGTAACTTTCACTCGGACTGGGACTTGGGTAGAAGACCCTGAGGGTTGTTGTTCCTCAGACCCTGCTCTCTGAGCCCGGCGCGGCTGCCGCTTCCGGGAGCCTTGGACTCTGCGCTCCTACCCCTGAGGTCCGAGGGATCTCGGGTTCTGGCTTTTAAGGGGAGCCGTACCTTTTGAACCGGGTCCAGGTCCAGGAGGAGGGTTCCCAGGGTCTGTGCTGTTGATCGTTTTGAATTTCGGCGCCTTAGGAGCTTCTAGTTTGAGATTGGTCGGGAAGGGTTTTCCGGAGATCTGAACTTCAGCTTTCTCTAAGCCGCCATCTTAACCCGAAAAACTTCTTGAAAAACAGAATTGGGCCTTTGGGAAAAGGGGTAGAAAATTCACTGAGGAAAAATTCTTTACAAAGTACAATTGGCCAAATGGAAAAATGTTGTGGGAGAAACACACCCAAGTTTGTCGCAGGGTTTTTGTTGCCCCAAGAATGGGAGACTCAAACTTTGTTCAGTCCAGAAGAAGGAAAAGAATTTTATTTGAAGAAGAAGAGGTTTATGGTGGTATAATAACAGCTTAATAGCTAGCAGAAGAGTCTGGTAGCTAACCAAATAGACTTAAGCCTAATGGAAAAACACAAGAACTCCAGTGATAGCCTCCCTAGAGTGGACAGAATAGCAGCTCTCCAGGTACATAGTAGCAGCTCCATGTATGGAGCAACCCCAGCTGTAGAATAGCATCTTCTGCTCTCTGTAGATCTGGGTTGGAATATTTATTAGGGTCTTGGGGCTAGTCATCTCTCATTCAAGATAAATCTTCACCTCTCCTGAAAACCCTAGAAAATTGGCATGGCCAAATTCAGGTAAAGGTGTGTTTTGGGGTTTGGCATGTATATCATGGCAAATAAGAAACATGCACAGGTTTGAATGATGCTTCTGATATGTAAGAGTCTCCAGTGCACAGGTCCCTTGTTCCCCATTTTCTACCTTGTCATCATTTGTCAATGTGGGAGAGGGCTTGCTGCCTTTCTAGAATGAGAATATGGTGGGGATGAGGTACATTGGAAGGCCACTATAGGTAATTAATTTTGTCTTACAGTTCTGAACTAAAAAGTAAATAAAGAATAATAAAAGTAATTAATAAAAACAATTAGGCACAAAGCTGATAGCCCAGTATAGTATATTATTGAACCAATACTGATGATTAATACTTACAATTTATGTTTGACTAATGCTGTAGCTTATGTTTAACTAGTACTAATTTCTGAGAAAATGCAAGATTTCAGAGTATAAAGTTCTTATTCTGATTACTACCCCCTCACTTCCTGTTGTCTGCCCCCATCAAAAGGAGTTAAAAAAGCTCACTCAAGAAAATTATATCTTAAAAATTAGAATTGGGTAAGTGGAAACCAATGTCTCCATGAGACACCAAGAAATAATTTTTAAAAGTCAAAAGAAAGAACAAATAGAAGAAAATGTGAACTATCTCATGGTAAAAACAATCAGCCTGAAAAATAAATCCAGAAGAGATCATTTAAGAGTTATTGTACTACAAGCCATGACCAAAACAAACAAACAAACAAACAACAACAACTTAGGCATCATCTTTCAAGAAATCATCAAGGAAAACTGCTCTGATATTCAAGAACCAAAAGGCAAAATGGAAATAGAAAAAATTCACCAATCACTACTGAAAGATTATCCCGAAAGAATAACTCTTAGGAATATCATATCCAAATTCCAAAACTCCCAGGTCAAGGAGAAAATATTGCAAGCAGCCAAAAAGAAACAATTCAAATATTGTGGAGCCACAGTCAGTATAAAACAAGACTTAGCAGCTTCTACATTAAAGGATCAGAATGCTTGCAATATGATATTTCAGAGGGCAAAGAGACTAGGACTTCAATCAAGAATCACTTTACCCAGCAAAACTAAGCATAGTCCTTCAGTAGAAAAAAAATGGATATTCAATGAAACAGAGGACTTTGAAACATTCCTGATGAAAAGACCATAGCTGAATTGAAAATTTTACTCTCAAGTGCAAAACTCAAGAGAATTATAAGATAAACAGAAAAGATAAATCAAAAGACAATCAAAAAGGTTGTGCTTTTCTATTATGTACATTTCTACATGGTAAGATGATTCTTATAACACCAAAGAATTTTGTCATTATTAGAGCAGTTAGAAGGAGTACACAGAGACAGAGGGTGAAGGTGTGAGTTGAATATGATGGAAAAATATAAAAAATTAAATTAGATTAAGGAATGAGTAAGAGGAATGCATTGGGAGGTGGTAAAAGGGGGAAATAGAATGGGGTAAATTATTGCATATAAAAGAGGCATGAAAGAGCATTCACAGTGGAAGGGAAGATGGAAGTGGTGGGGAGGAGAGCATGTGAACCTTATTTCTCATCAGAATTGGCTCAGTGAGAGAAGAACACACATAATCAATTGGGCATCCAAATTTATCTTACCCTACAGGTAAATAGGAAGGGAAGGGGATAAAAGAAGGAGGATGGAGCTGATAGAAATGAGGACAAATTAGGGGAGGTGAAGGTCAGAAATTAAACAGGGGTAAATAGGATGGAAAACAGTAATCATAATGGTACAAAAATGTTTTACAAATATGTCTAATTAAAGTCTTCCTTTCTTAAATACATAGAGAAATGAGTTGAATTTAAAATACAAGTCATTTCTTAACTGATAAATGGTTAAAAGATATAAATAGGCAGTTCTCTGCAAAGTAATTAAAGCTGTCTACAATCTTGCAAAAAAAGCTCTAAATCCCTATAATTTGGAGAAATTCAAATTCAAACAACTCTGAGGTACAACCCCACACCTATCAGATTTGCTATAATGACAAAAAAAAGAAAATGGCAAAACTTGGAAGAGATATGGGAAATTTGTGCACTAATGCCCTGTTGGGGGTGTTATGTACTGATTCATCCATTCTAGAGAGCAGTTTGGTCCTATGCCCAAAAGGCTATAACAGTATACACCCTTTGACCCAGAGATATCGTTACTACTAGGTTTGAATCCCAAAAGACATAAAAAAGGGTGGGGAGGACCTATATGGACAAAAATATTTAAAATTGCTCTTTTTAGTAGGGCAAAGATTGAGAAAGTGAGGGGTCATCCATCAATTGGAAAATGGATGAATAACTTATAGTTTATGATTTTAACTGAATACTATTATATTATAAGCAATGACAAGAAGGAGGAACTCAGAAAAACCTAGAAAGACTTACATAAACTGAAACAGAGTGAAATAAGCGCAATCAGGAGAACATTGTACAGTGACAGGAATACTTTACAATGAACAACTGTAAATAACAGCTATTCTCAGCAATACAATGATCCAAATCTATCCTAAAGAACTCAAGGCAAAAATATGCCTCTACTTTCAAAGAAAAAGAACTGAGTCTGAATCCAGACCAAAGCAAACTTTTTTTCATTTTCTTAATAATTTTCTATTTGAGTTTCCTTCCACAAAAAGACTAATATGGAGGAAATGTTTTATATGATTGCACATGTAAAATCTATATGAGATTGCTTACGATCCCATGGTTAGCAGTATTGTGGGGGAGGGAGGGAGAGAATTTGAGACAATATTCTTTGAAAAATGTTTTAAATGTAATGGGGGGGGATGACTATAACAATTATATGATAGGAGATTAGGGATATATCTAAGGTATATTTCTAACCTTTATAGACTGAAGTCAGAAACTTTAGATCCAGAAATGAGGGTGCATGGAACAGATCTTGCCTGGGGAAAACAATTCTAGCTTTTAAAAATAAGTTTTACCTATAACTTTTGTTTTTAACTCACAGTCATTTCTAAATAAGGGCAGCTCAGTGGAGCAGTGGATAGAGCTCCAATACTGAAGTCAGGAAGACTCACCTAATTGAGTTCAAATCTGGCCTCAGATATTTACTAGCTGGATGACCCCAGGAAAGTCACTTAACTTCATTTGCCTCAGTTTTCTCATCCCATAAAATGAGTTGTAGAGGGAAATGGCAAACCACTTTAGTATCTCTGCCAATAAAAACCCTAAATAGGGTCATAAAGAGTCAGACAGGACTGAATAACAATCCTAGAGGTGAGCTTGGAGGACAGAGACTCCTATCCTACTGTTTCAGGATGCTTATTAGATTCCCAGGGTAAAAAAGTAAAGGGATATTTTGGTGGCAGAGTAACCCAAATGTGGAGGATAGTCCGATCCTCCTCTTCATCCAAAGTAAATTGAACAGTTTCTTTTCTTTCTCAGCTTTGTGAAGATTAAAATAAGACTACTTGGCAGAGGAAGCTGGTCCATGGGAGTGGGAGGGACCAACATCTGTTCTTCCCAAGAGCAAATCTTCCAGGATTCATCATAGCTCTGTCTCCCAGCATCCTTCTTTCATCTTGCTCTTCTGGAGGTTGTGGCACTGCAGTTACATATATGTGTATTTATCTCTGTATTTTAAATCTTGTAGATATGTAGATACACACAGTGCAAATGCATGTCTGTACATATGCATACATTGATGCACATATTATATATATATATACACATACATATGTGCATATACAATGTGTATTACATATGCATATTATTTGGCATCCCCCAAATCATTGAATACTTTTTTTAATAGCTTTCAAGCTATTAAAGCACAGCATTACACTAAGGTTTGGGGGGTACCATACACACACCTATACAACAGATAATAGTTTGCTTTCTGCTGTCATGCATAATTTGTTATCGCTAAATTCCATTATCATGAAGTATATTATCATAGAACTGGACATGAAGATCACTGAGGTTGTCTTGACTAAGGAGGAAACACCTTGCTACAATGAATGGAGCTGATCCTGGACAAACTTGACAATACTTATGGTCTTGGAACTGACATGGATGCAGGTCTGCTCAGCGTTAGGGAGGCAGGAGCAGAGACTAAATATAAATTCAGGATTCACGCTTGTCTCCAAAATAGCCTGAGATAGTATGGTTGGGGGTAGAACAGTTAGACTATATGATCATGTACAGAGTGTCCGTCCTGCATATAGATTAGAAGAGGACACAGATCTTCAACTTAACTCCAACAATCAACTTAAATATCTATTGACCAAATAAGAGATAAAGTCCAGAGAATCAGAAGTGGGGATGAGAGAGGAATAAAGGCATAACTGGCCTGAAAACCCTCCACAAAATGGAGGTATGGGGAGGAACCAACCAATCCAAAGGATAATATCATATCATATCATATCATATCATATCATATCATATCATATCATATCATATCATATATCATATAATATCATATAATATCATATAATATCATATAATATAATATAATATAATATAATATAATATAATATAATATAATATAATATAATATAATATAATATAATATAATATAATATAATATAATATAATATAATATAATATAATATAATATAATATAATATAATATAATGATATGACATGACATGACATGACATGATATGTGATGTGATATGATATGATATGATATGATAAACATCACATCACAACACAACACAACATAACATAACATAACATAACATAACATAACATAATAGAGCAAAATATAATATAATGTAACATAATATAATGTAATGTAACGTAATATAATTATTATATTATATTATATATTATATTTTATTATATATTATACATTATAATATATAATATAATATAACAATTATATTATAAAAATATATTATATTATTATATTATATAATGTAATGTAAAGTAATTTATATCATATAATAATTATTATAATATAATGTAATGTAATGTAATTTCATATCATATAATAAAAGTATACTTCCAGTATGAGAAGGCCAGAGGTGACATGAACTTCCAGCCTGAGGAGGCTGTTATGCCATAGTGGAAAAAGTCCAGAGTCATAATGAAGAGCCTGAAAATACTTAGAGTACCTTTAGAGACAAAAAGCTATTGGGTTGAGAATTTAGAGTCCTACCAGCTAACTCATCAGGAAACTGTAATGATGACAATAGCCCACTATACTCCCTTATAAGGAGCACTGCTCACAGAAGGAGGTGCAGTGTACTGCTCAAATGATCAGGTCATTTCAGATCAGAGAATGCAAGCTCCACAAGGGGAGGGACTATTCATTCTTGTCTTTGTGTTTCCAATACCTGGTAGGGTGCCCAATATATTGTATGTTCTATTAACTTGGAGTGTATAATGTAAAAACCAGTGGAGTTGCTTGTCAACTCTGGGAGGGGGGAGAGAAGAAGGGAGGGAGACAACATGAATCATGTAACCTTGGAAAACTTATATGTAGATTTTACTGGAATAAAACAAAGAAAGAAAATTTAAAAAATAAATTGGAGTGTATCGGGTGTTCAGGGAGGACTAGAACCTCTAGGGTGAGGACCTGGTAAGCCCTTTTGGGGGCTGCTCATCTACCTTTGGTGTCCATCACCAAACTCTCACCTGTGCTTCCAAAAAGATGCCCAGCAGCTACACTCCAGCAAAACTATCTCAGCAGATGGGCTAAACTAGACTGAGGAAAACTGGCAGGTCTTGAGCCTTTTGGTGAGTTAGGGATGTGTCTCCCCCAAGCATGGGAAGACTTCCCTGGTGGAAGTGGCAGATGAGAACAATTTGTTCCAACTGGTAAGCAGGTGCAGTGGAGTACTAAGAGCAAGCACTCTTAGACATCAAAGAAGCCAAGGTCATCCACCACATTCCGAGCCATCACCAGTTGTCCTGACTTTTGTCTCACCACTAGACTTCCACGACTAGAAGAAGGAATGAGTTTGACTTTGTATAACTCTGTCTAAAATCCAATTCCCACACAAGTCAAGATGTCATTGGTCCTCTTCAAAAAGAAAGGATTAACATTTCTCAATGAATGCTTGTTGATTGATTTATAGCTTGGGACTTACTGCATTTGTACAGTATTGCTTTAGAAATCGTTCCCTTCACTCTGTTCCTGGGAGGTATCGCAAGATAATACATTTTAATTTTCACTTCACCAAGAAGTATCACATAAATCTTGAGATTATAATTAAAAATAGGATTTTCCTTTAATACTTCACAGATCTGTGATTTCATCAGCGTGGATGCTTTCTCTACTGACGCAGATCGCAACCTCTCAATGCCTGAGTGGGTGATTCTTTGTGAGTTGTCATGGACCAAAAAAGGCATGCATCATCAGGTGGCTGAGCACCAAGTTTTGGTGATGAGCCTCTCATCACTTAGCTAGGAAAATAAAACTAAAAAGTCTTTCTTTTAGCTACCCAGTCCCTTGCTGGGCCTAGACTTGAGTCTAGTTCAGAGTTTCTTAATTTGTGTGTGTCATGAATGCTTTTGGAAGTCTAATGAAGTCAACGGACCCATTTATAAACAATTTTTTAAAATGCATGATATAGACAAATAAGATTACAATAGAAACTGATTATATTGAAATATAGTTATCAAAAAAAATGTCAAGTTCAAAAACCAATGAACTATGCTCTGACATGTATCACTTTCTTCCATTAGATCATAAGCTCCTTGAGGGCAGGGATTATTTTTCTTTCTGATTAAATTTGTATTACTAACACTTAGCACAGTGCCTCGTACCTGGTAACCACTTACATACAGTTCTCCCTTCCACATCATCAGGTTAGGGGTGCAGCCTCCAGTGATCTGGAAAATCCACGTAAAATGTTTTGGTCCTCTCTTTGTACCAGAGAAGGAGACTGAATTTTTTCTGTTTCTTTTCTGAGATGGCTATAGTACTTTATTGGAAGTTTGGGGTTAAGTATACATTTCTGAATTTCTAAAGTTTTTCTATGTTATCTGTTAGGCTTTGCATGTTGCGTTTGCATGGTTTCTGCAAAACTCCTGAAAAATTCCCATTTAATTTCTTATGCTGACCCACGATATATTGAAATCGCGATGGGGAAGAGACAACTGTACACATTGACTTGAGAAATGAGATAAGAAAATACTTGTAAAAGGACTTAACACACTGCCTGGCACGTAAATGTGCCACATAATATAGTGCTATGTAAATGTTTATTCCCTCTTTCGCCCTCCTCGCTTCCCTTCTCCAAGGAAGTTTAAGAACCCTTGTGTTTAGATTATTCAGCCCCTAGCAAAGCCTATGTTCTTTAGTTGCATCTTTCAAAAACCCAGGTGAGGCATCAAATAGGCTTTAGTAGAGCAAATATTTTAATCATGCGATAGATATTTATAATAAATTATAATAAAATTTGTAGTTGCTGATTCCCTTAAGAGGCAGTGCTATGTAATGGGTAGAGAGGGAGCTGGCCTCAGAGTCAGAAAGATCTCGATTCAAATTGTACTAATGGCAAATTCTGGCTGTTTAATTAGGCACGTGCATTACTCTCTCAGGATCCACAGACAATTTTCTAAGGGCTGCCTAGGCAGAGGGAGTTTCCTTGCCAGGAGTGTCGCTTATATCAATGAGATCACAGGTCTGATCCATAAAATAACCATAATAATCCAAAAAATAATTATAGAATTTATCTGTTGTTTTTCTTTTAAATCATGATTTGGACCTATAAATGAGAAAAACACGTTGTTAGTATTTATCCTATTTGATAAAATATGTAGTTAGGTTTCTCAGGAGCGGTTAGGGTGAGAATTTTCTTTTCTTCCTACCTCTACTTAACATTCCCTTCATTTCTGTAGTTGCATAACTACTCTGAATCCATAAGACGGGGCCGAGGAATGAATCACGAGGCAAGAGAGGCATATGTAGTCAACCTATCTTTCCAGATTTATCTTATATTCTTCACTTTCTCACAAACTAAACCAATAGGATTACTCACAGTCCTTTAAGCATAATGCATTCTTTCCTGTCTTCTCACTTTGATTCTTCTCATTTGTTCTCTATATCTGGAATATCATTGTCCTATCTCTGACTATTGAAAGGCATTGTGATAGGCTGGCATACCTGAGAGGAGATATTATAGGTTTGGTTTCAAACCACTGCAATAAAGCTAATATTGTCATTTTTTAGTTCCCCGGTGCATATACAAGTTAGGTTTATATTGTAGTCTATTAAGTATGCAACAGTATTGTGAGTTTTAAAATGTACATACATTAAATTGCTAAATTGCTAAATTCTTATTAATTAATTAAAATTTTTAAAAATTAAATAATTAAATTGCTAAAAAATGCTAACCATCACCTGAGCCGTCAGTGAGTCATAATCTTTTTGCAGGTGGAGAGTCTTGGCTCTCTGTTGATTGCTGCTGACTTACCACAGCGGTTTGGTGAAAGCTGGGGCGGCTGTGGCAATTTCTTAAAATGAGATTATGAAGTTTCCTGCACCAATTGACTCTTCCTTTCACTTGGACTCTGAGAGGCCATTGTAGGGATATTAATTGGCCCAAATTCAATATTGTTGTTGGATATTGTTCCCAGAGAACAGGGAGGTCAGAAGAGAGAAGAGAGAAGGGGAACTGCTAGTTAGTGGAGAATCAGAACACACACGACATTTATCAATTAAGTTTGAAGTCTTTTTTTTTTTTAAATCCTTACCTTCCATCTTGGAATCAATACTGTGTATTGGCTCCAAGACAGAGAGTGGTAAAGGCTAGGCAATGGGGGTCAAGTGACTTGCCCAGGGTCACACAGCTGGGAAGTGTCTGAGGCCAGATCTGAACCCAGGACCTCCCGTCTCAATCCACTGACCTACCCAGCTGCCCCCAAGTTTGAAGTCTTGTAAGGTGTGCACTAAGGTTCATGGTGCACAAAACAATTGCAATAGTAACATCAAAGATTACTGATCATAGATACAGATCACTATAACATAATAATGAGAACATTTGAAATATTGGAAGAATTGCCAAACTGTGCCACAGAAATGCCATATGAGCACATGCTGTTAGAAGAATGATGCCAATAGACTTGCCCAATGTAGGGCTGCCACAAACCTTCAATTTGTTAAAAAATGCAATACCCGTGAAGCATAATAAAGCAAAACACAATAAAATAAGCTATCCCTATCATAGCTATAACTCTAAGTCAAGAATTTGGAATCAGAAAGATTTAGGTTCAAATCCTGGTTTAGACATTTTATAGCCTGTGTGACCATAGACACGTCATTTAACATCTCTGGGCTTTACTTACTTCATCTATAAAAAGAAGGGGGTGGACTTGATATCCTCTAAGGTCCTTCATGGCTAAGATTGTATGATTCTACCTCTAAGGTTCAGCTCAAAGGCTACTCTCCAGGAGGTCTTCTCTGAACCTCCCAATTGACGGCGATTCTTGTCTGATCTCAGCACTTTATACTCTATTATGCATGAATCATATTTTAATCTCTACTACTATTTAATACCCTAATAGAGATGTGATTTTATTGGCATAGGTACTCCTTTTACTATGGCGAACCTTTTACGCCATCTCATCTTATAAGATTTAAGTGTAGCAGTACCTTTAGGATGAATTCTCAAACTTACACTCAAATTGCACGTGTGGCCCCCAAAATTAGGCTGCCATTTGTTCTCTCAGGTTCGATCAAGCATCCTTGAGGGGCTGGGATTCCTAGTACTAGTATTCACGAGCCCCTACCTGTGTATTTCCCATTGATTTTTCATCCAGATTTGATTAGCTTTTATAAAGGATGTTTAAAAGAATATTTATTGCAAGGTTATTTGGTAGAAAATATCCTCCCCAAACTAGAGGCACAATCTCCACCCTACGTTCACAGAGAGACAGACAAAAACACACACACTCATAACCAAGGTTTCTTGGGAAATTGGAAAAATAAGCTCAGACTTAAGGTATGATGATAGACCAAAGTACTTTACTCCTCTCAAAAAGACTAAAGTCCTACTCAGAGCAAGTTTTGATTTTTATTGATCAATCAATTGGGCTCTGAGCCGTCTGTTACTACTTTAATTTGGTTGGGTTGGAAGTAGAAACTCTTAACCTTGCAACTGTCCATAGATTCCTCACATTCTATTAAAGATCTACAGAACACTTAGGCAGGCACCCTTTGATTCTAGTAATATCTTGGCGGAATCATTGTTGTACTCGGACTATCAGTTGTCTCCCAGTCTAGCTACATGATCATTTCATCCCCATGTCCTTGATGATGTCCTATATGAACTCGTCACAATTAGTAATGTTGCTCCCTATTCCCACCCATAAGTATCCACTTTTAAAATGTTATTCATCATCATCACTACCACCACCATAATGAGCTTTTATATAGCATCTACTCTGGGCCAGGTCCTATGCTATGTACTTTATCTCATTATCTCATTTAATCCTCACAACTGTCCTGGGAGGTAAATGTATTATTAAGTCCATTTTAGAGCTTTGGAAACTGAAGCAAACATAGGTTAGGTGGCTTGACCAAAAGTATACAGCTAATGTCCGAGTCTGGATTGGAACTCAAGTCTTTGACTCTAGACCCGATGCTCTGTTCCCTGAATCATCTGGATACATGTCTTCAGAAAGTCAATCCCAAATATAACTAGTGAAAGATGAACTCTACTCTTGAAAAAGTGTTCCTCAAAATGTTAAGGATCTGAAGTTACTTTGATGGAGATACACCACAATCTCTTTCTACATTGCTAATTAGTCTTCTAGAGTTACTGTAATCCAAAGTCTTCTGTTAGTTAACCTTCTTGTGATGACTAGATGGCATCATGAGAAAATATTATAATAATGGTTGACGTTTACATACTTTATAAATATTATTTCATTTGATTCTCATAGAAACCCTGGAAGGTAGGGGCTACTATTATCCCCACTTTACACAATTGGGGAAATTGAGACAGGCTAAGTGACATGTTCAGGGTCCTACAGCTAGTAAGTTTCTGAGGCTACCTATAAACTCAGGTTTTCCTGATTCCAGACCCAGTTCTCTCTTCACTGTGTCACTTAGCTACCTCTATAACAAAAGTTCTTGGGCTCAAAATATGTGAAAACTAGCAAAGAAAACTATCCAAAAATGAAATAAGTTGTCTCAGAGATTGTAATGAGTTGTGACAGACTGTCAGTGGAGATCTTTAAGCTGAAGCCCGATGTCCACTTCTCGGGGGATATTTTAGATGGGATTTGGGAAGGGATTTGGCGACATGGCTTTTTTGCTCTTTTCTCAGATAGTCAGCAAGAATGTATTAAGTGCTTACCACATACTAGACATTGTGCTAAGCAAAGGAGAAAATAGATGAAAAAAGGCAATCACTTATGTCTTAAGTGGAAAAGAAAACACACAAATACAGAAATGGGGGATTCGTGATCTCATCATTGTGGGTATTTCTTCCAAAGGTAGAAATAGAAGCCATCCATACTTTCTCATTCTTTGAAATTCTTATCTGTGCCCATAGAGTTCAACCCAATATACTGTGGTTCTTAGAACACTCTGAGTATTGGTACAGGGCTTGGGCTGTCCATCTGTTTCCCTTTAATCTAGCTACATAATCAGCCCACCTTCTTTCTAGCCATACATTTCATTGTCATTTGTTGTGTCTGAGATATTATTGATAATATTCTGCAGCAGCTTTCTGATGCCCACTCTGCATTTCTCTATGAACTATTACAGCATTGTTTTTCCTTCATTTCAAAGAGACCCACCCGATGGCATCAAGGGTGATGTTTTGCCTTGTGCATGAATTGGATTTAAGTGAGGCAGTCGCACAAAATTGTCAGCCTCGTCTCTTCTAGTCATAGGAAGTCCGGTGGCAAGACAAAAAGTCAGAATGACAGGTAATGGCTCAGGAGGCACTGGGTGACTCTGGCATCTTCGATGACTGATCAGTTCTAAGCACTCCACAAAGTCGGCTTCAGCCACTTTCATGGCCATTGCAACATATTGTTCTCATCTGCCTGTTCCACCTGGGGAAGTTTTCACATTCTTGGGGTAGAAATCCTCCAACTCACCAACAGGTTTCAGGTTTGTCACTTACCTTCAGCCTGGTTTAGTCTGTCTGTCAAGATAGTTGTATTGGGGTATGGATGCTGCATACGCTACAGCTTTTTAGAGCCATTGGCAAGAGTTGGATCACTCATTACATAGGGGTGGACTGGTAAACGTTTAACAGTCAGTCCTTTAGGGGAAAAAAGGCAGCACAATACACTGAAAAAAACCCAAAACTTACCTTCCATTTTAAGACCAATACTAATTATTGGTTTCAAGGAAGAAGAGCAGTAAAGGCTATGCTACTGGAATCAAGTGACTTGCCCAGGGTCACACAACTAGGAAGTAGTGAAGGCTGTGAATTTTAGATTTACTCTACCCTGCTTAGTCTTCAGAATTTTAACAACCAGGAATGTATACACCCCCACTTAAGGATTAAGTGTGGGGGAGGAATGTGCTAGCAAGTGACAAATCAGAAACAACTGACTGACCCCCTGGGTGGTCCAAAGCCAAGTTTAAGCCACCATTGGTACATGTGAGATACAGGAAGTAATGTAAAGAGCTGCCTTTATATTTCACGTCACTTCCTGTGAGAGGGACTTTTGTCGGTGGTGCTTGACTTGGAGGAACTGGAGGGTGGGACCTCAGACTGCTTCCCTGAGATGATCATGTGGTGAGTAATATGGCTGACTCATCTTTTCCTTGGCCTTCTGAAGCCAATAGTCTCTGGGAAGGCTCCTTGGCTGAGACCTCGGAACTCCCCCTGGCTCAGACCAAGCTGGAGCAGAACTTCTTCCCTTCCCCCCCCCATTCCTAATTTCTTCCTTCTATTGTAAATACGCCACCATAAAATTCCATCCTGACTTGAGTATTTCATTGGGATTTAGAATTTAAATCCCTGGTGACCATTAAAAGTATATTTGGTCCCAACCCTAAATTTTACCCTTAACAAGACTAGATTTGTACCCAAGACATCTCATCTCTAGGCCTAGCTCTCTATCCACTGAGTCATCTGGACACCCCCTACAATACACTTTTATTTGTTTGTTTGTTTTTATCAAGACCCATTTCCATATTATTGATAATTGCACTAGGGTGATCGTTTAGAGTCTACATCCCCAATCATATCCCCATCGAACCATGTGATCAAGCAGCTGTTTTTCTTCTGGATTTCTACTCCCACAGTTCTTCCTCTGAACCTACAATACACTTTTAAGTTTAGTTCACATTATTAATTTTTTCTCTATCACTTTTGTAAGCCTAGACTAATCAAGCCTTTTTAAAAGTGTTTGCCAATTTCTGAGGTACAAATGCTCACAATGAAAATTTAACTATCATCAAACTTGTTGGAACCAGCTCTGGCACATATCTACCTTTATATTACCTGTAATTTTGATTATTTGGATATCCCAGTGTTCCATTATTTTGCAGGCATAAAAATATACATGGGAAAATATACATGCTTTAAAAAAATGGAACTTTATGTGAGAAATGAGTAGGAGAGAGAGAGAGAAACAGAGAGGCAAAGAGATAAAGACAAAGACAGAGGATAGGAACAGAGATAGATAGGGACAGAAAAGAGGATGGGAAGCAGGGAAGAAAAAGAGACAGACAGGGAGAGAGAGAGAGAGAGAGAGAGAGAGAGAGAGAGAGAGAGAGAGAGAGAGAGAGAGAGAGAGAGAGACAGAGAGAGAGAGACAGAGAGAGACAGAGAGAGACAGAGAGAGACAGAGAGACAGAGAGAGAGAGAGAGAGAGAGACAGAGACAGAGACAGAGACAGAGAGAGAGAGACAGACAGAGACAGAGAGAGACAGAGAGACAGAGAGAGAGAATTCATTTTCTGTCCAAGATTACCAGTTCATGAACTGTCTATCCAATTGCATGTCCTCTACTGGGCAATAGGTATTACTCATTTGATTTTTTTTTAATGTATAAATTGCTTTCTCTTGATTGATCATGGATCTTACTGAAGAGTCTTGATAGTTTGCTGGGATTTATTGCAATTTAGACAATATTATCTGCAGCATAAATATTTCCAGAGGTCAATGAATCTATGGTTGATAAATACTGAAAAAAAAATAGTAAAATAATAAAGAAATTGTTAGAGTTCATTCAGGACTGTACATAGAAAAGAGACACGATGGCAGATATAAGCATTCCAGTTGCTGGAAAAATATACTCTATTAGTAGACCAAGGATAATTCTCCATAATCTCCCACAGTAAGAGTGAAATCTCCCATCAGACCTTTCAACTCCCTTAGCTCTGCTTTCATGCTCACCAAGCAACCTTCTGATTACTAATTCAGCTTTTCAAGGGCCAAGTAGGTGATACTCTGGATAGGAAATGCAAATACTGACAGTCCTTAAAACATCTGATTTATAAATGATTTGTAGGTTGAAACGGACAGTAGAATATTTGACCTCCAGAAACCCCTTTTTCTACCTGTCTCATTGTTGGGATATATTTTCTGATTCAGAGTTCTTTGAAATAACTAATTGAATTTTGGAGATGTTAGATATTCATAATAGCTACAATCCTGAACATTTGTCAACTTCTTGTTGAGGATATTTGAAGGGATAGATTGGACTTTCTCTAAGATTCTATGAATTTGTCATTCTGTTAAGATATAAAGAACTCTCTTCTCTTTTGCAAGTGCTGAGAAGCAAGAAGCTGTAGGTACTCCGGAGGTTCCATCCTATGCCCTGTGCATTTTTGAGGATATACTTACAAAAGCACTCCTAATAACTTTTTTCCAATCCACCTTTCTCAACTTCTTTTAGAAAAGAAGTTGCAACCTTTAGGTCAGGGTTGAGAAATCCTCCAAATTCAATGGTGGGTCTCAAGTTTATGACATTACAAAGTGGAAGCCAGGATTTATTTTCCCAAGGAAATAATCCTGTGAATGGTAGGGTGGTTCCCAGGCCAACCATGAAAGTCTTAATTCAGGAATTAATGCCTCTCAGCAAATCATCTTCTGTTTACTACATTTAACTGCCATTTTTATATGGATTCATGGGGAAATGCATTTTTTTCTTTCATAATGTTAAAAATAAATTAGTCTGATTTTTCCAATTTACAGATTTCTCACTGGGAATGTGTTACTAACACGTAGAAATGGCAAAAATTGTTTCAGACAATTAAGAATTCACTTAAGACTTTAAAATGTTAGTGATAGTCCCCCAAAAAACCTCTCTGATTTTTGGAACTTTCTGATTTGTAGCAGGCTATCTCTGCTCTGGACATATTACATATTTAATAAATTAAATATCTGTTTCTGGAAATTTTCATGCTCATGTCTAGACAACTGAATTCTTTATTGGCCAGTTCTTAGTGTTCCCTGCCTATATCATAAGATAAGATACAATGAAAAGAGCACTAGATCTGTATTCGGAAGACTTTGGTTCAAACCATACTTCTGACACTTAATTCAATTTCTTGGTCAAGCCATTCAACCTTGTTAGATCCCAATTTATTTATCATTACAATTTAGGATTTGCTGAGATCAGGGGATCTTTGAAGTTAAAAAAAATTTGAAAACTGTATTTCTTTATTTTTTACCTTACTTTCTTTCTTACTAACAACTCTAAGACAGTTAAGGGCTTGGGCTAAGCAAATTGGATTAAATGTTTAATATTTAATTGATTATTAGGGTTCCATAACTAGGAAGTATCTAAGACCAGATTTTAATGCAGGTAATCACAAGACCAGGTCTGGCACTGTATGCACTGAGCCATCTAGTTGTTGGTGTCCTTTGTAATTCTGTTTATTTTGTTCTATACCTTTGGTATCATTAATTCTGAAAAAGGGCCCAAATGTTTCACCAGATAGCCAAAGGGGTCTATAACACAGAAAAGATTAAGAATCCCCAGTCTAGTCTCTGAGGTCCCTTTCATTCTTAGATCTATAATCCTAATAATCCATCCCACTCTATAACAGCCATGGCCTTCATCTGTCTTGTGGCCTAAAGAGTCAAAGAGAAGTGGCAAACTGGATATGTCAAGTACAAGGGTGACCTTGACCCCAGAATCCTTGTTGATCTTCCTTCTTCCTTTTGGCATGGCATAAAAGAAAAGTAGAAAACCCATGATCCAATCAATCTTTCTTCCTTTGATTTTCTTTGCCCAGTCCTGATCCTACCCCTACAGGTCTCATTTTAGGCACTGAATCATTGTGTATATGAATTCATGTATATGGTAATACATATTTTGATAGAATCATAGAATTCTGCTAAAGAGAAGTTTAACTTCACTTTACAAATGAGGAAACAGGATATATATTCAGAGAATTTTGGATCCAGTTCTGTTAAAAGTTATAGAAAAATATGATAGAGTCCAAATCCATATTTTTGATATTGCATTCCCCTCTTAAGAACTGTACTTTCTCCTGACTTGCCGTCTAGCTTTGCCTGCTGAAGTGGCATAAAGGGGGGATGGAGAGAAATAAGAATGTGTCTCTCTAATACAACTGCAATATGTGGCCTTCTCAACCAGGCACACATGCCTAGTCCATCTGTCTCCAAGGGCTAGGCACAGTCATCAGTGAAACTTTCTACAGGGTGTGTACAAAGCCCTGTTGCCAAATATTAATAACTCATTTTATTTATAACAGTGATTTTTCCAAATACAGAAAGGCAGGTGGTATTCATGAAGGACTAAATAAAAGCCAGATTTCAAAGGTTAGCTGCTTAAGTGTGAGTAAAATGGGGTGGATGGGGGGAGAGTGAGTAATACTCTTTCTTCACCTTCATTACCTTTACATGTCCAAAACTGGATTTTCTTCCAAAATTTCCCAAATGATCAAATCTTTGAATTTTTTAAAAGCATAAATGAACTACCCTCTATTACTATAGCCCTTTCTTCTCTCATTTTTAAATGTTTCTATGATTCAGCTTAACAAATGCCTATGAAGCATCTAATATGTAACTAACTCTTGCATACACATATAAAAATCTGCAAAGTTTGCCTTTTTTCTTCTTCCTCCTTCTATCCACTGAATCACCTATACCTGGAGTATATATGTATGCATATATGCATAAGTGTATATGTGTATATAATTTTAGGCAATACAAACATGCATATATATAATACATATATATACACAAAAATATATATGCATATACATATATACATATATATATATACACAGTAGTGAACTAAATACTGAGGATATAAATAAAAGAAAAAAAAAGACATTCTCTGCCTTTAAGGAGCTTGTATTCTAAGGAAAGACAATGCAAAAAAATGTACCTGGAGGTGAAGCCAAGATGGTACAGAGAAGATACTGGGCTCCATCCTATTTCTACCAAATTGCCCTCCAAAGAGCAATGAGATAACACCTCAAAATGATTTCTGGAGCAGCATAACCCACAACTTAGAAGACTGGTATGAGAAATCTAATGCTCTGGGTTGGAGGTGAAGAACAGTGTGCCAAGGCAAGCCCCACAGAGACAATAGACTTTGGGCACAGCCAAAGTCGCTGCCAAGGCTTCTGGAACTGTCAGTCATAGATGGAAATGGTGGGGGGCTGGGGGATTGGACATTGCTTGGGAGATTACAGGGATCCCTTTGCTGGTTCTGGGTGGAAGCTTCTTGTCCCACTGCCTATATATAGTACCAGCTAACAATCCTAGGGAGCAGTCACAAGGTGAGGAATGCCCACAGACACCAACACTTTGTTATGATAGGGATTTTGGTGAGGACAGTACAAGAGGGAACATATAAAAAATTTTAGATTTATTGGATGGGAAGGGGAGGAAGAAACAGGGGTAAGGAGAAAGTCTACAAGTTATCTTACAATCTAATGTCTATAAACTAAAACTATCTTATTATGCTAAGCAGTAAATTTCCCAATAGTCAAATCTCACACAAGGAGTCCAATCAAATGGGCCAGGATCTTTAGTTGATTAGTGTCCAAACAGGACCAGAGATGAAGTCTTTCTTCAAGCTTCTTTACTGAAGCTGCCAGCAGCCAGATTCAAAAGATTTCTCTTTCTTTAGCTGGTCTCAGGAGAAACCAGAAACCTCTTTTTCTCCAAGTCTTCAACCAAGGTCCTTCCAACAGAGAAGTCTGTCTGTTGGGCATAGAATCTTATCCCAGATCTCCAGCATTAGGCTCCCATGTGTCTCTTAGTCACATGCTCCTGTCAATCACTCACTTTGACTTATTCACCACTCAGTTTGTTGAGCAGTTACAGGATGAGGAGTGTCAACAGACACCAACACTTCCACCCACAGGAGAGTAGGGAACCCTAATCATAGTTCCCAAGGGTTAAAAGAGTAGTTGGGGTTACTCACAAACCAGGGCACAGGTCACAAGAGTATTAAACACAACTCTTTTTACAACATACCACCTTAGAATAACTAAAAGCAAATAGATCCCCAGTGGCAGCACTGAAGGAACCTAAAGCTTGGAGCAGTACTCCCTTCACCATAGTTACCGAGTTCAACAAACAATGTTTTCAACTAAAAGGGAAAAAAGGCAGGAAAATGAGCAAACCACAATAAAAGAAACTCAACATAGTTATTTTAGTGATGGTAGACTCAAACTCAGAAGAAGACAACAAAGTCAATATTGCTGCATCCAAAGCCTCTAAGAAGAATAGGAATTGCTCTCAAGCCCAAAAAGAATTCATGGAAGAGCTCAAAAAGTATTTTTAAAATCAAATAAGAGAGTTAGAAGAAAAACTAGGAAAAGAAATGAAAGGGATACAGGAAAATCATGGGGAAAGAGTCAGTAACTTTGTAAAGGAGGCATGAAAAATACTGAAGAAATTAATATCTTAAAAAACAGAATAGGACAATTAATAAGAGAGGCATAGAAATCCAAAGAAGAGGACTCTTTAAAAAGCAGAATTGGCCAAATGGGAAAAGATATACAAAAATGCATGAAGAGAAAAATTTCTTGAAAGATAGAATTGACCCTTCAGAAAAAAAGGTACCAAAAATCACTGAGGAAAAGAACTCATTGTAAAGTAGAATTGGCCACATAGGAAAGGAGGTACAGAAGCTCACTATAGAAAATCATATCTTAAAAATTAGAATTAGGTGAGTGGAAACTAATGACTCCACAAGACATCAAGAAATAATTAAAGTCAAAAGAATGAAGAAAATGTGAACTATCTCATGGAAAAAACAGCCAACCAGGAAAATAAATCCAGAAGAGATCACTTAAGACTTAGTGAACTACCTAAAAGCCATAATAATAATAATAAAAAAAAGAACTTAGACGTCATCTTTCAGGAAATTGAGGAAAACTGCCCTGATATTCAAGAACCAAAGGGCAAAATAGAAATGGAAAGAATAACCAATCATGCCTTGAAAAAGATCCCAAATGTATAAATTCCAGGGATATCGTATCCAAATTCCAAAACTCCCAAGTCAAGAAGAAAATATTGCAATCAGTCAAAAAGAAACAATTCAAATATTGTGGAGACACGGTCAAGATAGCCCAAGACTGTAATGGAGGAATTAGTTGGTGATAAAGGGGATAGGGGAAGAATGAAAAATCTCCCCTTGAAAACAGGATCCAAGAGAGACAGCTGATGGTTTAAGGTTGGCTCAGAGAGAGAAGAGGGGTAGGGGGTGATTAAGTAATTTTCCCCTTCAGCCTTTCCTCCTCAGCCATGACTGCTCTCATGAACTGGCTCTTGACTTCCTCCACTACTAGAGTCTAGAGGTTTTTTCTCAGGAAGATTAATCTCCCGCCTCAAGCTGTCCCACTCACATTTGAGTCACTTTGGGAAAGGATAACAACTTTAATATAACTAAGTCAGTTAGGTTAACACAAAGAAATGGCTGTCAGGAAGAGAATGGGTGAGGAAAGCAGGGAAAAGGTTACCCTTCTCTAACTACCCCTTTCCCTCCCTTCTGGAGTTTGGGAGAACTCAGGCCTTGGGAACCTGAGCCCCCTAACAGAGAGTCAGGTTGACTGGCCCTGGTCTTTGGCCTCCTGGCCACAGTTCAGACCCAGGGCACCAGGAGCTGTGAGGTAAAGTTTTGATATAGGCTCAAATGTCTTCTTCAGCTGTCCCTTCAGTTGGGAATTGTTGGGGAGAGAATGTTCAGTCACCAGGAAAGGAAAAGAGGAGTATATCCCTAGGATAAAGATTTGGCCAGACCTCTTCCTAGGCTTCTAAAGGTTGAAAGAGAGATCTAACTGAAATCCCAGTCAGAATCTTCTGTCTTCTCAACATTCCAGACCTCCTGGGACCCCTTCCCCCATTGATGTAAGCAGATCCAGCAATTCTTCAGCCTGTCACTCTTCCTTGAGTGCAAACCCTCTGTCACAAGACTTAATGGCTTCTGCATTAAAGGATTAGAGAGCCTGAAATATGATGTTCCAAAGGACAAAGGAGTTAAGACTTCAACCAAGAAACACTTACCCAACAAAACTGAGCATAATCCTTCAATGTAAGAAAAATGGATTTTCAATGAAATAGAGGACTTTGAAACATTCCTGATGAAAAGACCGGAACTGAATGGAAAATTTGACTCTCAAATATAAGACTCAAGAGAATCATAAAAAGGTAAACAGGAAAGAGAAATCAAAAGATATTCAATAAGGTTAAACTGTGTATATCCCAAATGGGGAGATAATTCCTGAAACATCAAAGAATTTTGTCATTATTAGGGCAGTTAGAAGGAGAATGCATATACAGATGGTGAGGGTATGAGTTGCATATTGATAGGATGATATAATAAATTAAATTAAACTAAGGCATGAGAAAGAAGAATGCATTGAGAGGAGGAAGAAAGGAAAATAGTATGGGATTAATTATTGCATATAAAAGATGCATGACAGAGCATTCATAGTGAGAGGAAGATTGGGGTGGTGGGTAGGAGGGCATATGAACCTTATTCTTATCTAAATTGTCTCACTGAAGGAAGAAGAAAGAAATTCAACTGGGTATCCAAAGCTATCTTACCCTACAGATAAGTAGTAGAAAAAGGGGATAAGAAGAGTTGAGTGGGGATGATAGAAATGAAGGCATTGTGGGAGATGGAAGTCAGAAACCAAACAGGGATGGAGAGTAATAAAGAGTAATAATAATGGTGCAAAAATGTTTTACAAGTCTGTCTAATAAAGGTCTCATTTCTCAAATACATAGAGAAATGAGATTAATATATAAAAATATGTCATTCCCCAATTGATAAGTGGTTAAAAGATATGAACAGGCAGTTCTCAGACAAAGTAATTCAATTTCTCTATAGTCATGCAGAAAAGGTTCTAAATCACTATTATTTAGGGAAATGCAAATTAAAACAATTCTAAATTACCACCTCACACCTAACAGATTGGCTATTATGACAGAAAAAGAAAATGGTGAAACTCTCAGGGTATATGGGAAAGCTAGGACGTGAATGCATTGTTGGGAGAGTTGTGAACAAGTTCAATCATTTAGGAGAACAATTTGAACCTTTACCGAAACAGCTATAAAATAGTACATACCCTTTGACCCAATAACATTATTCAGTTTGTATCCCAAAAAGATAAAAAAGAGGGGAAGGACTTATATGTACAAAAAAAAAATTAGCAACTCTTTTTAGAGAGGCAAAGTTTTGGAAAGTGAGAGGATAGCCATCAATTGAAGAATAGTTGAGTAAGTTATAGTTCTTGATTGTAATAGAATACTATTGTGTTTTAAGAAATGACAAGCAGGAGGAACTCAGAAAAACCTGGAAAGACTTATATGAACTGAAGAAGAGTTAAATAAGCACAACCAAGTTGTACACTGACAGGAATACTTTATAATGAACAACTGTGAATAGCTATTCTCAGCAATACAATGATACAAAACTATACCAATGGTCTCATGATAAAATATGCCCATCTACTTCCAGATAAAAAAAATCCAGACCAAAACAAACTTTTTTCACATTCTTAATTTTTTTATCTACTTGAGTTTCCTTCCACAAAAGGATTAATCTAGGGAAATGTTTTACATAATTGCACATATAAAATCTATATGAGATTGCTTACATCTCAATGGGGTGGGACTGGGAAAGTTGGGGAAAGGGAAGAAAGGAGGGAGGAAGAGAATTTGAGACTCAATAGCTATTGAAAACTGTTGGAAATTGTTTTACATGTAATTGGGGGGGAAATTAAATTAAATTTTAAAATGTAAAATATTTTAAAATGTACCTGAAAAGCACTTGGGTTGGAATAAGGGAGGATTTGTTAAAAGCAATGAAAGTCAAAAGCAAAGCCTGGAGGGGAATGAATATTGACCAACTTGGGCCCTTTCCTTGCATGGAATACCAAGGAAGAACTTACCAATGAGAGGAGGGAACTGGCAAGGTAGAGCGATGCCACTGAGAGAGAAGGCCACAGGAGTTGAAGGAAGTTCTAGAGTGATATAACAGTTACAGCTTGGTGGCAAAGTCTGGAAAGTCAGAAGGAAGTGGATGTCATGATCTCTGAGGTATCATCCATCAGCTCTTCCTTAAAATACAAATGCCCCTTGAAAAGAGCATACCTTTAGATATGTAAAAATGGAGATTTGAACCCCAGACTTCAATCCCCCTCAAGTCCTTGCTACTTCCCAGAATGCTTTGTAACCTCACCTGAATTTCCCAACTGGGCTGAGAACAGAAACTGTTTTTAAACTGACTCCGCAACCTTCTCTCTCTCTCTGCTTCCGTTTCTGGACACTCCTTTCTCTCAAAATGTAGAGTAAGCAGCTATGAATGGCCTCTGTGCCTAGGCACGTGCTTTCTTGTTTTTGTATTTTTCTTTATTTCTTAATCTTTAATAAACCTCTAAAAATATAATACTTCTAGCAGAGAAACTAATTTTAACTGTTACAGATATTAATAGTTAATACTATAAAGCAATGGTCATCAAAACAATATGGTACTGGCTAAGAGACAGAAAGGAGGATCAGTGGAATAGACTTGGGGTAAGTGACCTCAGCAAGACAATCTATGATAAGCCCAAAGATCCCAGCTTTGGGGACCAAAATCCACTATTTGATTAAAAAAAAAAACTGCTGGGAAAAATTTGAGAAATTGTTTGGATCAACATCTCACACTCTACACCAAGATAAACTCAGAATGGGTGAATGACTTGAATATAAAGAAGGAAACTATAAGTAAATTAGGCAAACACAGAATAGTATACATGTCAGATCTTTGGGAAAGGAAAAATTTTAAGACCAAACAAGAATTAGGAAAAAAAAATCACAAAATGTAAAATAAATAATTTTGATTACATTAAATTTAAAGGATTTTGTACAAACAAAACCAATGCAACCAAAATTAGAAGGGAAGCAACAAATTGGGAAAAAATCTTCATAACAAAAACGTCTGACAAAGGTCTAATTATTGAAATTTATAAAGAGCTAAATCAATTGTACAAAAAATCAATCCATTCTCCAATTGATAAGTGGGCAAGGGACACGAACAGGCAATTTTCAGATAAAGAAATCAAAACTATTAATAAGCACATAAAAAAGTACTAAATTTCTTATAATCAGAGAGATGTAAATCAAAACAACTCTGAGGTATCACCTCACACCTAGCAGATTGCCTAACATAATAGCAAAGGAAAGTAATGAATGCTGGAGTTGATGTGGCAAAGTCAGGATATTAATTCATTGCTGGTGGAGTTGTGAATTGATCCAACCATTCTGGAGGGCAATTTGGAACTATGCCCAAAGGGCGATAAAAGACTGTCTGCCCTTTGATCCAGCCATATCACTGCTGGGTTTGTACCCCAAAGAGATAATAAGGAAAAAGACATGTACAAAATTATTCTTAGCTGCGCTCTTTGTGGTGGCAAAAAATTGGAAAATGAGGGGATGCCCTTCAATTGGGGAATGGCTGAACAAATTACGGTATATGTTGGTGATGGAATACTATTGAAACTTCACCAGCAGCAAAGAAGGAAAGGTTAAGCACTCCCAGATGTCAAGGTTCTGAATCCACAGTAGTATAGCAATCGTTGGGACATTCTCCAGTAAGGAATTTGCCAAGCAAAGTTCAAACCAACTATCCAGGCTGAGATGACTAGTGTGCATCGGTTTTTTTTAATAGTCTCAAACAATATCATCCCAAGCAAACAAAAAAAAAAGAAAAAAAACTACAAATTTTATATCAATACATTTACCAAGTTAAAGAATATTCCAATGGGGATTAAGCATTGCAGTATAACCAGTCATGGGTAAACATTAGGTCTTGAGCCATTTTGGTGGGGGAAATTGAGCATTATCTAATTAGGGTTCAGTGGGGGACATTTGAATTTTGCAAGCTTGGAAAGAAATAATTATCGGAATTCTATGTACTCTAGGGAAAATCGAAGTTCTTTAGCAATTCTGAATTACAAAATGTTCTTTTTCTAAACAAACAAATAACCCTTACTTTATGTCTTAGAATCAATACTATGTATTGGTTCCAAGGCAGAAGAGCAGTAAGGGCTAGATGATGGAGGTTAAGTGACTTACCCAGGGTCACACAGTTAGGAAGCATCTGAAGCCAGACTTGAACCCAGGCCCTTCTGTCTTTGGCTCTCAATTCACTGAGCTACCCAGCTACCCCTTGTATTAGTTCTTAAAAAGAAAAGTAGTAAAGGCTAGGCAATTGGGATTGAATGATTTGCCTGAGTTCATACAGCTAGGAAGTGTACAAGGTCATATTTGAACCTGGGTCCTCCTAATTCTAGGCTTAGTGCTCTATCCTCTGGGCAACCTAGCTGCCCAAGAAATAGTTCTTTGAAAGCAAATTCCATTGCTCTCTGAAGCCTATGTTAGTAGAATCCTCCAGATAAATATAATCTTAATTTGGACCCCATGAGTCCTTACTTTTCCTAGTTCGTGTACTTGCATTCTAGAATTTAGCATAGTGCTTGACACGTTTAATAAATGCTACTTATTCCTATTTACTCTTAAGTGTAAAACAGGCTGCAAGCACTTACTCTGTGCCCTGCAGGCTATGTGCTAAATGCTGGAGATACAATGAAAGGCAAAAACTTGATCACTGTCCTCAAGTCAGTCACCTTCTAAAGAGACACCATATTTACATGGGAGATAATCCATGAGGGTTAGGGGAGACACTATGGTCTCTGATAGAAGGTGAGATTTAAAGTTAGTCCTGGAGGAAGCCAGGAAGCATAGGTGAGGATGGAAATCATTCCAGGCATGTGGCACAGACACCAAAAAAGGTCTGGGGGGGAGAGGTGGAGAGGTGTGTGAGGAATGTTGTAGGAAAAAGAACTGAAAGGTGGCCAGGCTTTGAAGAACTTTTAAAGTCAAATAGAGGAGGCAGTTAGGATAGAAAGCCAGGCTTAGAAACAGGAGGTCCTGGGTTCAAATTTGGTCTCAGACACTTCCTAGCTGCGTGACCCTGGGCAAGTCACTGAACCCCCATTGCCTAGCCCTTACCTTTCTGCCTTGGAGCCAATACACACTATTGATTCTAAGATGGAATGTGAGGGTTTAAAAATCACCACCAATAAAAACAAAAGGAGATTTCCCCCAATTGATCCTGGAGGAAGCCACTGTAATTTATTGAGTGACATGGGTGACACGGTCAGACCATAAGAAACTCTTTTTCTTTAAAAGGTTTCTTTATCTTGAAGTCTGTCAATTTCCCACCCAATCCCCAACCCCCAAGTCATCACCATCCTTGAGCTCTTAACCTTTCCTTCTTTTTCATTCAGTCATTTCAGATTGTTTCTGACTCTTTATGACCCTAATTGCAGTTTTCTTTGCAAAGATATTGAAATGGTTTACTACTTCCTTCTCCAGCTCATTTTACAGAGGAGGAGACTGAGGCAAGTGTCAAGTTAGCTAGTAAGTGTCTGAAACCAATCCATCTCTAGGGAAGGGATATAATACTTTGCTTGTTCAAGTCAGCACTGTCCCACTAAATAAAGACTTACTGGTAGCAATTACATACATAATTAGCATGCTGAAGACAAAATGTTTAGGTAAAACATAATTCCTATACTGGTAGATTTGGAATCAGAGAATTAATTCAAATTCTAGCTCTGTTTCTTACTAGCTGAGCAAACTTGGCCATTTGGTGTCTCTGAATTTCAGGTTTTTTACCTCTAAAATGAAGACTACATGACATTAAATTTTCTTTTTTCTAGCTTGAAATTCAATGATCATGGCACTTCAAGTTTAGTAAGGGGATTAAATGTACACATAACAAAAGCTCATAATATTATGTAGTAGAGACTTGCAAAATATGGGCATAAGGAACAAAATGGTAGATGGCATAGAAGATAGAACACTGTACCTTTAGTCCGGTAGACTTGAATTCAAATCTTGCCTTAGACATTTAAAAGCTGTTCCTGAGCAAGCCACTTAACCTCTCTCAGGCTCAGTTTCCACATCTGTAAAATGGAAATAATAATAGAATAATAGATCCTACTTCATAAGTTTTGTGAAAATCAAGTGAGATAACATATCTAAGATACTTTGCAAATCTAAAGTACTATGTAAATGCTAACTATTATTGCTATTAAATGTTTGCCAAATCAAACTAAATTCAAGAATTCCTTCCAGAAGGTACTTGTTGACAGGGAAGGGTAACTTCCTAAAGAATAGAAGGTAGGCTAGTTTTCCTCCCTGGTTCTTATCCTTCATCTTTTAAATTTCAATTAATTAAGAACATTTTTCCATGGTTATATGATTCATGTTCTTTCCCTTCCCTTCTCTTTTCCCCCTCCAGGAGCCAATATGCAATTCCACTGGGTTTTACATATATCATTGTTCAAAACCTATTTCCATAGTATTACTATTTGTAATAGAATGATCATTTAAAGTCAAAATCACCAATCCTATCCCCATCAAACCATGTGATCAATCATATGTTTTTCTTCTGCATTTCTGCTCCCACAGTTCTTCCTCTGGATGTGGATAGCATCTTTCTCATAAGTCCCTCAGAACTGCTGCTAGTAGAGAAGTCCATTACATTCAATTGTGCCACAGTGTATCAGTATCTGTGTACAATGTTCTCGTGGTTCTCTTCAGAAGGTAGGCTTTTTGAGGGTAAGATCTGTTTTCTTTTTTATAGTTACATTTCTGGAATCAATCACAGCACTTTATACATAATAGGAGATATTATATATACATATATATACACAAAATTAATTATTGCTTATTGAATTGACCATAGGACTCATTAAAAGAACAACTATGAATGTTTCTCCAGTTAAATAGCTTTCACTTAGCATGAATGATCAGTTAGTTCCTTATTTCACTTTAGGACAGCAACTTCTTGAGGAGAGGAGAGTGAGTGATCTGCAGACATCTGTTGCCCTTCTTTCCCATCATCTTTTTGGGAACAGAATCAATCAATAAACATTTATTAAGTGCCTACTATGTGCCAGATACTACATGGAGTGCTACCTACAAAGGGCCACCAAGCTGCCATTTTACTCCATCCAAACCATTTATAATAACCTCAGTAGCCTACAGATTCTAACCAAAAAAAGCTCTGCAGAAGACAAATATGAGTCTCTAGCCAACATCAGAGAAGGTCGAAAGCTCCTCTAACTGTGCGGAGTTGGACTATCAAGTATCCTTCAATTTCTCCAAGGTTTTCCCCACCCCAGCATGAATTAGTACCAGGCCTCATGCTCAGGCTCCCTGCTCCCTCCACTCAATGTGCTGGTCCTGCTTAACCCAAATAAGGATCCTATAAAATCCCATTATACTTTACTGGCTTGGGGCTGGGGTAGCCCTGCCCTAGTTCCATCCATCCTAAACTATCCTTCTTTTTGTGAATGTTTCCCTTTACTAAAACTGGTTGGCTTTCCCTCTTTTTAATGACACCCGTCTTGTGATGTGTTCTGTCTTGTTACATGCTTCTTTTCCTTCTTCCATATGAGTTCTGACAACTGAAATCTCACTCAGACTACATTGAGATGCCATTAAATGACAGTCAAACCTCCCAGGTGAATGGATTTGTCTGTGGGTCATCTCTCTTTTTTTTAATACTTACATTCCATCTTAGAATCAATTTCAGTGTATTTATTCCAATGCAGAAGAGATGGGATTAAGCGACTCAGGCCATGGTCTAACAGCTAGGAAGTGTCTAAGGTCAAATTTGAATCCAGCACCTCCCAACTCTAGGCCTGGCTCTCTATTTACTGATCCACCTACTGGCCCCTCTGTGGGTAAAATCTTAATGAAGCCATTTACCTCTTGATTTTAACCTCTTCCCTGAGTGGTACCATTTAATCTAAGTAAGTAAATGTAGACTCTTCAGCCATTTGATAATTCTGACAGTTCAGAATTCTCTCTTCTTCCTTTCTTCTACTTCTCTAGACCCTATCTCTCCTTCTGGACAGAGTTCAAATACCACCTTAATTCATAAATAACCATTTACTTGTGCCCTACCATATTCAGCTCACAATGGGAGTGAAAAGCAATAGAGCCCCTTCCCTCAAAGAATTTACATTTGAATGGGATGAATACACACATATCATTGAAGGTAGAATAAGATAGAGATAAAGGAGAGATTCAGACTGTGATCTAGGGAAAAAATGGCATGCTTTCCTATCATAAAGAAACACGAGTCAGAAACCATGGCCTCATTTGATTCTCCTGTGAAGATGTTTGATAAAGAATATTCATGTAGAGCTGGAAGCAGTCAGTCTTCTTCTTTCCTCCAAAGGTACTTGTGAATTCTGAGAATACTAAGGATTTCAAGTTTGTATTTAGAGTTAGAAAAGTCTAAGGAGTTGCATCAAAAATTAAAATGTTCTTTTCTGAAGAACAGGTAGGATTAGTTGCATTACCAACTAATTATTTTGAAATTCTTAAATGTTATTTATTTTTTTAATATTAAAATGAGTAAAGTCAAATTATTGCACTCAATGTCATACTTCAGTTGTATCGTCCTTTAGAAAAGCTAGGATCAGGGTCCCTGGGTTGACGCAGACTTCTGTTAAGTGGCCTTGGACATTATTTGTTCTTAGTTTTCTTGACTATAAGAGCTTTTCTGAAAGGCACGTTGCTGAGGAATGATCTTGCAAAGAACAGAACTGAAAAATGAGTTGGAGATTAGCATCATTGTGCTAAGGAAGTGGGGAGTTGGGGTAAGATGAAGAAAAGAGGCAGTACCTGAAGTGAGCCTTCCAAGGGATAGTGGACAGATGGACCAAGTTAGGATGGTTAGCTACACAAAGACAAAGAAATCCTTTTATTATTATTTTTTAAACCCTCACCTTCCCTTGGAGTCAATACTGTGTATTGGCTCCAAGGCAGAAGAATGGTAAGGGCTGGGCAATGGGGGTCAAGTGACTTGCCCAGGGTCGCACAGCTGGGAAGTGTCTGAGGCCAGATTTGAACCTAGGACCCCCCATCTCTAGGCCTGGCTCTCAATCCACTGAGCCACCCAGCTGGCCCCATTTAAAAAAAAATTTTTTTAAACAACAAAAATGGAGTTGGCAGCCGTTTGTTTGGGAGTGAAATAAATTTGGAAAAATAGGTTGGAGCCAATTTGTGAAGGATCTTAAGTGATAGACCAAGAGTTTTACCCTGTAGAAGATGGGAATCCATAAAGTTTTGCTGAGCAGGCAGGCAAGTACTGTGATTAGACCTGTCCCTTTAGGATCATCTTACCCTCTAGGAGTGTTTTCCTTCTCTGGATTCTTACAGCACACAATTTAGCAAAATGAATTCCATATTGTCTTGTATTTGTTGTTCCTACAAGCATTACCGTCCTAAGCATATTATAAACTACTTGAGGACAGGAACTATAATATAACCCCATCATGCCTACCCGAGCTCTGAGCATGCAGTGATCACTTAATGAATACTCATTGATCATTGCTCATTGACGCTTTTTTCTTTTTTCTGTGGATTGAAGTGCAGAAGCCGGGCATTAAGGCAGTCATTTCTTTCCTTATCTTTTAGGATTTGTGTGAGAGAAAAATCACCATGGACACAAAATCACTGAAGGTGAATTCTTCCTCTCCAGCTCTGCAGGGTATCACAGTGCATTTTCAGAAGTGTGAGTACTTCCATAGAGGGAGGGAAATGGAGCTTGAGAAGGGGATGTATTATGTGTCTCTTGGCCGGGAAGGCTGGGCGAGAAGCAGGAATAGTGGGGCCCAGGGTGGGGTGGGGGTCACACCGCTAGTAAGCATCTGAGGTGGGATTAGAACTTAGCCTTCTTGACTCTCAGGTCTCAGCTCAAGTGCTAGCTCCTCCATGAAACTGTTTCTGATTACTTCTTTCCTCCTCCTCACTTATTTAGATCTTAAAATCGGCAATATGCAATTTGTCACTTAATTATAGACTATCTTGTATTGGTGCTCAGAGACCTGAATGTGCCAAAACCATAATTAAGATGCAGATCCCTTTGGTTTCAATGCAATTTACCAGAAATAGGAATTTGTAAAACATTCACCTATACTAGCAGCCACTATGGAAGGGCTAAAGAACAACCGGCAATAGAATCCTTTAGAATCTGGTGGAGAAACTCCCCCAGCAAGACAGTGGGGACCCCAGACAAGTGTTCCCCAGGTTCAAGCTGCCCTGTGAATTCACACTGACTTAAAACGGGAGTTTAGCAATCTGCACTGATGGCTTTGCCTTTCCTGGCCAGAATCAGTAGCACACAAAGACAATAAATGAAAGAGGACAGTAAGAAAGGCAGCAAAGAAACATTGCTCTCAGGTCTCCTGCAAATACACATCCTAGCAGTGTGTGACACACACACACACACACACACACACACACACACACACACACACACACATACACTCACACTCACACAAGCAATCCAAGACTCAGATGCTGCAAAGCTGCAGAGGTTTTCTGGTGATGTCATCGCCCTGCTCATGCCAGCCCTGCTCCTTTCTGGTCTCGCTTGGCTGCTCCTCAGTGTTGCTTCGCTGGCCCCATGGTCACTGGCACGGCTGCAATGGACATGAGGCTTCTCTCTGCTTTTAGCTTGGGCTAGAGCCCTAGCTTAGGGTGCCATCTGGTTCTCATAGGTGAATGAGAGAGTTCTGCCATGCTCTTTTAGTTTAAAGCCCTGAGGCGATGCTTGCTATGAATTTTTAAAATTTTCTTATAGAAAATAAAACCCTTAAAACAATCCTTGAATTGAGTGGGGATGGGGAGAGGGAGGTTTTCTTTTTCATTAAGGACTAGTCCATCGGCTTCTCCGAGTCTAAGCTAACAGGGGAGCTCTTATCCAGAAGAGTCTTTTCTCCAGGACCCAAACTCTTAGGAACCCAAAGCTGGACAGATCCTAGCTAGCTGCTGACCTCCAACTTGATTCGATCTTTTGAATCCTATTCTCTGGTCCCTAAGGCTCCCATTTCCAAGTGGACATTTGCTCTGTTTTAGAGTTAAAAAAATCTGAGTGGCTCCCTGATTAATGTCCATTAGCCAAACTACAGTTAATCATCAACCACGTAAGCACGACTCTTCTACAATATTGCCGAGGGCTCTGGGGTGAAGATGTGGTAGGCCAAGGGCAAGCCTGTACACATTACCTGGGTGTGAGCAGGCCCTGTGACACATATAGAATTTCAGAGGCAAGCAGTAGAGAGGATTATAAACCAGAGGGAACGAGGGAATACTTCCTGACCGGAGGCCCCTACCATGCAGGCAGCTAAAACACAATGGATTTTGTTTGTTTCAGGCTTGTTAATGGCGGACCTGATCCATGTTTCCCCCCAGGAGTATATAGGAAGCACCTAGTATGGATGCTGCCCCCATCCCTCCAGAGAATCTGATGGGTTCTTCCTTCCCAGTGGGCTGCACAACACCAACCATAGCTCTAGGGGATAAACTTGCTGGGTCAGAACGGTCAACTGTCTCTTTGCCCTGTCTTTGACATATATCTTACTTAAGTAGATATGTTTTTATACCTTCTCCATGTATCTAGCTAGTCATTTACACATTTGGAATGCCTGAGATGAGGTCAACTACAAGCAGCTCCTCCTCCAATAGGAGGATTTTAAACATATTTTATATTATGTTTTATTATTTAATTTTTCATTCCAAAATGCTTTTTCTCTCTTGTGTAGAAGGAGCTGGTAAGGCATTAGGTTGAAACTAAACCTAAAAAGCAAAATCCTCAGCTCTGGATCTAGCCACATTGATAGAGACAGACAGAGAGATAGGTAGACAGACAGGCAGACAGATAGACAGACTGATAGAGAGATAGGTAGACAGAGAGGTAGATAGAAAGACAGACTGATAGAGAGATAGGTAGACAGAGAGGTAGATAGAAAGACAGACTCATAGAGAGATAGGTAGACAGAAAGGCACACAGACAGACAGAGAGATAGGTAGACAGACAGCCAGACAGATAAACAGACAGAGAGATAGGTAGACAGACAGGCAGACAGATAGACAGACAGACAGAGAGATAGGTAGACAGACAGGCAGACAGATAGACAGACAGACAGATAGGTAGACAGAGAGGTAGATAGAAAGACAGACTCATAGAGAGATAGGTAAACAAACAGAAAGATAGACAAATGGATAGAGACAGACATAGATAGATGCCACATATGTGTGCAAATACTATGCATACATATATGTATGTGTATAATACACATATACAATCAAAATGCTTTTTTTAAATTTCATACCCATCTTAAAATATGATCCTGGATTTGCTGCTGGAAGGAACCATAGGTTTCATCCAGGGTGATTCTTTCATTTTACAGATAAGAAAATCCCAGATATTGAAATATCAAGCTGCAAAATATTTCTCTACTATTCAGGAACTTATAATCTAAAATAGAAAAGAGATGCCAACAAATGTGGTTCAATTTAAAAGACATTAACTGAGCATCTACTAGGTTCAGGACAATGTATTGGGCTCAGAGAATGAAAAGATGAGACAAAAATGACCTTGTATAGTTTAAAATTTCATTTTATTTCCACCAAAATATATTTAACTATTTACTATATGCCTGGCACTTAAGGACATGAGAGAAGAAATAAGATGTAGTGTCAAGAACAGTTCATGCCTGATTGGTTTCCTTTCTTTTATGACAAGTTTCCTAGGTGAATCTGGAGGCAGCATCGTATGAATGGTCTTGAAGCCAGGGAAACCAAAATCTTGCCTCTGACATAAAATACCAGAGTGACTTTTGTCACAAGCATTTTGACATATTTTTAATTAAAAAAAAAAAACCTTACCTTCCATCTTAGAATCAATACACTGTATTGGTTCCAAGGCAGAAGAGTGGTAAAGGATAGGTAGTGGGCATTAAGTGACAACTAGAAAGTATCTAAGTTCACATTTGAACCCAGGACCTCCTGCCTGGATCTCAATCCATTGAGCCACCCAGCTGCCTCTAAGTTTTTTAGCATTTAAACTCTTGTCACTATAGACAAATCTAAGACTAAGTTGCAGAAAAGGTACCAGAAAACATTGGTTGAGGAAATTATCAGGAATTCCCTGAACTGATGAAATCACAGGATCCATCCTGTCTCTCTGACTACTAGATGAGGAGATAGGGAGAATGCTATAGATATAATATACCTGGATATTAGGGAAGCTTTTATGAAGGTCACTCATGCCATCCCTATAGATATGATGGAGAGAGGAGTGAGCTAGAAGAGAGGACAGGTATATCAGTGGGGTATAGTGGAAAGCATATTGTATTTGGAGTCAACAAAAGTAGTTCCACCGTTGACTCTCTGGGAAATCATGGGCGATTCACTTATTATCAGCATCTCAGTGTCATGATCAAAATGAGGGTTGGATCAGCTGACCATTAAAATTTTTTCCACATCCAAATCAACAGTCTTATGATACAGAGTTATTCCTAGTTTTATATGCATCTGAGCCACTGGACATAAGGGAAACACATGAGGGAGAGTTAAAACTGTGAAAGATCTTCTGTATGTCTGAAATCAGACAGTGAGTGCAGAAAGTGAGGCAATGTTTTGATGTCTCTTCCTCCAGGCAGTGTGAACTGCTGGAGTTATAGTCATAATAGATCAGATCAGGGGCTTTGTTACATAGAAGGAGAATGTGCTGGTAAATGTTTAACAACCTGCTCTCTAAAAAAAAAAAAAAGTACATTCAACACACTTTTGCAAATTTAATCATCATTGTTAACATATTCATCATGTTCTTGGGTCTAGAGTAAATTTTGAATTTGTAAATCCAAACAAGCAAACAAACAAACAAAAAAACAACCACATGTATCAAACACTAATTTGTAGCATTTGCTGATTTTTGGAGGTGTAAATCCTTACCCTGAAAATTTAACAATCAGCTTCACCAGAGCTGGCTCCAGAACATCCCTGGACAGAGGCACTGAAAATCATAATCACAACACTACTTTAACTAAACCCAAGCTGTGTTCAAGAATGCCAAAATTCAGGGGCTGCTGACTGCACGGATACTGTATTCCTTTAGCAAGTGGAAACAATTGAGCTTAACTCCTTGTTAAAAAGAATAATTCATTAAAACTAAACTAAGCAAAAAATGTATACAAACATCTAGCCCTTGGGTTTCCTACCCATCCACCATCCATAAGCTAGTTCCTTTCTGTTTTTCTTCTCAGTTCCTTCTCTGCCAATAAGTGAGTGAGCTAGCATGGTCTCTCAGTGTCCCAATGTTTCTATTTCCTTCTCCCATGAGGACTTCGGCCATGAGGTCCAAGATCAATTCCCAGGGTCTTCTCTCCTCCCCCTGCATTCCACCCCCAACTGGATTGGTTTGCTCCCGGCACATCTTGTGGAATTTGTTCTGGGAAATAGAATGCTAACTCTTACATACTAGGCATCTTACATACTAGCTGGATTCATAAGCTACTTGAGGGCTAGGACCTCCTCCCCTGGCCCAGGATCCAGATCCCTGATGGGCTCACAGTAGAAAGTTAAGAAATATCTGTGGAATCATTGACAGAAACACACCACCGCTAAACAGACAGACACATTTTGCAGATACAAATAAATAGAAAACACACACACATGCAGATAAGCATCAAGCTGCATGCCTACACACACTGCATCTGCTCATTGGTGCCCTCCACATCCAAGGTGCTTAATTATTGCTATTGGAAGAGAATCCAACCACTGAAGTGCATGGCATTTCTCCTGTGTCTCCTCTCCAAGTCACTGATCTATGGGTAGGTGAGCTGTTCTTTTTCTGACTCTGTTTTTTGAGTGCCCATGACATAGTTTTATTAGATTACATTATACATGGCATCATTGAGTCCAAATGATGCTATTAGCCTTCAAGGAGAAGCTTCTGAACCAGCTGCAAAAGCTTTTTAACATACATTATGATGTTAATGGAGCACGTGAATATGTGAGTAGGTGGTAGATGATAGAAATTTAAACTAAATTAAAAATGTGAGAGAAAACAGCAGTGGAGGAAGGAACACTCCTTGCCAGTAGCCTCTGTTATTTCTCATCATTTTCAAGGTCAAGCTTGCAATCCTTCACAACTCCTACCCACAAACGCCCTTCCCAATTGATTGGTGCTTACAGCTAGACACTCTCCTTTCACGGAGGAGGCAATTTGGGTCTTTCGTTGTGGAAAAAGAGGTAAGTGCCAAGGAAGAAGGGAGAAAAATAGAGAACACTGGGCTTGCGTTTCCTCTTGTTAGAAAATCAAAAGCCCATGCAAACCTTCAGAAGAGAGCAATTCATTTGGTATTGCTTAGGAGGCCCAGTGATTTTCTTAAGTGTGCTGATAAAATCATTTTCATAAAGCCTCGTCATTAGCCCTGGTAGAGATGAAGCAGCCAAGTTCTCTTCCATGTCCACAAGGCAAGCCCTCTGAGCTGGAAGAAGGAACAAGAATGGTATGAATGAATCCTAAGAAACGAAATGCATTCTCTCACTCTCACTTGAACCTTCAGAGAATCAGCCACATAATCATCATTGACTTCCGGGAGATGGATGCTTCATTGTTATGCCTCTCCAGTACTTCCGGAGACCCACGATTTCCTCCTCCAATACAGATAGCAGCTCCTATGGCCTTTTTGTCTTCATGAGTTGTTGCTATGGCTGCAAAGGATCAGTACCACCTGGTAGCCAACCTTCTCCCCTGGACAATGACAGGCAAGCCTTCCCAGCTTTAGTGTGTGCCTTCATGGAGTCAAGTGCTGTTCCTGGGCAGTTAGAGGAAAAAATAAAAGTGTGGCTATTTTAAGAAGCTGATGAGTTGTTTGTAAGCTTATGGACCAAGTCCAGGCATACCCCCAGGCAGCTTTCTTTGCTGGCCTAGGCTTTGTAGACTCCAAATCATTTTCCCACCATAGTGAGGCACCAGAGAACTTTTAGCAAGGGCAATATCCTTCCTACTCCCCAGCCATGGGATACTGGTTTGCCTAAGAAAAGGGAAGAACAAGAAAGGAGGGCAAAGGCAGTATCCAGTGGCACAAGCTGGCCTAGTCAACAAGCATTTATTAAGTACCTGGCATGTGCCAGCGCCTGTGCCAAGTGATGTGCCAGCTGAGTCTATGATTGCACTTAGGGATGGTAACTATGCTGCTAGGGTGGAGGAGGAACATCCTTCAACCTTAGCTGGAATCACCTAATGCCAACTGGAGAGTTGTAGCCTAGAGAAAGCCCAGCAAGGAAGGTATTGCCCTTTCCAAAGGTCCCCTGAATCCTTAGATCTTCTGGTTCACAGCCAGTCAGGAGGCTCTTTGTCATCTCCCACTGAAAGCCTCTCAGTCATGAGTCATGGCCAAAGAATGTGACTTTTCTCCCCACCACCCAGTTTCCACATGGTCACCTAGGACCAGGAAGGGTGACTGGGTTTACTCCATTGGAGGGTGAAGGTTGGTCACATAGAGGATACAAGCTCTCAGGCATACAGACTACACTCAAAAGTTCATTGGTCAGGGGAGTAGTACATTGTTGAATGGGGCTGTAGGTTTTGATGGATGGATGAAAGATTGAGTTATATTTCAGTAGAATTGGTTTCCTTTATAATCTGATATATTTTAATGCATTTTAAAACATGCATGATGACTCCCTGAATAGGGGTTCATAGCCTTCATAAGACTGACAAAGGAACTCATAACACAAAAATGGTTAAACATCCCTGTTCTCCTCTATTCCCTCTTTTTATTTTTCTTTCAGTTGAGAAATATGAGGCCAGAGAGGTCAAGTAGCTATTGGAGTTTTCAGGACATGAAGATAAATGACTACAAGATTTCCAAGGTCTCTTCCAGTCGTAATATTTTCTGATGTATAAGTGACCAGTTGAAAATATTTCTCAAGCTGCTACTAAGTCCCTAAATATTATTCACTAATCTACCCTGTCCAACCTTTCTTCCTTATTCCCTTTTCAGGTAGCTACATAAATGCATTTGATGGAGGAGGGCAATAATGGGCAGTAAAGTAACCCCTGCCCACACAGTAGGCAGTAGGTAGATGCTGGAACTAGAGGAATGGGGAGTTTCAGTTTCAGAGCTTACAAGAAAAACACATGTGCCCGAGTTTTTAGTGATTTGCAATAGAAAAGCAGACTCTTAGGTGTGAATTTGGTTATTCAGAGGTACTTCTTTAATGAGTCCTGCTCTACTGCAGTCCAGGAAGAACATTAAAGTCAAATAAAGCATGACTATTTTAGGAAGCTGATGAGTTGTTTGTCCAGTCCAGGCACTTCCCACTTAAGATCTTTAATTGGTTCCATAAGAGCATGACAGTGGATGATGTTCTTACTAAACCAACATGGCAGCAAGTTCCATAAGAACAATTATAAATGGGAGATATGTTCTTGGGTTGTGAAAATGTGGACTATAAAAGCTTAAAATAGACCTTTGTAGAGTTCTGATACTGCATGAATCATTATAATAGCAATGAATATTAAGCACAAAACAAAAACTAGATCGAAAATAAGGATTTTATAAGTTTAGCATCATCATTTATTGGCATTTCAGAGAATAGGATAAGGTAAATAATGTTATAGAGTTTCCTTCAATTCAGTTAAAAAGCACCTACTATGTCCCGGGCAGTGGATTAAGTATTGGAAATTCAAAAACGAAAATGAAACTCCTGCCTTCAAAGAGCTTCTGTGCTACTGAGACAATGTCTTGGATAGAGAGGGGCAGGGAATACAACATGTACATAGACAAGAAAAAAAAAAGAAAAGTATATCCAAAAATGAGTAGAAAGTGATTTCATGGGAGAAGAAGAACAATAAAGACTGTCGGCATCAGAAAAGATCTTGTGTAGGAAGGGCCATTGAGCTGAGCCTTAAAGGGAGCTAGATATTCTGATATTAAGCTGAAGAGGGTAAACATTCTTGGCATGAGGAACAATTTTAGGAAAATCAGAAGATGGAATGTTGTGGTATAATGGATAGAGTGGTGAGTCTGGAATCAGGAAGACATAAATTCAAATCCGGCCTCAGTCACATACTAGCTGTGTGGTCCTGGGCAAGTCATTTAACCTCTGTCTGCCTCAATTTCCTCCTCCGTAGCACCTATCTCCCAGGGTTTTTGTGAAAGTACAATGAGATAAGATTTGTAGATTGCTTATCACAGCCCCTAGAACATTCTAGGTATTAATGTTTGTTCCCTTCTATTCTATTTGACTCCAAAGTAGAGTGGTTGAGGGAGGGTAGTGCCTAAGGCAGTTCTTTGAGTCACTTCCCGTGTCTTACATGTACCAATGGTGGCTTAAGGGTGACATGAAATATAAAGGCAGTTATTTACATCACTTCCTGTGTCTCACATGTACCAATGGTGGCTTAAACTTGGCTTAGGACAGGCCAGGGGCTCAGTCAGTTGTTTCTGATTTGTCACTTGCTAGCACACACCTGTCATAGACCTTCGTCCCCCACACTTAATCCTTAAGTGGGGGTGTACACCTTCCTGGTTGCTAAAATTCTAAAGACTAAGCAGGGTGGAGTAAATCTAAAATTCACAATCCGGAGTGGGGAAGAGAGTGATTGGACTTGTAATTTCATTAGTACAGAGAGTTCTTGAATGGGGAAACTTCCTCTATCATTGCAGCTCAGCAACTCCTCTGCATTTCAGCATTATAAGAAATTGAACACTGAAGTTTAGTGACTATCCCAGGATCACACAACCAGTAAATGTCAGAGGTGACTGGTTCTTTATCCATTAGATCATACTGTCTCTCATGAAGGAGAGTAATATGAAATAATACTGGAAAGTTAGTCTGAAGCCAAGTTGTGAAAGGTTTTGAAAGTCAAACAAAGGAGTTTGTATTTTATCCTAGGAATAAAATGGAGGTATCAGAGCCTCTTGAGCAGGGATATGACATAGTTGAACCTGTACTTAGAGAAGGTCTTTTTGGCAGCTCTGTGGAGGGTGGTTTCATGATGCTAAAACACATTTGGTTACATTGCATTAAAATTTTTGTTGATGATCAATGATTATGCTACTGTAAAAGATAGACTTGAATCCAGGACTGTAATCCCCAGAAGCCTTTGCTCCACTTCCCCAAAATGCTTTGTAATCTCACTGAATTCTCACGTGGGCTGAGATCGAGAAGGTATTTAATCTGATTGGAAAGGCCCTTTTGCTTTTTTTCCTTCCCTGTTTTCCGCTTGCAAGCAGATGTGGCTCTTTTCATAATGTTGGTGAGGTTGTATCTAGGCCTCTCTGGCCTAGTCACGTGCTTTCTTATCCTGTATTTTCTTTAATCCTTAATCTTTAATAAACCTCATAAAATATAATACTCCTTGCAGAGAGAAACTAATTTCTATCTGCCTCAGTTTCCTAAATTTTAATCTTTACACTACTTAGGGCAATTTTATGAAAACTGTGCCTGAAATGAGATTTGTTGGATGCTCTGTGTGTGTGTGTGTGTGTGTGTGTGTGTGTGTGTGTGTGTGTGTATGTTTCCCATTTAGAAATCACCCAGATTGACCCCTGAGTTTTTCTGTGGATCATAACTGGTTACTGAGTCTCAGCCAATTCTTCTAATATTTGCCCACTTGCAGCCTGTTCTGCCTGATCCCAGGACTGGCATGACCCATCCTACTTTTTCTATAATTAGTGAGCTGAACTGATCTGTGGAAGTGGAAGCAGCTGCTGAGCCAGACAAAGATAAAAAAAAACAAACAGCCTGGAAAAGGCTCTAAACTTTTCTTCCACTCTGAGGCTACCATCAAGTAATTGGTTAAGAAATAAGAACAATAGCTCTTATATACATAGGCTTTAAGATGTGAGTAGCATGATCTCATTTGGCCATCCCAATAACCTTGTGATGTAGCTATCACTCAACAGATCTGGAGTTAAAAGAGATTGTATATGTCGTTTAGTCTAAACCTCTCATTTTATAGATAAAGAAACTATGGTTGAAGGCAGTTAGGTAACTCAGCCAGAGACACATGGCTAGAGACAGTGTGGTATAATGGAAAGAGCATTGACTTTGAAATCAGATGCCCTCTGGATCCTTTCAGATTTGAAATCCATAATAATAAATATCAGAAGTAGGACTTGAACTTAGATTTTGACTTTAATTTGAATTTTCTATCTCTAGCAAGTCAGTTACCCTGCCTTTCATGGGTTGGTGTATGGTTCAGTATAGCCACTCCATTTTTATCAATGGTCTGTCTCCCAAGTAAGGATCAGGACCCTTTGGGTGGTCATAAAATGAAGACAAAAGGGATATGTCTTGACATCAAAGATATATGTGTGATCAATTAAGGACAGGGCAGGAAGAACGGTCACTTCTTCCCTTCCTCTGATAGCCAACCTTAGGTTTGCCTCAAATATGGATATACCAGACCTTTCACCATCTCTCTACTTTCACATCCCCATGTTCCCAAATTCCTAAACATTGTAACTTTTTCTCCCCCTCCTCCAATTGACCCTTGCATGAAAATGGACTCCCCTTTATGACTACCACAGACTGAAAAAGTGGACCAGTGTGTAAACTTCTCCTCTTATACTGGTTCCATTTTTTAATTTAATGGGAAATAGTAATGATTCAGGAATAATAGGCAAAGATGGGTTATGATTATGGCTTTTCCTCCCAAACTCACAGTTCTTCCATATTTCTTTATTTTTACAGAGGGTACCACTATTCTTTTAGTCTCTCGTGTTCTCAACCTCTTTAGTATCTCTAACTATTCACTCAACTGAAAGTGCTGTCTTCAAAGTCACCCATTAATGATATCTTAATGGCTAAATCCAATGACCTTATCCTTCTTTACCTCACTAGAGCATTTAACACTGTCAGCTACCCAGGCCTCCTAGATACTTACTCTCTCTTTTCTTGGTTGCTATGAACTTGCTTTCTCTTGCTTCTCTTACCTGTTTGACTACTCCTCAATTTCCTTTGTTGAATCATCATACGTATCACACCCCATAACTGTGGGCATTCCCCAGAGCTCTGTCCTGGGTACTATGCTTTTGGGATATTCTTATACTTAGTGTCTTTATCAGCTCTCTTGGTTTTAATTAGCATCTCTATGATGATACAGATGACTACCAGATTGATATATCCATCCTTTATCTGTCTCCTAGGTTCTCTCTCTCAAACATAACTTACTCAAAGCACAGTTCATTGCTTCCTCCCCCAATACAAGATGGAAATAAAGCCATACTCAAGGTTCTGACTTTTATATGTGTAGACTTCCTCCCTGAGTCTTTCTCTCCTTCTGAGCATCTTTTCCTAAAAAACAAAAACAAAAAAATTGCTTTCTCCAAAATTAACTGATAATCTCCTAATTGATAAATCCATAGCCTTTTCTCCATCTGTATTTTCAAAGTGAGAGCCAGAAAAAGAACTCTCCTCTCCCAAGATCTTACTGATCCCACACCTCATGAAGGGCTGGAGTATTGGTAGTAATCATTCCATCAATGAGGAGAGTTTCATGTAAATGTATAGGCTTGAACCGCAGCTTACATATCTGTTTTCAAATGGACCCTCATTGGTACATAAAAATCTTTTCATTCTTCCCATCATGACCCTTATAGCAGCTATTCTAAATCTTCTTTTCTTCTTGAGTCTCTTATATTATGCACTCCCCTTCCTTCTTGGCAGAGGAACTAGCCTCCCACTTTACTAAAAAAAAATGGGTCATCCAAAATGAACTTTTCTCTTTTATCCCAATTCTGCTTTTGTACACTTGTAGATACAATCGTTCCCTCACTCTTCCTTTACTTGAGTCCCTGAAAAATAAATGGCGCGCCTTACCTCTTGTGCTCCTGCTTCTAACCCTCTAGCTCCCTGCAGGGTCTGCTATTTTTAATAAAAACAAAAAGAAACTTAAAAACACCCATCCATCCATCCCCTGAAGCTGTTATCTTAGATATAGCCTCACTTTTCCAGAGGCAACAAGGTGGTATAGTGGATAGAGTTCAGGAAGATCACAGATACTAGCTGTGTAACCCTAGGCAAGTCACTTAATCACTGACTGCCTCAATTTCCTCAAATGTCAAATTGGGATAATATCTCTCAGAGTTATTGCAAGGGTCAAATGAGACAACATTCCTGAGCGTGTTTAATATCTTCTATTCACATTCAAACTCTTAGGAAAAAAGTTCTATGTTTTACTTTCAGTTTTCATTCATTTCTTACCCCCTTTCAATCTGGCTTCAGATTTCCTCATTACTAAACTGCTTTCTCCAAAATTAACGGATAATCTCCTAATTGCTAAATCCATAGCCTTTTCTCCATCCGTATTTTTCTTAGCCTCCTCAGTTATTTTTGTTGTTGTTGTTTTTTGTTTTAACACCATTGACCAACCAACCACTCTTCCTATACTCCTTTCTCTTCTATAGCCTTTTGATTCTGTTCTCTCCTGGATCACATCTTTGCTGATCACTATTCACGTCCCACCTGCTAAGTGTGGGTATATCCCAAAGTTATGCCCTAGTCCGTCTCTCTTTTAAAAAAAATTATTTAGTTGTTTGCTACATTCCCTCCCCCATTAGAAAAGACATCATCTGACAAAAAGATATATATTTATATATATAACTTTGTCTTATGTTTTCAATTTATCAGTTCTTTCTATACAAAAATAATTCTTTAAACAATATTTCTGTTGTTGTATATAATGTTCGGTTCTTCATAATTTCATGTAGGTCTTTCCATGTGTGTAACTAGGATTTGCTCCCCAGGACTCTAAACCCAGCTTCCCATGTTCCTTCTCATGTCACATATTAGCATAGGGCACTCTTTCCCCCTGATTGCAGCTGGGAAAGCTGGCTTTACTCAGGCTCTTACTTTTGTCCTTTCATTTATTTTACTTCAAGTAATTATTAACAAATATTACAAAATATAATACTTAGAGTTATTGGATATTAATTTAAATTTTACACGTTTTTCTGAAACTAACCTGTTTGTCATTTCTTACAGTGCAGCAATATTCCATCACAATTATATGCCACAACTTGTTTATCTATTCCACAATTGATCTCATCAAGTCCTATGTATATAATTATTATCCTAATGTAGATAATGTATAAATCACAAATCTATACATCCAGCTCTTATTGCAGGCCAAAACTCCTGTCCCACCTCACCAATTGCCTTCTGGACAGTTGCATTTGTATCTCAGGTATCTCAAATTGAATATGGCCAGTATGGGGCTCACTATTTTTAACTCTGAGCCAGTTCCTTCTCTTAACTGTCTTTTTTCAAATTAGAGTGTTGCCATTCTTCCAGATTAAAAATATCAGTCATTCATAGTTCTTTATTCTTCTGTAGCTACCATCTCTAATCAATTTTCAAGTCTTGCTGCTTCCAAATCTACAATTTCTCTCATATTGATTCCCTCCTCTCTTTATTCACATAGTTACTACCTTGGTTCATCTCTGCCCTGTATTACTGTGCTAGGCTCCTAATTACCCTTTCTATTTTTTCTTATTTCTAATCCAAGCTTTAAATAGTTGCCAAAACAATCTCCCTAAGCATAGACATAATCATGCTTCTCCCCTGCTCAAGAAACTTCAGGAGCTCTCCCTGTTATCTCAAGGATAAAATAAAAAAATTCCTTGTTTGGCATTTAAAGCCCTTCACAAACTGGCTCCAGCCTACCTTTACAGACTTATTTCACATTATTCTCCATTAGGTGCTCTCTATTCTGATTGAACTAGCTTAGAAACTACTCCCCAAATTTGTCACATTATTGATCACCTCTGTGCCTCTGCTGGAATATTTTCCTTCTTCCTTCTGTTTCATGGAATCTCAGTTCCCTTCATGCCAGCTCAGGTACCATTTCCCACATGAAATCTTTTCTGATTTCCCCATATTGTCAGTGTTCTCTACCTATCCCAGCACAAATTACTTCTTGGAGCACAAGTTGTGGCCTCTCAGTAGACTGTAAGTTCCTTGAGAGCAGGTTTATTGAATTTTTATCTTCTCTCCCAGTTATCTTCACCCCCCAGTCAGAAAAGATAAGCAGAGTCCTAGGCAAAATTATAAAGTGTTTATGCTACTCTCATGATGTCTAGCTCGTCTTTTGCTATCTATGTAGCTTGGGCTTCTGCTTTCTGGGTATCAGAATCCACACCACCACCACACTATAAACATTTTTAGCCCCTGATTATGTGTTACCCTGAACAAGTCACTTGACCTTGTTTGTCATAGTTTCCTCATCTGTAAAATGGGCTGGAAAAGAAAATGATAAACCACTCCAATGTCTTTACCAAGAAACCCCAAATGAATAACAACTCATCTCTAACTTTGTGTTGAGGGGCTGAGTGGGGCAGGGGATGGGGGTGGGAGTGACTTCCTTCAGTTCTCTTTTTTCCCCATTCAGCAGCCCCTGCTTTCAAGGACAACCATTGCTCTTTGCCTAGACTTTGATGAAGTAAAGAATCAGGAATCAGTGGTCTAACTGAATTCTTTGCCTCTGAGAGAAGCGGATCAGTAAAATCAACATGCTATTATTTGAGGAGAGACTATGCTTTGGCTCAGGGAAATAGAAATATTAGAAACTGTTCCATGAATTAGAGGATGCAGAGAACATCTTGTGTGCATCATGCATGACAAATAAATCAAAAACTTTAAACAATTTCACTGAAACAGATGAACAATGGCTGAGCATATGATCATATTAAAGAAATTGTGTCCTCTGAGCTCTAACTACATATTTAATAGAATGTAATTCTTTCCTGGAAGGCACAAATTCTGTTTGTACTTCCAACTTTGATTTTGTGTAGTGGATAGTACCATTACTTGGACATTTGGGGACTATCCTAATGACCTCCTATGTTTATCTGAAACCCACAAATGCTGTGATGTTATTTAATTAACCCAATTTCCCCCTTGGTGGGCTATTGGAAGTACCCAAAGGACTAGATTAAGCAGCATAGAGGTAACCAGGGCTGCACAAATTGCATGCAGGTTTCTATTTTCCATTAATGCAGGCATATCAGGAAAAGGACCTGAGAATTATTAACCAGTGCCCTAGCTAAATGATGGGTAAAAGGTCACATTGTAATGGGGGGATAATATATGAAATGAAAGTCACTCAATGCTAAGACTGAAATTGACAAATCAGCCAAAGAGGACCCAGGAGGAAGCTAGGTTTCCACCTGTGTTCTCTTAATGAGATGTTAGCCCCTGGAGGGCAAAGCTGACAAATATTAAAAGAGTATTGCTTAAAATTGATAGAATAGAAGGAAGTTGCTGACAGATTGAGTTGCTTAGCTCAGGGCCTTGGGTCTCGGAATATGAAGGATGAATACTTTAGATATTTAAATTCAAATTATTTGTTGGGATAACCTCCAAATAATTGATCCAGTCAAACATTCTAGCCTACATCCTCCAGACCACCCATGCCTGAATCACCCAAAGTCCCTCTCTCTAGCCCTCCTCCTCTCTTCTTTCTATTGGCTTATTATCTCTTCATCATCTGGTGATAAAGTAAAAAGAGACATTGATTTAGAGTCCAAGACCTGGGTTTCGATTTCAGCTTTGTGGCTCACTATCTGTAGAATGTTGGACAAATTACTTGCTTTCAGTTTCCCTATCTTTAAAGTGAAAAGGTTGACTTTTGATGATTCCTAAGGTCCCTTCTTTGTCTATATCTACTTGGGCATTGTAGTACTCTGGGACTTGGTTAACCTCTCTCTGATTACATTGGGATCTCTTTTTGGGATACAAATTATATCACATCAAATACCTCATCCATACCATCCCTCGTTTCTACCCATTTAAATAAAGGAGCACATTTTATGTACCCCTGCCCTTGCCTCCAATAGAAATTTAGATTTTTTTTTTATTGTAAGTGTGATTTTAGGGTTGTGACTTAATCTAAATTAATTTGGTCACCAGAGAGAATCCCAAATAAAATACCCAAGTGAGTTAGGAAATTTATGGTGATTTTAATTAATATAGAGGGAAGGAATTAAGGAAAAGGGGGGGGGGTAAAGGATTTATCCCGCCTGGCCTGTGCCAAGGGGAGTTCAAAGATCTCTGCCACAAGGTCTTTGAAGAAGATTAGAGGGTTTGCTAAGAGGATAGTATTTGGAAGGTAAAAGAGAAAAGAATCAGCCTAAACTCCAAGAGAGTTCAGTTAAGATGCCTCACCTGAACTAGGCTACTAAACTTCTCCCAGTATAGTATCAAGGAAAACTCACTGCCAAACCCAGACAATAGCTTCCACCATGCCAAGATGCCGAAACACTCAGCAAGCTGCCGCCAGAGCCACCTCTCCAAGGAAAGAGCCCAGAGAGAGGAAATGACGTGAAATATATAGATGGTGTTTACACCACTTTCCTGTGTCTCACATGTACCAATGGTAGCTTAAGCTTGACTTAGGACAGACCAGGGGTCTGTCAGTTGTTTCTGATTTGTCATTTGCTAGCACATGTCTGTCATAGGCCATCCTCCTAAATACTAATTCCTTAAGTATGGGTGTAGACATTCCTGTTTTTGTTAGACTAAGTAGGGTGGAGTAATCTAAAGTTCATATTATATATTGAGAAAATATATCAGTATTTGGAAGCTTTCAATATTAAATTTAATAATAGTTATTCTACTGTACCAAAAGAATAATATTTTCATTAAATAGATGGATTATTAAATAGATGATGACTTATGAAAGCAGATAGGTTAATAAGACCCTAGATTTAGAATGATAAGGAACCTTATAGGCCACCTAATCCAACCCCCTTATTTTACAGAGGAGGAAACTAATCTTGAAAGGGGTGATCTGACCAAGGTCATTTGGTCATAAGTGATAGAAGAAAGATTTGAAGCCATCATCTCTAGTTTCAAAGCCATTGCTCTTTCCAAATATCAGGTTTTATACTAAAGGTTTCTGTGGATTTCAGCAAAGCACAAGAAGCTCTCTGCCCCCCCCCCCTTCCCCACAACCGTGTGCTACTTAACTGGGTAGACATAACTCCCCTTAATTGTGTTGATATTATGTTTCTTTATTTGAAGTTGGGGTCTTTGAGTTATTTAGATTTTTTTGTTTTCATTTTCCCTAAGATATAATAGGGTAGACAGCGTAAGAATAATTGTTGAATAATTGAAATAAAGAATTGTCCCACTGGCTATCATAGCTCTAGCCTATGACTGCTTTTTCCGCCAAAAAAAAATGTCTTATAAAGTCATGGTTTGTTTTCCCTGAAATTTATCTCAAAATATTAGATTTACCCTAGAATATCTTGTTATTCAGTCACTTTGTTGTGCCCGATTTTTCATGACCCTGTGGGTCCTTTTGTTAGGCAGTCAGACAGGTCTTCTTGACTTCAGACCCAATCTGAGCCACCTGCAGGTAGATGGAGTGCTTGGTTTGGAGATGAGCCAGGAAGACTCATTCTCCTGACTTCAGATCCAACTTCAGACACTTCTTAGCTGTGCACGTCACTTAACCAAGCAAGCTCCAAATGGGGTCATAAGGAATATCTTAATTTCCAATAAAATGCTATTCCAGATAAACAATTTATAATTTTATTTAACCTTTTCTAAATCATGTCTCTCTCACATAGTTTATAAGCTTATTAGCTATTATCAAAAGGTATGTTTCTTATTTCCTGTTCCTACAAGAAGTTGATGTTTTTGGAATGCTGAATTGTTTTTTTCTCTATTTTTTCTTTGTTATAAACTATGTCTCTCTCAGACAGGGAGAAGATAAAAGATATGGTGACAAATAAAAGTGTTGTAAAAACAAAAGATATCAATGAATATTTTTTAAAGCTTAAAGAAGTTTAAAACCAAAAGGGTTCTAATTTGACCTTTTTTGGGGAGGGACGTTTAAAAGGGAGTTCTGATATTGTTTTGATATTGTGTCTGATATTGAGAATTTGATGGGTGAATCCCTACTCATTCTATGTATTCTCTCCTTTCTATTATAGACTTAGATCATATTTCTCCACAGACCTCATTGTTCCAGACAAAAGAATCTCAGTATTTTTTATTTGTCCACATATTCTGTCCACAGTTCTTCTCACTCCAACAATTGTTTTTCATCCTTTTGTTTGGACTTAATTCCAAGTTCGTGGTGACTTTCTTAAAGTTAATAATAATATCATCTTAATAATAATATTTTATATTATTTAATATATTTTATGATTTAATGATGTTCAGCTCACTTTACTCTATAACAGTTCATAGTATTCTTCCTAGTGTTCTTTAGAATTCACCATTTCATTGTTTCTATGGTTGCAATATAGTCCATTCATTTATATGTTAAAATTTGTTATTTCCCAATAGGTGGGAAATACTAATTAGCTTACAAAATTTCACTAATATAAAAATTTGTACAAATATTTTTATCCACCCTCTTTATATGTTCCTGGGCAAGTCACTTAACCCCCATATGTGTTCCTCTCTGGACTTTGGTTATCAACTCTTCCCTAGCCATAAATTTGAAAGGTAAATTTCTTTTTTGGACCTCTGATTTGCTGCTGATTTGAAGTAAATTTTTAGGACAAAATCTATCCATCTAGAGTTTATCTGGATATATGATGTGAGATAATAGTCTATGCTTAATTTCTGCAAGATTGGCTTTAAATTCTCCCTGCAGTTTTTGTGAAATAATGAGCCCATGCCATAGTAACTGAGGTCTTTGAGTTTACCATTTTTGTTCATATGTTCATTTGACCGTGTGTACCTAATCTGTTCCACTGATTGAGTTCTCTATTTTGTAACTAGCAATCATTTTTATATTTATTGTTTTTTAGTATCGTTTGAGATGTGGAACTGCGAAGGCCACTTTCTTCCCATTTTTTTTATCATTTCTTTTGCTATCCTACACTCCTTTTTCCTTAAGATTTTTTAAAATCTATAAATTAATCCTGTGACATTTTGAGTGGCATGCCACTTGCCTTCCTAATATAGGTATTCCCTCCATGCCACAACTTTTCCTTTCACAATTGGCATAAGAAACTAAGTGGGAATTTTTTGAGAGTTTTACTGATACCACAGAAGACACGCAAAGTCCAGCAGATGACAAAAAAGTTTAGAAACTCAGAAATGCATAAAATTTATGCATAATATTATATAATATCAACATATTTTCTTTTAATACCACAAATATGCACAATTTCTTTTTTAAAGTTAAAACAAGTAAAAAGCTAAAGTTTTCAAAAAGAAGGTAAATGCCAATATATGACATGCAAAGACTAGAAATGTAGGTTTCTTTTAAAATTTAGTAATTCATAGGTGCATAAAAGTATATACTATTATATATATTTCCTGTATAGTACATATGTTACTATTTCTAACATAAATGAACAGCCACATTTTTTTTCTTAAAACTAAATTTGTAACAAATTTAGTAGTGGTTCTATACACTGCTTTGGGGTTGCCAGGCTGGTTTATGATGACCTCTCATGTGACTTCTCACAGTGATTTTTATAAAAAAAATTTTACATTTTAAAATGAGGGAATGCCCTTCAATTGGGGAATGGCTGAACAAATTGTGGTACCTGTTGGTGACAGAATACTACTGTGCTCAAAGAAATAATGAACTGGAGAAATTCTGTGTAAACTGGAAAGACCTCCAGGAATTGATGCAGAGTGAAAGGAGCAGAACCAGGGGAACATTGTACACAGAGACTGATACTAGTCTAGTCTAGTCTAGCACAATCAAATGTAATAGACTTCTTTACTAGCAACAACACAGTGATCCGGGACAATTCTGAGGGACTTATGAGAAAGAATACTATCCACATCCAGAGAAAGAATTGTGGGAGTAGAAACACAGAAGAAAAACAACTGCTTGATCACATGAGTTAATGGGTTTGTGATTGGGAATGTAGACTCTAAAGGAACACCCTAGTGCAATTATCAATAATATGGAAATTGGTCTTGATCAATGATATATGTAAAACCAAGTGGAATTGTGCATCAGCTATGGGGCTTGGGGGGGGGAGGGAAGAGGGGCAAGAAAGAACATGAATCATGTAACCATGGAAAAATATTCTAAATAAATTAAATAAAATTTTTAAATTAAAAAAATTTACATTTTGGGACACAATGCTCCTCATCCTAGTGATGTGGAAGGGATGCCTATATTTTGCCTTTAGTCTGAAGATTGGTACTAGATGATTATGGATAATAATGTTTCCTTCTGATAGCTTATAAAAGGAATAGTTTAGGCTTTCCTCCTACAGCAAAACAAACAAAAAAAAAAACAGCTAAAAATCTAAGAATATCAGTCACCTCTCCAGTGTATTACCTAAAGAAATATATTTACTTGTAATAAAACATGAATTTACTTTTAAATATAAAGTCTGTGTAGTACCAACTATTTTCTCAGTTATAAAAATCCTTCTTGTCCTTAGTGATTTGCAGCTCTTCTGTTCCTTTACTTTGCCTTTTCAATTAGTGTAGCTCTCTTGGTTCCTCACCATTTACTTGTTTACTACAGGAAAAAAAATGCTTTTCTGAAATAAGCCATAATTTTCTCTTTTAAAACATGTAAGGATGTTCTGTACTTTTTTGCCCAGTCAGGGAGCTTTTATGTTTCCTGTTGGGCACATCATCTGTTTGGGTAATTTAAAAGAGAAAATCATGGTTTGTTCATGAAAAACTTTCTCTTGTCCTAAACATAAATAATATGTTTCTGTGACCTTGATCCTATCACCACCCATGTCTTCTAGGACTTTGCTCCTGCAGTTAAACCCTCTGTCTCATGAATCTTTAATCCCTTTCTCTCAACTGACTTATCCCCATCTGTTTACAAACAGGCTCAGATCTCTCCTTATCTTAAACACACACACACACACACACACACACACACACACACACACACACACACACACACATACCCCTTACACACAAAAGAACTAAAACCAAAAGCCTTCCTTCAGCCCATGTATCCCATGCTACTTTCTTTCTCTTTTTTTTAAGGAGTCTTCTATACCTGATGCCTCTGCTCTGTCAGTACCCATTATTGCTACAACACCTTAAAATGTCTGTTCTGACACTGTTCCCTTGAGGGTCACCAGTAATCTTAAAAAAAAATTATTTGTAATGCAAAACATACTTCCATATTGGTCATTGTTGTAAAAGCACAAAAAACCCCAAACCCCAAAATAAAACCATAGAAACAATGATGTGAAAGAGGACTCCAACAGTTCTCTCTCTGTGGGTGGAGAGCACTCCCCATCATAAGTCTTTCAGGATTGTCCCAGATCATTGCACTGCTGAGAGGAGCCAAGTTTTCATAGATAATCAACATCCAATATTGCTCTTATAGTGTACAATGTTCTCCCAGTTGTATCAGTTCCTGCAGATCTTTCCAGCTTTTTCTGAAATCATCTTGCTTATCATTTCATATAGCACAACACTATTCCATCACCAACATGTACCACAATCTCTTCAGCCATTCCCAAATTGATGGACATCCCTTCAATTTCCAATTCTTTGCCACTTATAAAAAGAGCTGCTATAAATATTTTTGTACAAGTCAGTCCTTTCTCCTTTTTTATTATCTCTTTGGGTACTACCTGATCGAAGGGTATGTACAGTTTAATAGCTTTTTGGGCATAGTTCCAAATTGCCCTCCGGAATGGTTGGATCAATTCACAACTCCACTAACAATGCATTAGTGTCCCAATTTTGCCACATCTCCTCTAACATTTACCACTTTCCTTTACTGCCATATTGGCCAATCTGATAGGTGTGAGGTGGTATTTTAGCATTATTTTAATTTGCATTTCTCTAATCAAGAGTGATTTAGAACATTTTTTCATATTTTTCTTGATGGCTTTGATTTCTTCATCTGAAAATTGCTTGTTCATATCCATTTATCAATTGGAGAATGGCTTGTATTCTTATAAATTTGATTTAGTTCTCTATAAATTTGAGAAATTAGACCTTTATCAGAAATTTATTAAAAATTTTCCCAGTTTGTTGCTTCGCTCCTAATATTGGTTATATTAGTTTTTACAATATAATTAATTTTTTAAATTTTACAGCTTCTAAAATTTTTCCCTTCTCCAAAGATCTGCCAGGTAAACTATTCTGTTCCCCTAATTTAATTATGGTATAACTCTATATCTAAATTATGTATCCATTTTGACCTTTTTTTGGTATAGGGTATAAGTTATTGGTCTATATCTAGCTTCTGCTTTCCATTTTTCCCAGCACTTTTTGTTAAAGAGTTCTTATTCCCCAAAGCTGGGATATTTGGGCTTATCAAACACTAGGTTGATAAGATCATTCACCCCCTGAATTTTGTGTATCTAATCTATTTTTCTAGTTCTATAAAATAATTTATTTGGTAGTTTGATTGGTATGGCACTGAATATATATATATATATATATATATATATATAGGTAAAATTGTCATTGTTATTATATTAGTTCAACCTACCCATGAGAAATTAGTATTTTTCTAATTATTTAGAACTGACTTTATTTCTGTGAAAAGTGTTTATAATTGTTTTCATATAATTCCTGGGTTTGCCTTGGAAAATGGATTCCTAGTTATTTTTCATTATTTAGAGTGATTTTAAATGGAATTTCTCTTTCTAACTCTTGCTGCTGAACTTTGTTGATAATACATAGAAATGCTAATTATTTATGTGGACTTACTTTATATACTGCAACTTTAACTAAAGTTATTAATTATTTAAACTAGCTTTTTAGTTGATTCTCTAGCATTCTCTAAGTATATCATCATATCATCTTCAATATTTAGTTTCCTCATTGCCACTTTAATTCCTTCAATTTCTTTTTCTTTCTTTATCACTAAAGCTAACATTTCTAAAACAATATTGAATAATATTGGTTATAATGGGCATCCTTGCTTCACTCCTGGTCTTATTGGGGAGGTTTCTAACTTATTCCCTTAACAAATGATACTTCCTAGAAGTTTTAAGTAGATACTATTTTTCATTTTAAGAAATGACCCATTTATTCCTATGCTTTCTGGAGTGTTTAATAGGAATGGGTATTGTATTTTGTCAAAAGCCTTTTCTTGCATCTATTAAAATAATAATGTGATTTCTGCTTGTTTCATTATTCGTATAGTCAATCATGCTGATAGTTTTCCTAATGTTAAACCAGTGCTGTATTCCTGGTATAAATCTTGTGATATATTGCTATGGTCTCCTTGCTAGTATCTTAAAATTTTGGCCCATGTATTCATTAATGAAATTGGCCTATAATTTTCTTTCTCTGTTTTTGCTCTTCCTGGCTTAGGTAATGGTATCATATTTGTTTCATGAAGCAAATTTGGGGAAAAAAATAATTTGGTAGGATTCCTTGGGATTAATTGTTCTTTAAATGTTTGATGTAATTCACTTGTGAATCCATCTGGCCCTGAGGATTTTTTCTTAGGGAGTTCATTGATGGCTTCTTCAATTTATTTTTCTGAGATGGGATCATTTAAGTGTTCTATTTCCTCTTGTGTTGACCTGGGCAATTTGTATTTTTGCAAATATTCATCCATTTTACTTAAGTTATCAAATTTATTATCGTATAATTGGGCAAATTAGCTCCTCATGATTGCCTTAATTTCCTCTTTGTTGGTGGTGAGTTCATTCTTTTCATTTTTTTATACTGATTATTTGATTTTCTTCTTCCCCTTTTTTTAGTCAAATTAAGCAACACTCTGTTATTTGTCTTATTCCCCCATAAAATCTATAGTCTTATTTATTAGTTCAATGGTTCTCTTACTTTCAATTTTATTAATTTCTCCTTTAATTTTTAGAATTTCCAATTTAGGCTTTAATTGATGATTTTTAATTTGTTCCTTTTCTAGTTTCTTTAGTTGCATACCCAATTCATTGATCTGCATTTTCTATATTTTATTAACATAAGTATTTAGACATATAAATTTTGCTTTGGTCTGGTCTTTTGATCTGGTCCCAGACACTTCCTAGTTGTGTGAACCTAGGCAAGTCATTAACCCCTATTGCCTAGCCCTTACCACTCTTTTGCCTTAGAACCAATAAATAGTATTGATTTCAATATGGGAGGTAAGGGTTTTTAAAATTTTTAAAAAAAGAATCTGGAACAGTAGATGTGGAGTTGGGGGTGGATAGGGGGGCTTGCTCTGTGCTGGTACTCCTTTGTGTTGCCTTTTATGGGCTGTGTTCCCCTCTCAGTCCAGAGAACTAGACAGTCTCTGCCTGTCATTCAAGTTTTTCTCCACATGAAAGTTGCTTCATTCCATCTCCTTGTTGGTTCTTTCACCCCAGCATTCTTTCTGTGGCATGATTTTAAAATTGATTAGAAAGGTTTCCATGGTGGTTTCAAGGTTTTCCTGATTCTACTCCACCATCTTGGCTCTACCTTGTCAGTGATTTTTTAATCACCCAACCCAAAGGCCTCTTTTCTTTCAATCTCCTTGATATTTTTGCAACATTTGAAATTATTGCCATTCCCCTTCCTACTAGGTGTTCTATCCTTCATTGGCCCCTGAGACTTCTTATTGTACAAGTTCTTATTCCTTTCAACATCTCCTCCTTTGTCTGTCATTGGCTACTTACCATTTCCCTAACATTTTAAGATGCCAATATTCCCTAAGGGTCTATCTTCATCCTTCTCTTTTACACATGCTACTCTTTGCAATCTCATTCACCTCCATAGCCTCAACTCTTATACAAAAAAATTGCCAAGCCTCTATTTCCTGCCCTGACCTCTCTACAAATGATTTGTTTTGCTCTTTCCTAGTCAATGGCCATTTATTTTTTCCATTTTTTTTGTAGCCATATAATATTCCACTATGAAAATTTTGTGGTATTTGATATCTTTTTTTCTTTTACTTCCTTAATGTATATACAATGTATAAGGATAATTTTAGGGTTGTGACTTAATCTAAATTAATTTGGTCACCAGAGAGAATCCCAAATAAAATACCCAAGTGAGTTAGGAAATTTATGGTGATTTTAATTAATATAAAGGGAAGGAATTAAGGAGAAGAGAGAGAAGAGAGTATAGGATTTCTCCTGCTTGGCCTGTGCCAGAGGGAGTTCAAAGACCTTTACCACAAGGTCTTTGAAGAAGATTAGAGGCTTTCCTAAGAGGATAGTATTTGGAAGGTAAAGGAGAAAAGAATCAGCCTAAACTCCAAGAGAGTTCAGTTAAGATGCCTCACCTGAACTAGGCTACTAAGCTTCTCCCAGTATAGTATCAAGGAAAACTCACCACCAAACCCAGACAATAGCTTACACCATGCCAAGATGCCGAAACACTCAGCAAGCTGCCGCCAGAGCCACCTCTCCAAGGAAAGAGCCCAGAGAGAGGAAGTGACGTGAAACTATAGATGGTTTTTACATCACTTTCCTGCATCTCACATGCACCAATGGTAGCTTAAGCTTGACTTAGGACAGCCTGGGGTCTGTTAGTTGTTTCTGATTTGTCATTTGCTAGTATATGTCTGTCATAGGCCATCCTCCTTAAAATTTAATCCTTAAGTATGGGTGTAGACATTCCTGTTTTTGTTAGACTAAGTAGGGTGGAGTAATCTAAAGTTCACAAATGGGATATCTGAGTCAAAGTATATGGATATTTTAGTAATTTTTTTAAGCCATAAATCCAAATTCCTTCCCAGAACAGCTGGAACAATTCCCAGATTGACTAATAATGTATGCCAGAATCCTCTCCACAGCTGTTTCCATCTTTTATCATCTTCTTCAGCTTTCTGAGTACATAGTGAAACCTCAGAGGTATCTTGACTTGAATTTTTCATGTTATTATTTATTTGGAGCCATCTTTCATATGGCTGTTAACAGCTCGAAATATTTTTGAATATTTCACATATATGTGTATGTGTGTATTTCCTTTATATCCTTTAACAACTTGTTTGTTGGGAAATGGCTCTTAGTCTTATATGCTTGTGTTTATAATTTACCTATCCTGGATATCAGATGCTTATCAAAGATATTTCTTGCAATGATTCTCTCCTAATCAGCTCTTTTCTGTGTGATGTTTAACATTTATTGTGAGCTTATCATGTCATATAAAATGTTCTAGACCAACATTTTCCCAACCTTCTTTCTACCTTTTCCAGAAGTTTTTATCAAATAGGGAATTCTTCATTAATCAATTTCTTTTCTGGTAAACTGAGCAATGGGTTACTGAATTCATTTGTTTCTTATTCTTCCTCATTTAATTTGTTCTACTGATCTACTTTTCTATTTCTTAATCAGTATCAACCCCTATTCCCCCCCCCAAAAAAAACCCCAAAACCTTAATTTCTGTCCTAGAATTGATACTATTTTAGTTCCAAGGCAGAATTGCAGTAAAGGAGAGGAATTGGGGGAAAGTGACTGGCCTAAGGTCACTCAGCTAAGAAGAGTCTGAGGCCATATTTGAACCCAAGTCCTTCCTATTTCAGGCCTGGGATGCTATTCATTGAGCCACCTAGTTGTCTTTTAATAACAAATAAATTTGAATATTATTACTTCATGGACTGGTATTCTTATCTCTTTGTTGTTAGTGCTTCATCCACAACAGCCCCCTAGTAAATGTGTTGAATGCAATTATCTTATTCCCATAACTCTTTTTTTCTGAACATTGTGATCCAAGTTCAGCCATATATGATTCTTTCATAATAAATCAGAACAAAAATAGCAATAGCAAAGCAATAATGATAATAATATTGATAATATTGGGAATATTGACATTTACATGGACATTTAAGGTTTACAAAGTACTTTATATCTATTGTCTGATTTCATTCTTGTATATTTTACTCTTTGCATCTTATATCTTACTTTTTTTTAAACCCTCTTACCTTCTGTCTTAGAATTGATGTTAAGTATTGATTCTAAGGTAGAAGACAATCAAGAGCTAAGCAATTGGGGTTAAGTGACTTGCTCAGGCTCACATGTAGCTAAGAAAAATCAAAGGCCAGATTTGAACTAATGTCCTTCTGACTCTGGGCTTGGTGTTCTATCTACTGTGCTACTTAGCTGCCCCTAGTTTGCATTTCTTCTTATGAAAACTGTTTATATCCTTAATTGGTCAATATTGTGGCTGGGCACTCTGCTAAGCACTAGTGATATATAGGTTACAATCTAATGGAGTAAGCAAGGAAGAAAAAAAAAGAAAATGGGGGATAGTCAGAGAAAGTGTCCAGAGCAGAATGGACAGAAGGGTGTTTTGTTTGAGAAACAGTAGGGTCAGGGGTTTGAGGTCAGGTTATAAAGGACTTTGAAATCCAAAGGATTTTGTATTTGATCCTTGAAGTGATAGGGGGCCACTGCAGTTTATTGAAAAGGGTACTGATATGGTTGGACTTACACTTCAGTAAAATAACTTTGGCAGCTAAATAGAAGATCAACACGATTGAGGAGAAACTTGTGGCAGGTAGATCAATCAACAGGCAATTGCAATAGTCTAGGCATGAGTTAATGAATCCCCGTATCAAGTTGGTGGCAGTATCAAAGAAGAAAAGGGAGATAGATGTATGTGAGAGGTTTTGCAAACATGAAATTTACAGAGTTTGGCAACAAATTTCATATGCTGGGGCAAGAGACAGTGCGGAGTTGAGGATGACACCTACTTTGGAAGCCCTAAGGACAGGCAGTCTGGTGGTGCCCTCAATAATAATAAGGATGTTTGGCAGAGGAGAGGTTACCAGCAAGGCTAATTGAGTTCAGTTCAATTCATATGTTTCTTTATCTAATGGGGAAGGCCTTTTGGTGAGAACAAAATCTATTTACCTTGAATATCAAAATTTTATCAAAGATACAGAATGTAAAGACGTCATTGGCCCATAGTTTTTCCTTTCACAATCTGGTCATATTGGTTATATTTGTATAACAGTATGATTGTACAATTGTACAAATTTGTACAAAATTATATAATTGCCCAGGGCATTCCAAACATCTGAGTGTAGCTGTTAAAGCTTATCTGCCTGGTATAATTAGAAATGTATATAATTACAGAACCATTCATTTTTATATTTTGTGATCTCTATTACTTGTTTGCTTTTGAATTCTTCTGCTAACTACAAATCTAGTATATATTTCTTCTCATCTCTAATTTTTAAATGATTAATCAATTGATGACCATTTATTCATTAAGGACCTGCTATGTGATTAGCCCTGTTCTAAATGTTGGGACTACGAGTCATATGATATGGCCATCTACATTTAGATTGCTATGACATATGATATACAATGCTGGTATAAGACTTTTCTGCTAAATCACCATCCAGGTTTCCTCAGAAGCTCTTATTGAATAAGGATTCATTCCTCCAGCAGTTTGTATTATTGGGCTTATAAAATTCCATGCTTGATTGTTTCTGGTCTTGCTTCTGCAGAGATTTAACATTTCTATGCTGGGTAGAGGTAAACATAACAAGACCAATAAAGTTTTGTTGCTGGCAGGAAAATTGGGGCCACTCACTCCAATGACTACAATTAGGCACCCTGGGATTGTGGAATTTAAAAACAAGGAGACCTAATCATATTTTCCTCCCCTTTTCAATTTCTTCTTTTGGTATCTCATGCCTCTTCAAATGGGTGATTATGTGATAGTATCAGCATTTATACTAGGAAGGAGAAAATGAAATTAATCCACAAGACTTTTAGGTACAAAAGACTTTTTATTAAAGGATATTCTTTACAACAAATTGGAGACAGGAGAAGTATCTTGTAGAACACAGAATTCATCTTTAGTTTGGTATACCTGGGGTGGAATAGCCATTCCAAAGATGTCTTTCCAGTTTTCCCTTTTTTTTTTTGTATAGGAAAAGTCCCATCTCTGACTATTGTTTGAGATGCTCTTTCCTTTTAAGAAGTTCCAGGACAGGTAATGATCAGTAAGAAGCAAGGGTTTATCTGCCACTTCTGCCTCCAGATTTATTCTTCTCAATATGTTAAGTATAGTAATTTGTTGAAGGGATTAAAGGTATGAAAATGGAATGTTACTGGATATACTCAAGGTTAGATTGAGGGTGTTATTTATGAAGCCAGTTGCTATGGAGCTATCTGATCTTGGATGGTTATTTAATCTATAAGGTTGTCATTTGGAAAAGAGGAGGACACCTTGGCTGTTTTTAAGGATGGAAGCAAAAGGAATGAGGCAACACTTACAGGACACATGTCAATTATCTGGCAGGAGAATAGCCTTGAGATTTCTGCTAAAGTGAGGAATCAAAGGCCTTACAAAGATATTTATTTTTCTTTACCCTTTGAGATTCTAAATATGGATGCTAATCAGATTCCATAGGGGAAAGATGAAACAAACTTTCAATATACAAAGATGCTAGTGAGGCTTTACTATGAATTAATATAGCTATGTATAAGAGTATATTTATGATTATTCCTTGGCAAGCAATTTGTTTGCATCCCTAAAGAAGAATTGTAACACTTGCAATTACAAAATTCTAATAAACAAAACATAATAAGAATTAGTATAGAACTACAGAGATAAGACATTACAGAAAGCAACATAGCATTTATTAGTTTTTATACAGAAGAAAGACTTAATAAAAACAGACATATAGACCAAATGAGTAGAGCTGGGGATGGCTTTGTCTTCATTTAGTTTTTGCATTCCAATTTTGCATTCTGACAAGTTCAGCACTCTTGATAGGTTAATCCCTACATGTTTTGTGCACTTTATAGTTATTTTGATTGGAACTATTTATTCTTGGTTTTTATTAGTAGCGTATTCACTTAATCACTTTTTAGGAGAGGAATATATCTGTTTAATTTTCTAAAACTTCTGATTTAAAGAAAATTGCTCCTCCTTTCAGAGTGTTTTCATATATGTTATATATGTTTAATATTCCTCTTCCTTCAAAAGGGGAGCAGGAGACTTCCTTCTTTTCATTGATTTCTTATAATCTTTTTGATTATTATTATTCCTTCCTGTTCTAACAGAAATTGCTCATCTTCCATACACTTCTGCCCAATTTTCCAGCTTTTGACAATTTTGGCTATTACCAATACATGAATGGATAGTGAATATATTTTACTTTTTATGCCATTATTCCTATTCTTTCTTACATGTAAGTCCTGTCAATCTGTTCTCACTTTTTTTTGTTAGTGTATTCCTCACTATATACCTAAAGAAGTGTTTTTGATAGTGTATTCTCACAATTTAATCATGAGTAGTTGATTCCCTGTCTCACTTTTTAAAAATTGCTTTTGCTCTTAATCACATTTCATAAGATATAGTTGAAATCCCCTTGCAGTGCAACTCTGGTTCTTGTATATTGAAAGGGGATCATTTCATTAAATCACTTTTCCTCTTCTTGTTTCTTTGGGAAGTATAACATGCATGAATCTCATCATTTCTCCTCCCTAATTTAGAGTTATCATCATACATAGAATAAGTTGCATAAGGAAAATATAAAACCTGATTATCATATTTATCTTTGGATCTCTGGTATCTAGAAGAATACCTTGAAAGCAGAAGGCACTTAACTGTTTAATAGAACAGTTTCATATATCCTTCAAAGATCCACATTATGCATGTGAAACATAATGCTCTTGCCATCTAGCTATCTTTTATTAATCAGCTTTACATATAACATGTTTTCCTCTTCAAATTTTATTTTATTTCTTTCATTTCTTCTCTCACATACTCATAGGTTTCATTTCTGGTCTTTTGTATTCTTGCGCTTCTTGTATTACATGTGCTTTCAAGTTGTTCTTTGCCCATATATGTGTAATTTAAATTTATGCTTCAAAATTTCCATTGAACTTATTCTTTTCCTTGTCCTCTTGATTCCTCTGGCCTATATCTTGTACTTATCTTAGGTCTGATATTATTTACCCCATCCTGTAATTCTATCCCATTTGTGACTTTAATTCTTTCAACAGTGGGACTAATAATTTTCTTTGCTTTTGATACTTTAGCTTCTTCAGTTTTTTGTCCTTTTCCTCTTCTATGGAATTAAGATAAAATTATATTTTCTGAAGCAAGGTTTTAAATGTCAACCCGTCTAGACCTTCCCATGATATTCATTTTACATTCCCCCAAATTCCATTGTTCTTCTATGTTGGGTGTCCAAGGAGGTGATGATTTTCAAGTTCTAAGTTTACATTAACTCTATTAGTTTACACTCTTAACATTATAATCATGAACCTCTACTGTTGCGCTTCCAATTAACAATGAACCAGCACACACAATTAACTCTTAGTAAAGCTATTTACTCAAGTGGCATAGAAAGAACAGTAATTACAACCCATTTGTTCTATTAAGCTGGGGTTCATTCTACTACAAATGTCCATAGACCCTATGGGAATAGGCTTAAATTTAAAGGACAATGACATTGAAACAAATACATGGGATATGTATGTGGCAAAGACAACTTGAAATTCCTGAAACTGTAGGACCTAGAAATTCTTTTTTTTTTTCACAATAGAGTACTCAACTTTTCCCCTGAGGTCTTCTTTTCTTAAGGACTAGGACTCAGTTGTCATAGGCCACATTCTCTAAAGATTTTCCTTTCCTCAGTTGAATGCCTCTTTGCATTTGTGTATGTTTTGAATACATAGTATGTATCTATTATTTCCTGGATGTACTATGTCCTATTGGTTCAATAGGTCTGATGACATGGCCAGTGAAAAAGGAGGGGAGAAAAATCTCTTTTCCCTCAACTCTGTTGTCACCCAGTACAGACAAAAGGATATTTCCCACAAGTGCCTCCAACCCTGAAATTGTTGAGGGCTTAGCCATTAAAACCCCTAGAAGAATGATTAGACTTTTTGCTTGGACAATCACACTGCTATCTTCTTGAACCAGCCAGAGGAGTGTTCACATCTCATAGAGGTGTTTGGAGTTGACTGTCCTGCTTACAATGCTCCAAACTCATCACTGTATATTGTAAAAAACGTAATCGTGTGTGATTACATTCTATTACTACACTAACTGCAACTGGAGAGGGGACAGAATCCCCTCTCTTATATTACAATTTTTTCTTTGTCATAAAAGTTATTTCTCTAATTCTTCTCCTACTTTCCTTTTTCCCAGGATCAATTGGCTTCCACACTGGCAATGTTTTTCTCCACAGTGTGTTATATTCTAGTGAATTACATCTTCAGTAAGTCTTTTGCTTTCCATTATACCATCAGTGACTTTTCTCTGACCTGAAATGAAAAGCACCTGATAGATGATCAACCACAATGTCCCTTAGTAGAGTTTTATTTCACATTTAGAGTTCCTAGTTCAAACTCCAGGCCTGTGTCCTACTTTTACTCAAACTGTTAATACATTGCAATATCTTTAACCAAGTCATAATGTGTTCCATATCTGTTCTTTCATTCCTGAATAAAATAGATCAATTCTTTAGCATTAAATTGCTAAGTAGCATCACCACAAAATTCTTTCATCAGTACTATCTCCTTTTCTTCTGACATATTCTCCAAAATAAATCCAATTTCTCTGCTGATCTGAAGTACACACCAAATTTATTGTATCGAAGAATTGGAACAAACCTTTGGCTTTGTGCCAAATGAATTAATAATCAGGGTCTCCACCACATAATTTTTCACTGGTCAGCCACTGTCTTCCTTTGAGAATTCCATTCCTACAATGAATCTTCTTTTTAAAAAAAGGACTTTGTGATGCTTATGCTCCCCATCACAGAGACTGATTAAGTTCTTTTCTCCCCTTTCTCTAGTCCTACTCTGCTCTGCCATCCCTTTTCAATGGTAAGACAAATGTAATTAAAGCTGCAGGTTCTTTCTCTACTTTCCCCTTCTCTCCACTGAATCTTTCTTCTTGAATTAAATTTCATTTTTCCCATCCCCTCTTCATCACATTTCCCTCTCCTTTAAAGTTTTCATTTTCCGCAGAGAGCTAATATTCAACATACCTCTGCCTCAAGTCTGAATTCAGCTTTGCACAATCAAATCCCCCAGTTCTAACCCGGCTGCTTTTTGTTCTTCGGGACCATCCACAGGTATAGTCTTTAGGTTTAAAAAAGTATATTTGATAAGTACAAGAAAAACTGAGGTTTCACTTGATTTTCTTTTAAATCCTTACCTTCTGTTTTAGAATCAATTCTAAGTATTGGTTTTAAGGCAAAAGAATGGTAACAGCTAAGAATCTGGAGTTAAGTGACTTATCCAGGGTCACATAGATATTGAACCCAGGACCTCCATCTCTAGGCCTGGCTCTCTAGCTACTCAGTCAGCTAGCTTCCTTGATCCTATGTGATTTAATATAAATGGGATGTAATTTATATATTAGAATTTTCTCTCATGAAGAAAACTTTACTTGTTCTCATGAAGAGATTGTATATACTGCACTATAGTGGAGTGAATGAAAAAAGGGAATTGGTAGACACTAAGAAATGCAGGGTAGCCAGGTGGCACAGTCGATAGAGCACTGGGCCTAAAGTCAGGAAGATTCATCTTCCTAAGTTCAACACTTGTCTCAGACACTTCCTAGCTATGTGACACAGGGCAAGTCACTTTACCCTGGTAGCCTCAATTTCTTCATCTGTAAAATGAGCTGGAAAAGGAAATCTCAAATCATTCCAGGATCTCTGCCAAGAAAACCCAAATTAGGGTCACCAAAAGTTGGAAAGGACTGAATGACAATAACAAGGAGGCAGCATACAATGTCTGGGGACTAAGTGTAGAAGATATGAAGGAAGATTCCCCCTCACCCTATTACTTCTGTTGTCATGATAGTAAGGTATGGGCCTGAAATCTACCATGGAAGGGTTGGAGCACTGAATACCTCAAAAATCTCCGCGAATACCACTATATAGTGTTTCAGGACCATTGGCCATTAGAGTTGGATGAAACCATGTAGTTCAAGACTCTTATTTTACCAATGAAGAAACTGAGGCACAAAGATATTAAGTTACTCACTCAAAGTCACAAAGCTGGTAAGTTGTAGACAGAACTAGAGCCCAGGTTGCTTCATCTGAAGTCCATTGTTCTTTCCAATGTGAGATACTGCCTCTGTCCTTGATATTGGTGATGAGTATCCTGAGACACTAAAAAGAATTCATATATGTTCAGCATAACCTGCTTTCTAAGGCAGGAAAATAATGTGTTTAAAATGTGTTTACGTATGAACAGTTAAAATCTTAAAAGTTTAGACAGAAACAAAAGAATTAATGTTCTTTTTTACCTAGAAACTGTATTCTTTCAAGAATTACTAATTTCCCAATTGTGTGTCTTTTAGGGGTAAAATTTTGCAAACAATCACAAATTCCTTAGCAAAGTTAAGTGAATTCGGTTAGTGATCAAACTAGGTAACGTTGTTTGGTTTAAAAAAAGTATGACTAAAAAGTAATGAAGTTATCTCTAAAGACATGCAAAAGGAAGAAAGTTGAAGGTTTTCAGAGTACTGAAGGCCTTGCTGGAATAAAAGCATAGCTTCTTAAATTGGATGTGTCTCTGGAACTCACTGGTCATCTCAATATGCAAAGGCAGAAATGGACCTCCAGAAAAGGGCATACTGGTAGCAAGTAACTGAACTAGAACACACACACACATTTATATGTATATATATACACATATTATATATTGTACTCTGAATATATTTTTTCCTAAAAAATAAGTGGGTAGTTTATTTTTGTAAGTATTCTTTCATCTCTTTTACATTGCTAAATGTGTATGCATATAAAATTGAGCAAAGTAGTTCATAATATTTGCCTTACTGTTATCTTCATTGGTGGTATTATTCACCCTTCTCATTTTTTTTACTTTTATTTTTAAAAATTAACTTATTTAGTCAGTTCATAACATTATTCCTTGGTTACAATAATCACATTATTTCCCGCCCATTCCATTCCACCACCACCCCCACAGCTGATGTGCAATTTCATTGGGTATTACTTGTGTCCTTGATCAAAACCTATTTCCATGCTGTTGGTGTTTACATTAGGATGTTCATTTAGAGTCTACATCCCCAGCCATATACTCTTGACCCACATATTAAAGCAGTTGTTTTTCTTCTGTGTTTCTACTCCCACAGTTTGTCCTCTGCTTGTGAATAGTGTTTTTCTCCTAGATCCCTGCAGATTGTTCAGGGACATTGCATTGCCACTAATGGAGAAGTCCATTACATTAAATTGTACCACAGTGTATCAGTCTCTGGGTACAATGTTCTTTTGGTTCTGATCCTCTCACTCTGCATCACTTCTTGGAGGTTGTTCCAGTCTCCATGGAATTCCTCCACTTCATTATTCCTTTTAGCACAAATAGTATTCCATCACCAACATATACCACAATTAGTTCAGCCATTCTCCAATTTAAGGGCATCCCCTCATTTTCCAATGTTTGGCCACCACAAAGAGAGCAGCTAGGAATATTCTTGTACATGTCTTTTTCCTTATTATCTCTTTGGGGTACAAACCCAGCAGTGCTATGGCTGGATCAAAGGGCAGACAGTCTTTCAGCACCCTTTGGGCATAATTCCAAATTGCCCTCCTGAATATATTTTTGTATGTGTGTATATATATTTGTGTATATATATGCATATATACACATATAAAACAGTTATTTATAATACTGTACATATATACATATACACACATGTGCAAACCTAATGCTGCTACAGTAGCAGTTGCTAGGTGGTACTGTGAATAGAATGCTGTGGCATGTGGCTGTGTGGGGGTCACACAGGAAGGGGTTCTCCTTTGTGGTAGGACCCGAGGAGAGATAGGGAATCTGAGAACCAGGGTGAAGAATGACAGACACAGACAAATCAGTGTTTAAATAGGGCAGGCAAACCCCTATGATATACTCCTTGGAAGGAAAATATAAGAATTATGGAACACGAGGTAGAGGAGGAGATAAAGGTAGAGAATGCAAAACCGAGAGGGGCTAGAGCCTCGGGAGAGGAGGTTTACCAGAGATAGAGGAGAGAGAGAGAAATTCCTAGAGCAGATTGAAGATCCAAGAGAAAATCATGGGGCCGCCCTCTATTTTTATTCCTCAGCGATTAGGGAGGTGCTTTCAAGCCCGTAGCAGTCAGGATACAAAGCATAGACAATTCAGATTGAATGGTAAGGTAAGAATAACACCTTTTGGGCGTGTACATTTCAACCCATGCTTTCTCAGAGGACTCCAAGCCAAAATGTTAATGAATTTGTCTTAGGCAACAGGCCACATGGCTAGGTCAAGATTTCACTCACAAATATCAAAGTATCACCTTGTGTCTGAAGACACAGTAACCATACAATCATTTATGTTTCATAGATGTGAATATGCTTGGAATGCTACAAATGCTGAACCTAGAGTCAGTGTGATTCTTGGAAAGTCACTTAATTTCTGTTTGCCTCAGTTTTTTTCATCAGTAAAATGGGGATAATAATACTACCTACTTCAAAAGACTGTTTGTGAAGATCAAATAAAATAATATATGTAAAGTACTTTGTAAACTTTTAAGGTATTATATAAATATTAGCTGTCATTATCATCAAACTGTGATGCTCAGCTCTTGCTGAGAGCCTTTACCCTGACTCATTGCTAAAACTCTACGTTAAAATATCTCATGCTCAGTCCCAGATAAACTCTCCTACCATCATTGTAGTTGCTAACACAGTCAGATCACTGACCAGTTGGAGCAAAGCTCTAAGTAAAGCTAAATAATCATGAAGAACAAAGATAAATGTAAAACACAGCGAATGATTAGTTAGGCTCCAATGCAACTAACCAGGTTATAGGATCCAAATATGTGAAATGGACAAAAGTAAAGGCATTGACTGTCACCCGTGAAGTATATACTATGCCATATTGATTAATGGGTAGTTGTTGAAGTATCAAATGCATAATAAACTGAATAAAGAATTAAATAGTAGGGAGTAGAAAAAGATTGGCCTAGTGTACATTTGAGAAATTATGCATTGCTTTCAATGATACAAATTGTTTTTTACTTCAAAACCCCTTTTCAACATTCAGTATTCTCTGGCCACTGCTGTGAGTCATGAAACACTACAATCTCAAACAAATCACAATTGCAGGTGACCCAAAGGGCAGTAGAAAGATAGATGAGGGGTATAAACAATATGTAACCTATTACCCAGGATACTTGCACAGTGTCATAAAAGATACCACCAAGGATATCAAGACTTCTTTGAGGATGGATTTGTCATGCATCAAGATGGACAGTCAGTGTTACCTGGGTATCCTTGAGATATTAAAAGAAACAGCAAAGCTTTTACCACTTTGAAGGGATCTTTTAAAATAGGATCCACAGAAACACATGAATGAAAACTGCACAGGATAGAAAGGTATGAAAAGCTTGTGTTCTGACCAGCAGAAGGAATACCTACACAGATTAGATATCTAGCTAAATCTACACACATATATACATATGTGTAAAGAGACATAAGTTATTTAATATGCATGGTCCTGGAAACTTAAAGCAAATCTTTTTCTTTGTTTCACAATGCCAAGATCTTGTCATTTTATTATTAAATGTTGAGGAAAAAATTATTTTCTCTTCTTTTTTTGTTTCTCTCTTTCATCTCCTCCCTTTCTATACTCTTTCCTTTCCTAACTCTTTGTCATGGCTCTAGTATAACCAGAGATATGATTTGAAGATCTTTGAACAAACATCTCCACCTCTCAATAGTTCTCTACTGTGTATCATAGAACACAACATTTCATATTTTAGAGACTAATTAAATTGGCTATGGTATGACTGGGATTCAGAAGACCTGGGTTCTAACGTTGCTTTTACCATTCATTAGTTGTAAGTGTTTCGGTGGTACAGTAGATAGCATTTTGAGCCTGGGTCAAGGAAGTGCCTAGTTTAAATTTGACCTCAGACACTACCTGTATGACCCTGGGCAAATCACTTTGCTTCTGTTTACTTCAGTTTCCCCATCTGTAAGATAGAAATAATAATAGCATTCTCCTCCCAGGTTTGAGCATCAAATACGATAATACTTGTGAAGTGCTTAGCACACTGCATGGCGCAAAGTAAACGCTATATAAATGTCGACTATTATTATTATATTATATATTTTGTGACCTTGGACAAGTTTAAGTTCTCTTCTGGGTCTCAGTCAGTTTATTCACTAGGAAATAGGACTAGATTATCTTCTATTTTTGGTATTACAATATTCTCTTAAAGCGCTAATATTTCTAGCAGTGGGACGATTAAGAAATACTTGGTTAAATCTCTTCTTAAAAAACTGGGATTATTTCCAAGCAGGAAGGGTGGAAGAGGGTCGGAAGGCTACCAGGAAGGTGGCAAAACCAAACGTCGTAGTCTCCGACAGCACGACATAGCCCAAGAAGAGCCTCAGTACCAAGCATTAGTGCGGTATTGCTTGCTCACAGCTTCGACGCGAAGAGCAAGGACTCAATCAAGCACTAATTAAGCGCTCCCACTCTCAAGGCATTCTATTGATCCACGGTTCCGTCCCTCAACAGGTAGCGCCAATTAAAAATCCTCAACGCCCTCTCCAGCTAGTCACTGGTCGGACTACTCATCAATCAAAGACCTAGCCCAATAGAAGCAAGCCGCCAGGCACTTTTCTTGGCTATCTTCCCACCCCACCTTTTCATTGGTTCTCCTTTTCCGCCATTCCCCAAAGCGCCTAGGAGCTGTGCGATTACAGTCCCACTGGACCAGCAGATTATCTGCGATTGGGTCGAAGGCAGATCCACAGCCCCTTCCCCTCCTTCGGGCAACTTCCCGCCTCCTCCGTCGCAATGGCGTCGGCGCCTGCTGGCTCCCAGCCGCGAGGGAGGGGCGGAGCCAGAGGCGGGGCTTGCTTCGCCTCCCACGGCGGGGAGGGCGGAGCTGTGGCTGCTGCTGTTTCTGTTAGTACCTCGGAGAGCGGCCGGCGCAGGGAAGGAGGGGAGGGAGGGACAGACAGACCTACCGGACCCGAAGCAGCCACCGGAGGGGGGGGGGTCTCCGGGACCGTGCCGGACGCTCCCCGCCCCCCTTCCCCTTGCCGCGCCCCCCTTCCCCTCCCCGGGACCCCCGGGCTAGGCAGTGTCGTCCGAGGAAGGTGCTTGCCGGGCTTGATCCTGGGGGGGTCGCTCCCACTCCCTTTGCTTTCTTGCCCCCCTTACCCTCCCCCCCCGCCCTGCTGGGCTCCCTGCACACCTGTCCGGGTGCGGAAGCTCGAGGCTCCGCACCTCCCGGGCATGGGCGCGAGGAGGCTGCCCCCTGGGGACCCGCTGGGACCGACGGCGGCGGCGGGTGGAGAAGGGGGCTGCGGCCGCTTCGGAGGGCCCGCAGGGAGCAACCGTCGCTGCCCGGGCTGTGAGCGCTCCGCACGGCCAGCCAGTGGCTGCGGGAGCTGAAGCGGGGGAGGCGGCGCGGCTGGGGAGGGAGATGGGGACTAGCTGCTACTGCTGGGAGGGGGGTTGCAGTTTGGGGGTTCTTTCTTGGAGGGGTTGAGTAAGGAGATATAGGGGTGGTAGACAGGGCTGGGGGCGTGGATACAATGCACCCCCCTTCCTCTTTACTCCCCCCCCCATTGGTTTTTCTTTGCAAATAAAATAATCTACCCTGGAGCTTTAAAAAAGCAACCCCGAGTCTTTTCTAGAGAGGAAGCAAGGACTTCCCTGCTCTGTTGGACTCTGATTTGATTGTATAATCCCGATGATATAATGCTAATGACGATGATGACACTGCCTTTTATTTTTACCTTGGCTCTGTTAAAAGCTACAGCTCAGGGTAAAGCATTGGATGGTCAGATGTGAAAGGGTTTGCTACTGCTGCTCCAGGAGTTTTACTTTGCTTTTGTTTTTGAGGCCATTTTCAGGATTGAAATTGGACAAAATGAAAGCTTTGTATTTTTCAGCCAGTTATGTCTCATGCTGAGCAAAAAAAAAAAAAAAAAGGCGGGGGTGGGTGGGGGTACCGAATTGCTGCCTTGTTTAGGGAAAAGGAAGGGACTTTTTAGCCACATGTAATTAAGTGTGTTTTCACTTTATCCCCCACCTCCCCGCCCCCAAATCTTTGACAAGCAGTATCTTAAAATGAAGAAGTTTAATTTCCGCAAAGTTTTGGATGGTTTAACTGCCTCATCCCCTGGCAGTGGCAGCAGCAGTAGTGGTAACAGTGGCAGTGGGACCGGAGGTGGTTCTATACAGAGTGGAGGGACTGCAGGGGTTCTCAGAGAAGAGATACAAGAAACCCTAACTTCGGACTACTTCCAAATTTGTAAGGTAAGGTTTTTGCAGTGGGGTGTCACGTCTGTTTTCTTTCTGTTCGGATTGTAAACAAACCAGAAGTATTCATTAGGGATTAGAAACCGTAGAGATGACAGCTTGAAGGAGTCTGGTGCAGAGCGGCACAGTGAATTAATGAGGATATTTGAGGATATCAATATCAGCATCGACTTAAGTTAACAGTAGTAGTTTGTGAATAAGCAACGGATATGACATTTTAAAGATAACCTAGGGAAAGATATTGGACAATTAAAAAAAGTAAAAGAGGCAACAGGGAATATTTAAAGAAAGAGTAAAATGAAGTAAAAATAGTCCTAGTCATATAGTTCCATTTATGGAAGCTTTTGAATTTGTTTTGTTATTTTGATTTAATATCCTAAGTAAGTGATTACATCTATTGAAATGCTACTAGCATTGATTTCATATTATCAGGATTGATACACTTAACTTAAAGATTCTGTTAGTTATTTAAAAATTTTCATTTCTTCTTAAATGAATCCTTTGTCTTCTAAAATAAATGAGTATATGTCATGAACTTAGTATTTATAAATGTTTTGCATTGGCAGGGAGAGAGTTTAGATAATATTTTAGAGTTAAACTTAGAGGGAGGTTTTATAAGTAGCAAAAATGATTGGGGGGAAGGAATGTAAAAAGGAATTGAAACAACAAATGTTACTGATATTATTTCTCAAATTTATAATATACTTTGTAGTTACTTTTGAAATAAGAATAACTCATGAGTGTTTTTTTTACCTAATACAGATACACATAAATAAATATAATTTAAATGATGTAATTTAAAACTCTCCTAATAAGAAATGATTTAAAGTAAACACATGGAATGCCAGTAAAGGTATTTCATTTTTCTAGTATTTTTGAGAAAAAAGACCAACTTCTATAATAGAAACTATTAAATGTTAATACTGCACATGAGATTTTCAAAATTATTCATAGTAAATGAATGATGTTATGAGCTTCAGGAACTGTCCTACTCTCCAATTCCCTAAAATAATCTAACAATGGAATTAAATGTCTAGTTATTAAGCTATCAAAATTTAACTTAATTTATAATAACAAGTACCTACAGAATTAAGTAAAATTAAGCACTTTGGTTTTATTCTCTTCTTCTCCCTATGAATATGTATATTGTAATGCTCTTATACTTATTATAAAATTATAGACAGGCTATCAGGACAGGGAAGGAGCTAATGGTAGTTGTTGCCAGCCACAACTAGGAATGTATCAGGAAGGAGCTGGGAGGTCAGATTTGTATTTCTTTACCTTTGACAGATGCTTATGATTTCTGTTATCTGAAATACAACTAGTTCTCCACAGAGGCTTCCAAAGTTTGAATGGAAGAAAGAAGTAGGGTTAAGTTTCATCAAGAACCATAGAACATTTACAATAATTTGAACTGGTTTGAATAGGAGGGATGAGTTATTTTAAAAATACTTTCAGGCTGCTAGCATTTAAAAGATAGAGAAGACTTCAAATAAAAATTCAGGGAAAGGAGTTGAGTAATGAAGGCAAGATGAGGATGACAAAGTAATATGCACATCTGTGTGAACTTCTAACAATTATGGGAAGTGGCCAAAAAGAAAGACTAAAAATTCTTTTACTTTAGTGACTTTCAAAAAATAATAGAGCAAAAATATTTAACAGCAATTTATATAATTGATATCTCAGTTTGGTGAAAATAAGATAGTCAGTGGAGTGTAATACTCTCACATTAAAAAAATTCTAGTTCCAGTATGATAATGCATGGAGATGTAAGCATCACATAAGATGATGACCAAAAGTGTTACTGGAAAAAGAAAGTACTAAAGAACCTCTGGGTCAAGAACTTCCCTTCTTAAATGATAAAAATGTTGGATAGAGTTATAATAGTCAAGACAATGTGACTAAAAATAGGGAATAGCAGAAACAGATTTTGTTTGAGACAGATGGTCTAGGTTCTAGTCTTCTACCTATTCTGTTACTAAATCACTGTCACTTAACTTCTCTAGGGCTCAGTTTTCTCATCTGTAAAATGAGGGATTCGACTAGAAAATAATCTAAAATTTATATGGCACTACAAGAGTTCCAAAGGATTTGGCTCTAGCATAGGCACAGTTATGTCCAGTTTATGTAAGAAAAAACAGGTTTAAAGAATTTAAGGGACCTAGCTATAGTCACTTAACTATTAACTGTGAGAACTGGGATTTGAACCTAGGTTTCTTATCTCCAAGTCCAGGGCTCTTTTTTACCATAATACTCTAAAGTCCCTTCTAGAACTAATGTTCTATGATTTGATAAGATTAGGGAAGCTTTAAAATGAGGCCAATTATCAAGACAGACTTTATTTATCCTGATTCTTTAGTTATTCTGCCTTATATTGGTAGAATACTTGATAGAGGAGATAATCCATTTTTCTCATAAAACAAATGACCTCTCCCTGTCACTGATAACTTTAGGGATCACAAGAGGGGAAAAATATTAGACCTACACCTAAGGAATTAAAAGGAACATGAAGAAGAAGGGCTTTTGATGAACCACAATATGATAGTGCTCACAACACAATTAAATTCAGTATTGTGATGGAGATGACAAAACAATGAATCTATCATGCAGTTATTCACTTTTAATAGTAATACTTTACATTTGTATAGTGCTTTATCATTTTCAAAGTGCTCTTACCTATAATATCTCATTAAATCCACATAACAACCCTGTTAGGTAGGTAGGGCAGTTATTATTATTCTCACTTAACTAGGAGAAAACTGAAAGCTCAGAAGGTGATTTACCCAAGGTCATATGCCTAGGGACTGGGTAGGGAGTAAAACTCAAGTGTTCAGTTCTCTTTCCAGTATAATATATAGTTTCCATAGAAATGGCAAATTAGAATATAAAATCAACATTACTTAGTAAAATTAGAAATAATTTTAAGGGTATAAGACCTCTCTAAAGCCTTAAGGCTTATTTAAATACTATGTAAAAACTGTCAGATTTAGGACAAAGACAATGAAGACCACAGAATATGGAAGTTTGGGAACAAAACACAAATTCATAAGGCCAAATGAATGTTAGCAACATGTAGAAAGGGAACACAAAAGTAATGACATGAAATTACTTTAATAACATGGAAAAGGAAGAAGCTAGTGCTTGATACCACTTGATTGGGGTATATTAATAGTTCTGTGGGGAATTAAAAAGGGAAATTGCAGAAAGACTAAATTAATTCCTATTTTAGGTCTAAGATGTTAGGAAGTTTATTTCCAAATTATTTTTTTGGAAAAAAAGTTTAGAAATATGAGATCAATAGTGGTAAGTATACAGGATGTTCTAGATATAATTGACAAATTGGACACAAATCACCAGAATCTGATGGCATCCTCCCAAAAGTTTTGAATAAACTGATTGGGTGAAATTGTAGAACTGTTAGCCAAAATGCATAAGCTGTTGTTACAAATAGTCTTTATGTCAGAGGACTGGTACAAAGCCAGCACGATTCCCATCTATAACAAAGGTTCCATAGAGATCCAGCAAAGTACAATAGACTGTCATGTCTGATCTCTGCATCAGTACTCTTATAGAATCAAGGATTGATTCCATAAAGTTAAAACACCTTATTTATTACATTCCTTTGAGTAGAGTTAAATGAGTAGATAAAGGAGAAGAAGTAATCATAACTTATTTACTCTTTAAAAATATTTTTGGTAACATTCTGTAAAAAAAGCTTTTTTGCCATTTTAAAAAACTGAATTGTTATAGAGTTGGTGAAATGTGATTTTGTCATGGATAGAGTCCTGCTTACTATATAGTCTGTTCTCCATTGGCCCATGTGTATTAATGATCAAAGTGGTTGGCAAAATGTGAGGTGTTTTTATGAAGGGCATTGGAAACAAAGCAAAAATGATTATTCTCTCCTTGTTAGGAGAGAAGCTCCCCTTACTGAAGGCTTTATTCTTCTAGAGAAAATAAATTACTTTTCAAACCTATGTATAAGTTACCATTTTGGAGCTAAGGTTAAGAATTATCAGGGCTATCCACCAGATCGTATAGGATGTTTATTGGTTGTTGAATTTCCTGGTCTCTTTGTTCAACTAATTGTAAGAGCACTGGTCAAACAGTGCTCTTCTTATTGGTGGTAGCATGTCAGAATAGTATTGGTAGACCATGTTCTTAAATTAAGAAGGTCAGGAAGTTCTTAACAAGGCTTATATAAAATCATGTTGTATTTGTAGCTGGAAAGCTGGAGGAGTGCATAACAGTTCTAATCTAAGAAAAATGTTTTTGATTGAGGTTGTCAAACAAAGGACAGCTAACATGGTCAAGTAAATAGGATTCCATATGAAAAAGCTTTAAAGTAGAGAATATGTCAGTCTGGAATAGCCTGGGATGAGAGGGGAATTTAATTACATGTAAGATCAATATCACTTTAAATAGTGGATAGAAAACTTTATGGACTTCATTATTTTAAGAGTAGTCTGGGCTAAAAAAATAAATTCAAAGGGATTAAATGGAGGTAGCAACATTGAATTTAATCAGATTACCAAGGCTTGATCTAAATCTTGCTCCTTACCACTTATGTGGGCTCAAATAAATCATTCAGCTGCTTTTTTTTTTGTCTTAGTTTCCTCCTCTGTAAAATAAGAGTTGGGCTAAATGATCTTTTAAGTTAATTTCCATCCCTATATTCTATGATCTTAGATATAAATGATTATTCCATTTTGAGTTATTAAGGAAATCTAGGGAAGTTTTAGATTGTGATTGTCTGGTAAACAGGGACTGTATTTTATCTCTCTTTGATAAATACTATCCCCAGTATTTAGTAAAGTGCCTGATTCATAGTTGGTGCATTATTTTATTATATTTTGACTAATTGACATTGTTAGACTTCTGTGGTTGACAATGGACAGCAATCATATTCTATTGCAAAAGGCCATTGGGTGCCACTGTCAGGCAGATTTATTGGTTGTATGTGCAGTTGTTCTGTTACAGTACAGAATGTCTTCTTCTCTTAGAGTCTTAATTTATATGACATTATCTATCATTATTATTACCCTTAAAATGAAGCTGATTTAAACCTAATATGATTTCAAATTCTGTCTGAATATAACTATTTTCATTAGTGGTAAAGCAAAGTTTTCATTTCTTGATCCTATGGTTTCATATCCAAAGACCTCTTGTCTCATTTCAAAGATGTGAGTGTTCAAAATTGTTGAATTAGATCCGAAATTTTACTTAAATATGGGCTGAGAGCACTGATTATAGTATTGTAAAATCACCCAGATATTAGTATAATAGTGATAACTTAAGGACTGTTCTTTAAAAGTTTCAAATAGCAGTACTGCTGTGAGCTTTAAAAGAAATACTTGGGATTTTTTCCAGAGAAAAAGAAAATGACTTTGAAATGCCCAAATTGAGTAGCTATTTGCAAAAAAGACTTTGATGGTAGAAACAATATCTTCTTAATTGTTTAATATTCAAGAAACTAAACTTAAAATGTATGTAATGTACTGTTTCCACCATATTTTAAATAAAGTGCTGAATTTATGTCTAATTACACAGGTGGAGCTAATGTACATTTGTACTGCTTTTTGCTAAATCAGCTGGTACATTTTGGGAAACCAAAAATAGAAACCATCTTTAAAGAATTTACAGAAACCCAAAGAACATAAACTGCTCTTAAATTTCAGTCAATTAACTCATTGAGTTTTATTTGTAGATTTTTAATGGAACTGAGTAATTTGTTGGGATTTGACACATAGATAGTCAGATAGTTTTTGTTTATCTTTCAAAAGATATAATACTTATTGATTAACTTTAAAATGTTTTTTCAAGTCATAATTTGGATGTAAATTATTACTAGCCAACTCAGTAGAATCAAAGCAAATGTTCTTTTTTTGTTGTTGTTGCTTTTATCAGCAAAATTGCAGGTGACACAGAGATTTACTTGTAAAGATTTTAGAAGAAAACAATTATTTGTTTTTGTTGCATAAACATATCAGTTTGTGTTTTTAAAAATAAAAACATTAGATTAAGATATGTAAAATGATTCTGAGCTATACAGAAATAGAGTCAGAGATTCAGAGCTGTTAGGGTACTCTGAGATCATTCTAATTCAGCCCCCTCATTTTATAGATTAGGAAATTTGAGCCCAGAGATATTAAATGACTTGCTTATGTTAAGTGGAAATATTTAATGTTTTAGATAATTGATTTTATGGTACTTTAAAGGAAGACAACTTTTAATATGCTTTTAGTAAATCTTTTTTTTGTGCTTTTAATAGATTATATCATAGAAATCTGACAAATAATATGAAAGTCCAGTTCAAAGACTTGGTATCTTTTCTAATCTACATGCTCATTTTTTTCTGTCAATTTTAAAGTCTCTGTTGTGTTCTTGTAAGATAAAAAAGTATTTAGAATAGTCAGGAATTAACCGGGCATTTTTTAACAAAAGAAGAGAAAATATGAATTTTTGATGGGGTCCAAAAAAGCCATGGTATGTTTATTAAATTACATAGAAAATAAAGACTAAACCTTTGATTTCATTACTATAGGGAACTCCCAGATAAAGAAACTCCCTCTATTAATGCATGTTGATGTCTTCTGATGTCAGTTGCCTAGAGCATTGAGGTTAAACAGCCAATATATGTCAGAGACCAGCCTTGATCCTAAGTTTCTTGGCTCTGAGGTTGGTTTTCTTATCCACTGTACAATATTATTTCTCATATTATATAGCATTTTTTTTTCCTTTTAAGTCTCATGACAGTTTGGAAATAAATTCATTAGTTTCCCTGGAGTGGTTTGTTTCTAGGAATGTTGTATTTGGGAAGATTTTAAATGGAAGTAATGTATACTTTAGAAAAAAAGGATTTCTTTCCCTGATTCTCTTCATTATCTGTTCTTTTTGTCTTTTCTAGACTTTTATTTTTTGATTCATGCCCTTAAATTTATTTGGTCTTTCTTCAGTCTTTATATTCTTCATTAAAATAAAGCTTCCAAGGTTATCTATTTTGGATTCTCTCATCTAAATAGTTTCCATATTACTTTATCTGAGTCCCCTGCCCCATTTTCCAGTGTTTAAGCCTAGATTTGGAGTCTTCATGATTCCAAACTCAGTGCTCTTTCCACTTTACCACCGGACCACCTAACTGTCTTCCAGAGAGGAGAAAAAATCCTGTTCTATAAACTCCAAGCCTTATAGTCACATAATCTCTGCCTCAGTTTCATCAACTATAAAATGAAGATAAAAATAGCTTCTACAATTACAGAGCTGTGAAGATCAAATAAGATATTCCTGAAATACTTAGCATGGTGCCTACAACATAATTGGCATTGAATAAATGCTTATTCCCTTTCCTTCCCTTTGAAGGCAATCTGTAGCATCCTTTAATTAACTCTTTGTTTTTTGTGTTCATTAGTTTGGAGCAGTTTCTTGTAGTTCTTCCATTGTGGTCTTCATGTTTTTTGATTTGTTGTATTACTTTGGGATGCCTACAATGCTTAACTTATCTTTATGCACCCTATCTTTGAGATAGATATTGCTTGTCTGGAGATCATCTTTCCTTTTAATGTTATTGTTTTTTGCTTCTCTCATGTTGTCTTTCATTTCTATGTATTCCTATTCTGATCAGTTATCCTCTTGTTTCTTTCTTTGAAAATACTTGGCATTGTGGATTTAAAATTTTCTTTTCAGCCAATTACTTCTGCTCTGCAGACCATACATTCTGCTTTCACAATTCCTGTTTCTTTTTTAAGTCATTTAGGAATATCATGCTATGGTTTCATTCTCTGTTAGGAATCCAGGGAGTCTTCTGCCTCATCAGATATGAATATATTTTTCTTTGTTTTAGAATATTTATTAATGAATTACTGGACTTTTGCTGATCTAGAGGTTATATTCTCTTCTGCTATTAAATCTTCCCTGTTGAGTTTTCTTCCCCCTGAGATCTTTGGTAATTTTAGTCATTTTTCCTTCTATTCCTCTGTTGCTCACTTTCTGACTTCCTCCCCTTTGGTGACAGTTTTCCTCAGGGTTGGACTTCAAGACAATCTGATTCTTCCCTACTGGGTAATTCGCAGTTCACCAACCTCAGTCTTTTCCCTAGGTGACTTCTGGGGAATGGGACCTATCTCCTGATGGATGCTAAGTTCTTTTTCTTAGGCTTAGTATAGCCACATTAAGTGGCATCCTGCATCATTTTCCTGTGTTCCTCAGTTTTCTGGCTGAGCATTTTTGCAGCACAGAGTGCTTTCACAATGCTGTCTCAGATCAAGCTTCTGAACTTTAGTTTTCTGAGGCACTATGAAAGGTGGGGAAGGAATAAAATTGAATCATTTGATTGTATAGTTTTGCTGCAGGAAAGTGTGAGCATTGAGCATTGGGGTTATGAGTAAGCTTGTCATCGTTTTGAAAGGTTTTAAAGTTTGTGAGGACTGGATAAAACATGTAGTCTTCCATCTTTTTAACCATTTTCCCTTGCTTACTTTTAAAGTAGTAAAGTGCTATATAAATGTTCTTTAGTATAAATTTATGCTAATTAATTTTTCTTAGGAGAATTCTTCAAATATGATCACAACTAAGTCTAGAAGAAAGATTACCTCTCATTTTGTAGTTTATATATGTTGCCTCATGAGTATCCATGAGTATTCTTACAGAGGTAGGAAATTACTTAGTTTCCTATTCAGGTCTTGTACTTGCAGGCATATCTTCAACAATGATTGACAAATAGAAATTCAATAAATATTTATGAGTATTCCAGTAAATATTTGTTACATAAATGAATGAAGACAACTTAGAATTCTTTGTGGTTGTTTAAATAATTGTATATTTTGACTAGAAAACTAGCCTGAGTTGTAAAGAAAATTGAGTATCTATTCTAATGGCAGCTATACATGGAGATGTGGTATTTGGGTTTAGTTGGTGAAGAATGGTGGCTACAAAATAGAGGATTTTAGCATAATATTTATTTTGATCCTTATATTTTTCTACTTTATTCAGTGAAGTTTAACTATAACCAGTTCTATGAAACAAAACAGATTGCTTACCAATTGATTGATCAGATTGTTGAGTGCTCTATACAATTTAGTCATTTGAATATGATCCCAAAGCAATCGAGGTTTGGCCATTTTGATTGTCTTAAATGAAGTAATCAGACTGACTTTTAGGTGATCTGAATGATTATTTGAACCATTATGATGATTTTTTTAATAACCATCTGCTAAAACCAAATATACTTAAAACATGTATATATTGATAAAGTAAAATGTAGAATGAAGGAAAATTCAAGGTCCCTAAACATGAATTCACACCATGTATATTTGTGCATGTAAAATATTTTTATTAGGGATTTTTCAGACTTGATTTTATTATTTCTGGTCAATCAAATTGAAAATATGCCTCCATATTTAACACGTGACCAACTCTGATTATTCTCAGTAATGAAATGAAACATTAATGTAGACAATATAAGGTGATTTATGATCTCTTTACTACTTGCCTCACCATTATAGTAACCACTGCATCTTTATGATAATGAATTCAAATAGCAGAAGAGGTCAAGAATTGAGTAGAAGTCTTAAATGGGTAGAAATGAATTTAAATAATTTTCTCTACCAGTATTAATGCTGTCCCTCCACTTCCTTTTCAGTTCCTTATCTTACACCAGTAAACAGTAACATTGTTGGCAAGGTAAACATCAGTACCAAAAAGGACAAAAGGGAATGGATTAATTTGTTTGCTACTTTGCTTACCTCTTTTCCAAACTAAAATTTCAAACCAAAGTTCTTCCTTTTCAGAAAACACTCAGCATTTTGGCTGGTCCATTTCATTATTGGTAAATATTGTCAGCATGTTTGTCAGTTCCACAAGCAAGTGCTTGCTGTGTGTAAAATGTATTGTATTAGATTTAGCTACTGGTTGGGCCATGCCGTTGATACAACCAGCACAGTGTCTTTCATAACTAGAAGCCTTTGGAGAATATCATTTATAAGAAAATCCCTCTTCCATTTGGATTCTACATAAATGCTCCATGACTGTGATGAACATAGTTTTATAACTTACTTATGATTCATAATCAGAAGCTCATTGAACAAAGTTATTGTAGTGGCTTCTCTCAGGAAATATGTCATCTCAACATGGGTATGTGTGTCTTAATGTGTGAAACATTCCGTTGAAGGAGAACCTTTAATGTAATAGTTTGTTCTACCTAAGCAAATCCTTTCTTAACATCAAGAAATGCCTTATATTCTCTATACCTCAATTTTAGGATTGAATTCATAGCCTGAGTTTAAAAAATAATTTGCAAAAAAACTTACTTATTCCTTTTTAAAGTTTCTATTGAGGAGACCCTTGATACATGTGTATTTCTTAAAGATTTTTAGATAAATGAGAAAGTAGATATATGGGTCATTAGTTACTGATGTATTCTTGATCACTTTTTAACAAAAAAATTAATAAAACCATCTATTATTTTTCTCTAGTTATTCTACATCTTTTCTCTTTCCAGAGATCTTGAAAATCAATCCTTAAAGTTTTTTGAAGTTGTTATCTCTAGTATGAATTTATTTGGATATGCTTGTTCTAAAGAAATTGCTTTTTAAGAGAATTAATGCCATAGAGTTCAAATGTAGTACTTTAATTGTAATCAATGATGACAAGGAATCACAATAGAAACACTAGCAGATCTGTTCTATTTTTTTTTTTACTTTTAGTTTTCCTCTCAGTTTTGTCTATAAACATTTTTGTGATGATCAACCTTGTACCAAAGTTTCTATAAATTTTTTTCTCCTTCCATTGGACTTCACTGTTTGTGAGGTAGTACCACTCATGATCTTTTGCAATCCTTTTCCATAACACTTTTCAAAGGTTATTATATTATATGTTATATAATATATTATAAATTGTTTTACTCTTGGCTACTCTGTCTAGTTGCTTAGCAAGGAGATAAAATCTTTGAAGGCTAAGATAGTTTGGGGGCTCTTTTGGCATCCTTGTTATATTCCAAGTCTATGTATCTTCCTTGATCCATTTTCCATTTTATAGCTTGTTTGCATAGCTTAGCTTAGAGCAGACTTTATTTGCATACAGTGCTTTATTGTCATCTTTATCTTTCAAATTTGTTATTTTTATTTTTCTTCTGACTAGTTGGCATCTGACTTTACTCAGACAGTTGATTGAGAAATTCAGTTCAACAAATTCTATTAAACTCCTACCTTGTCCAAGCCATTAGTAATAAAAAGACAAAAGTAATAATATTCTTAGTCTCTAAGGATGTTATGCTATACTCAAAGATTATGATATGTAGACAGATAGGTGTGTACACAGTAATTTCAGGAGGGATACAGCACAAAGAACTAAGGCACTCAAGAAAGACAGCAAGTAGCAGATGACACTTAAACCTGGAAGACAAGAATTTTTAGAGGCAAATAGGAAGACAGAGTGCTTTCTAGGTAGAGGAGCGAGCCCAAGCAAAGACACTGAGATGGAAAATGGTATGTTAAGTTTGGGCTGGCTACTTAGGTCAATTTAGCTGGATCATAGAGGATACGAAGGGGAGTAATTGCAAGTATCTGGAAAGGTAGGTGGGAATAAGAATATGGAGGTCTTTAGAGGTCAGACTGAGAAGTTTATATTTTGTGGTAGAAGTAATAGGAAACCATAGAAAAATTTCAACCAGTATAGTGACATGACTTGTGTCTTAGGGTTGTTAATTTAACATCTGTAGGGAGAATGTATTAGAGAGGGGAGAAGTAGAAAGAGGAAGTCTAATTAAGAAGCTATTACAATAGTCCAGGTAAAAGGTGATGAGTGTGGTGGTTATGCATATGTGTGGAGACAGTTCCAGAAAATATTGTGGAGGTTAATGAACAAAACTGTGGAAGAAAAGAAAAGAGGAAGAATCAAGAACTATGCAGAGGTACTAAGACTAAAAACCTATAAAAATGGTGTTGGTTTTACCAAAATCAGGAAGTTTGGAAGAGAAATGGGTCTTGAGGAAAATATAATATCCATTATAGAAATTTTGAGTTTGAAATACTAATGGAACATTCTGATGGAGAAGTACAATAGTTAGCTGGCAATTCATACTGGAACTCAGAAGAGAGATTGGTTGGTTTCATTTGAGTGGTGGGGCCAGACTCTGGATTTCAAGGGATTGAGAAGTGAAGAGAGAAGCATAATCAATGAGAGTAAATAACTATTTTTTTTTAGGAATTTGGCTATGAAAGGGAAAGGAGCAAAGATAACTTGAGAGGATGTATGGTAGGGTCAGATGAACTTCAAGAATAAGGAAGATCTGAGAATATTTGTAGATGATATGGAAATAGCCGAAGATGAAAAGAAGAAAGGAAATAAGGGTAAAAGTTGCTGGAGGAGGCAAGAGGAAAGGAGATCAATGACAGTAGTAGAGACTGCCTTTGAAAAAGAAAATGATCCCATTCAGAGTATAGTATATATTACTGTCGTTTATGAGACTTGGGGGTTAGGGATAGATATAAGTTCCTTTTAATGCAGGATTTCTATTCTTCTATTGCCTCTCACTAAATCTAGAATTCTTTATATTTCTGAGATCCCAGTGGTGTCAGTTGAGTCTTCAGTAGCTAATTCCTCCTTGTCCATTAATATGTATCATTATTTTTTTTGTTTGCCATGTTTTCTGGTGCTTGCCAACTTTGTTGTTGAAACTTTCATGGTAGATTAGTATGAGGCCATTGGTCTCATTAGTTTTTTTATCCAAAACTATATTTTCCAACATATTTTATATTGACCTTCTCTGAACCCATGTTCACAGAAAAAATACAAATCATTGTTTATGTTGACTTGGTTTAGATGATCCTGTTAAGTTCTTCATAAAGTTTTTCTATGGTGTTATCTCCTGTGATAATGTTGATGGAGAATTTGTGATTACCTTTGTAGAAGTCATTTTTCTCATACTCATCATGGACATTTCATGGTGAGAAGACAAAATATTCCTTAAAATGTTTCACTTCAATACACCAAATACTTGTAAATGGCTATGACATGTAAAGTGTCATGTTAGTCAGGGAGAGCCCAGATTCCTCAAACTAATATCATCCCTGTCCTCTTGAAGCTTACATTTTGCTGAAGGGATAGAACATATCCAGACAAAGAAAATATATAGTGGTTTGGAATGGAAGAGACCACTAACAACTCTAGGGAGAAGAGAGATTAAGAATCAGGAAAGATCTATTTCATATAGGAAATGGCAACTAAATGGATTCAGGAAGACAACAAAGGATTTGAAGAGGTGGATATAAAGAGAGGGCACATTACAGTCATAACTGTCAGCATATAGGGCAAAGGAAATGGAATTTGAATAAAAGGGAAGAAAAGCTAGTAGATTAATTTGGCCAGAACTTGAGTCCATGAAGAGGAATCATGTGAAATAGGACTGTAATTTGAGTTGCTAATGGAAATATGCAATGCTGTGTCCAGAAGTTGTCAGGCATGTAAAGCTCATGAAAGAGATTAGCCTGAAATGAGATACACTAATTTGAGAGTCCTCAGTATACCTAAATGGACGTGGGATTTTATTTATGTGGGTATTACTTCCATTGGTACAGACTGCAAACCATCCATGCCTTCTCATCCTATGTGATTCTAATCCATGTTCATCCAAAGGTCTTCATTGGAATATCCACCCAATGTGTTAGTATGTTTTTTCTAGGGAATTTTACACTTCAAGGGTACCAATGTACACTTTAAACATTATCTTTTTTTTGGACTACATGATCAGCTTATTTTACCTTTTCTTATGTATACATGTAAGAACATGTTATCTCTTATGATATTTCTTGAGTATAAGTCATCAGTAGAAAAATCATTCTATTTCTATATTTTCCTCATGACATGCATTTTTATTTATTGCACTATAGAAGTCACTGATATAGAGATGATAATTAAACCCTTGGGAGCAGATAAAATCACCAAAAGAAAGAATGTAGAAAAAGAACTGAAGGGATCCAGGTCAGAACCAGGGGGACAACCATACTTAGGGAGAGTTCATAATCCAGTAGAGGTAACTAAGAAGGAATAGTCTGACAGGTAGAAGGAGAACTAATAAGGAGCAGTATCCCAGAAGCTAAGGGACGAGAAACTACTCAGGACAGGGTAATCAACAATCTCAAAAACTGCAGAGAATTCAAGGAAAATGATTACTAAAAAGGTCTATAGGTTTAACACTTTAACACTTCAAAGATTGTTGAAAACCTTGTAGAAAACAGTTTTAGCAAAGTCAAAGCCAAATTGTAAGAGGTTCAGAAGTGAGTAGGAAGTGAGAAAATGGAGAAAATAACTATGGATGTCTTTTTCTTGGAGTTTGACTGAAAAGTTGGAGAAAATATAGGATGGTAGCTAGAGGGAATGGTGGCATCATGTAAAGATTTTTGTTAGGAGTGAGCTCTCCTAACACAAAGACGTTTCAGGTCACAGGGAAGGATCTTCCTGATTGGGAGAGACTGAAGATGAGAAAAAGAAAAATTGGAGAAAGCTCCAAGGGGTTGCTTTTGGCAATGGGGGCCAGTTTTCTTGAGAGTAAACGATAAGAGAAAAGGAAATTACACAGAGCATTTTTTACTTCTGGACGGTGTGATAGAATAATGGTCTAAAGTTGATATTAGGGAAGAAAAATGTATATGGATCTTTCCTTCTAAGTCCACACATTGACGATTGATTTGGGGAAAGTATGGGATAAGAAAGCTGCCCCTATTGGAAAGAATTGTTACAAGAAGTGCTGTTGTTAGGATGATCAGCCAAATTTCAGTTAAGTTTTGGAGGCAGAAGGATTGTTTGTAGAAAAGCAGAATAATAATAATAGGAAAGTTTACTTACCAAAGAAAAGAATTTCCTTAAGACAGGAAATTCTGTTGTCAGAAGTAAAGGGAGGAGTGGATTGCATTTAGTTAGATGGAAAGGTATGTTAATAAGAATAGGAATAATATAGGAGGTAATTGGAGAGAGGAAATTAGGGTGAAGCAAATATGTTAGTAAAGAAGAAAGGTAGTATTATATATACTGTTTTGTTATTAGAGGGCTTTTTAGAACCAACTGGCAGGGCAGTTAGGTGGCTTAGTAGATAGAATGCCAGGCTTGGAATAGGGAGGACCTGAGTTCAAATTTGGCCTCAGATATTTCTTAGTGTGACTCTGGGCAAGTTAATTAATCCCAGGTACCTACCCTGTCTTAAAATTGATGCTAAGAAGATAAAGAGTTGAAAAAGAGGAATTAACATGCGTCAGGATTCCAGTTAAAATATTGTGATCCAAAATAGAACTTGTAGCTTCCAGTGATGAAGGAAAAGGTCCTGCCATAAAGCTGTGTTTTGTTTTGCTTCCTCAAGTTTCCAGATTGACAAGTGTGCAGTTGGTTTCCTCAAAAGGCAGCAATTGGAACTAATAAGGGGCTCAGTATGGCCCGGTAAACACTGGATTAAAAATATTAATTTGCAAAGAAGGGGGGTTGTATTACGTTGAGACTGGTGTATATTGTAGGCAAACTCTCCAAGGATTAAGGAAGAGAACCAGGTTTCCTTTTGGCACTTTTCAGACATTTGGTTTAACCTTTCTAATATTATCATCAGGTCTGAAGATAATTAGTGAGACTTGGACAGGAAGTAAACCCCAGTAGAATGAGTGATATTTTGATACTTCCATTTCCACATTCAAATGGATCTATTATCTTATAAATTCTGGAGTTTCTTCCATTGATATAGATTTCAGCTCATTCTTGTTAGCTCATCTTGTGCAGCTCTTGTCTCTATGCCCCAAAGTTCACTAGACACTTAGAAAAATTATTATATAAAAATGTCAAATTACATTGTACAACTTTTCACTCCAAAATCAGATCCATTTATATGTCTAGATCTATAAAGGTGCTAAAGAAGAAAAAAAGGAAGTATTACACATGTTTGAGAATTCTCCTACAGCTCCATTGTTAAGTGATTTGTTTTTTAATTAGAGGAAACAAAGAAAAAATCATTCTATTTGTACCCCACAGCAAACCAATTTTATGAAAATTTTACATATTTAGTAACTTCAATTTAAAGAATAAAATGTTGTCTTGGTATGTCACTATGAAGTCTCAAGAAAACATCTAAGGATATTGTCAATCACCAAGAATATCCAGACATTTAGGCTATACTCTATGCTTGCAATGTCACTACTTGTTCACTTCTGCCTCCTAAGAGTCCTTCACGTCCTTAAAGCTTACTGAGCTCAGATGCTATGTCCTATGCAAAGCCTTTTTTGGTCTTTCCAGGTCTAAGTACTCACCCTCTTGAAATATGAACTCCCGAGTATTTGAACTGAGATGCTCTGATTCTGGAGTAGTGTTCTTTTTATCAGATAACATTGTCTCTGGGTGCTCTTTTGCTGGAGATACTCATGATGTGTCAGCTACTTTCTTACTGTCTCCCATAGACATAGGAAACAGAACTGTAATTATTTGTAGAGGTTCCTTGATATTAGTCCTGAGTATGTAAAAATGGAACGGTGTCTCTATAGCCTATAAAATGAACAGGACACAGTCTAACAAATTAGAAACAATAGAATTGGATACTGGGCATAACTGCAGACTCTTTACTTCCAAAATACCTCTCTGTGCCTTCTTCACCTACATTGACTGGTTCTAGACCTCCCAGGAATGGAGCTCCCTGTCTTTATGGGTCAAGCATATTTCCAGAGGAATTATCTTTTGCCTTTCAGAAAGTCTGGTTAGGCTGCAGATGACCTTTAGGTTTTCATTTTCCATTCCAGCGAGGGTGTGGCTACAGTTTTTTATGGCTAACCTGGAGATTTCCTTGGCTAGTTTATTCCACTGCTGGGGATGACACAGCAGATTGCTGTGGTGTACTGTATTAATGAACATTTCTCATGGCTAGATTTGAAAAAAACAAGTTGTTTTAATGTCTTTTAAAAAATGCCCCTGTAATTTCCTGATTCCCTGCCCTAACCCAACAATACCCAGCAATACCCCCTTCCAACAAAGAAAAATAGTTAAAAAATAGTCTTATATAGATCCACCAGGGGATAGCATATATAATAAATCATAAATTTAGAGCTGGTAGAGTCAGAGAAGCCATCTGATAAGTCTTGTCCCCTCATTTTAGAGATGGGATGAAAAAACTGAAATCCAGCCACACTAAATGACTTGTCACTTAGACAGTGTCTGAGGCAGGATTTAAACTGAGGCCCCTGGTATGAAGTGAATAATAAAACAGGAAATGCCAGAATTCATGTATTACATTAGATATTTAATAGCAGTGTGACCCTCAGCAAATCACTTGACCATTTTTAGTCCCAGTTTCCTCATATGCAAAATGAGGGTGTTGGAACTGATGATCAGTGAGGTCCTTCTAACTCAAAAGCTGCCATAGCTTTGGTAGTCCCTTTTCTATCCTGTTCCTGCCCACTATTTCTTTCTCTGAGAATGGTAGTACATTTCATCATTTGTCTTCTATAACTAATGGTAATTAATTTAAGCTTCATTCAGTTGCTGTTTCATGGCATTTTTACTTCTGATATTGTCATTGCATAAAGTGCTCTGGTTCTGCTTTCTTTAAAATCTTGCAAATCTTTCCATGTTTGTTTAAATTTCACATAATTTATTTTATTTTTATTAACCTGTTTGTAGGTTACATTAAAATTCCCAGGTTTCTTACCTCTCTTCTAAATCCTAGAACGTATCATCTGACAAAAAAAAATGTATATACAAATTATGTCTTTTATGTTACTGTTTGTAAGTTCTTTCTCTGAAGATGAACATTCACAAGTTATTCTTAAGACATTAATTTTATAGCTGTATATAATGTTCTCTCTCTCTTTTAAATAATGCTCTCTTGGTTCTAATTATTTCACTCTTGATCATTTAATATAGGTCTTTCCAAAATTTTAAAAAGTTTACCTACTTTCTACCAGCTCAGTAGTATTCCATCACACTCATATACTACAACTTGTTCAGCCATTCTTTGACTGATGGATATCCTCTCAATTTCCAGTTCTTTACCACCACAAAGAGGACTGGTATAAATATTTTGGAACATAAAGGTTTTTTAAAAATTATTTTTCCCTGATCTCCTTGAGTATTGCTATGTCTAAAGGTATGCATAATTTTTTTACTCTCTAGGTATAATTCCAAATTGCTCTCCATAATGATTAGATCAATTCAGTTTCATCAACAGCATATTAGTGTCCCTATTTTTCCATATCCCCTCCAACATTTGTCATTTTGCACTTTTATCATTTTAGCCAATCCAATAGGTGTGGGACGATATCTCAGAATTGTTTTGATTTGCATTTCTCTAATCAGTAATGATTTAGGACATTTTTTAATATGCCTACATATGGCTTTGGTTTCTTAATCCAAAAACTCTCTGTTCATATCTTTTGACCATTTTTCAATTAGGGAATGGCTCTTATTCTTATGAATTTGACAGATTTCTTTATATATTTTAGATGTGAGGCCTCTACCCAAGAAATTGTCTATAATGCCCCCCAATTTTCTTCTTTCCTTCTAATCTTAGCTACAAAAATGTTTCTACAAAACTTTTAGCTTAATGTAATTAAAATTATCCATTTTACATTTCATAATGTTCTCTCTTGTTTATTCATAAATTCCTCTCCTATCCATAAATCTGATAGGTAATATGTTTCCTGTTCTTCTAATTTACTTATATCTCCCTTTATGTCTAAGTCATTTGTCCATTTTGATCTTATGTTATTGAATGGTATAAGTACTGGTTTATACCTAGTTTCTGCCAAACTACTTTCTAGTTGTCCCACCAATTTTAATCAAATAAAGAATTCTTAAAAAAAAAAACCCAACACATTAGAATTGGTACTAAGTATCAGTTCTAAGGCAGAAGAGTTACAAAACTAGGAGGTGTTTGAGGCCAGATTTGAATCCAGGCACCCTATCTTCAGGCTTGATTTTCTATCCATTCATTTCTATCTATTCATTCATTTCTAACCATTCTATCCTAGCTAACCCAAATAGTGAATTCTTATCTCCCAGATCTATACTTTTGTTAAATACAAGGTTACTATATTATTTTACTATTGTTTGTTTAATTCCACTTATTTTAGCTAGAATTTAATAGTTTCCTAGTTGCAGTGTTTCTTTCTCTACATTAGGAGACCAATGCTATTTGATTGCAATGCAGTTATTTGTCACTGCAAAAAGACTCAATAGTACTAATGCAGACTTAGTTAAAACCGTAGAACTTGGTATATATGGTTAAACAAGAAAGTAGGTTCAGAATGTTGGATAACACTCAGTAAAGAAGCCAGGCTGCAACTGGGACAGTAATACACTGCTGGTGGGGTTGTGAATTGGTTCAGCTATTCTGGAGGGCAATTTGGAATTATGCCCAAAGGGCTTTAAAAGAATGCCTAACCTTTGATCCAGTCATACCACTGCTGGATTTGTACACCAAAGAGATAATAAAGAAAAAGACTTGTACAAAAAATATTTATATTCACACTCTTTGTGGTGGCAAAAAATTGGAAAATGAGGGGATGCCTTTTGATTGGGGAATGGCCCAATAAATTATGATATCTAATGGTGATGGATCATTATTGTGCTGAAAGGAATGATGAACTGGAAGGATTCCATGTGAACTGGAACAACCTCCAGGAACTGATGCAGAGTGAAAGGAGCAGAACCAGGAGAACGTTGTACAAAGAGACTTGATACACTGTGGCACAATCGAATGTAACTGACTTTTCTATTAATAGCAATGCAATGACCCAGGACAATCTAGAGAAATTTATGAGAAAGAACACTATCAAGATCCAGAGAAAGACCTGTGGGAGCAGAAACGCAGAAGAAAAACATATCATTGATCATGTAGATCGATATGGATATGGTTAGAGTTTTGGTGTTAAAAGATCACTCTACTGCCAATATGAATAACATGGAAATAGGTTTTGAACAATGATACATGTATAACCCAGTGGAACTGCTTGTCAGCTCCAGGAGGTCAGAGGGAAGGGAAGAGGAAATCATGAATCATGTAACCATGGAAAAATATTCTAAATTAAAAAAAAAAAAGAAGCCATGTAGCTTCTCTAGGTTTCCTTAAAATGGGTTGAGAAAGGACATGACAATGACATATATTTGGAACATTGGGACGCAGCATTTGTTGAAAGGTATGCCCTATGTATTTTAGTTCACACATTCTTGTCAGTGATTGCTGTTAGTATTAGTTCAATTCAACACCTAAGTCAGTAGGGGAAATCCAAAGATGAGTAGAACATAGTTACCCTAACCTCATGAAGCTTCTAATCTAGTAGGGGTGGTATAAGATATGTGAAAAATGTAATTATTTATTATTATACTATTGTAATAATGCAATTATATATTATTGTATAATCAAGATACATGGTTTGAATATGGATAAAGACATGAAAAGGACATAGTAAGATGATCATAAGATATTCACTTTTGGATATGGGAAACAGCAGGCCAAGACTGACGGGGAGTGTCGAGATATGTTAAGTGAGAGAAAGTTTTGTAAATATTGTCAGTTAGACCAATGTTTTGTAAAGGGGATAGATATAATATGACCTCCAGGGTTGTATGATAAACCAATCTGAAAAGATGGGTCATATCCCACCTTCTCTGGGATAGCCAATTTCTGGGCTTATTTCCCACATGTCCTCATTACTCAGCTCATCTATATTCAATACCCACATATTTGGTCTCCTCTCTTTCTATCACTGGGCAAATTCTCAGCTTCTCCCCTTTCTCACCATGATTTGGTTCTTCAGGGTAGTTATTACCATGACCAAATGAACATAAGCAACTGAAAAGGCAAATATTTCCCTTCCCCCTACCACCTATTGATACCCTTTCTCCCAGATCTCCCCCTTGTGTTAGGTACTTCTTAGAAAAATAAGATTTGAGCTCTAGGATAGTGGCCAGGTGAGACAGAATGAGTTGCTCAGGATAAGCAGGAATGGATAGGTTGTGACCATATCTCATCAAATCCGCCATTCTTCCAAATGTAACTATTTCTATGGAGAGCACCACCATCCTTCTCATCACTTAGATGAAAAACCTTAGGAGTATTCTATATTCTTCATTCTCATTTACCCTACAAAGCCAATCAGTTGCTATGTCTTACCTTTTCTATATACTGTCTCACATCTGTCCCTAATTGTTTAGTCACAGCTACTACGCTAATAGGTCCTCATTATTTCTCATCTAGACTATTGAACTATTGTTGTTTAGTTATGCCTGACACTTTGTGACTACATTTGGGGTTTTCTTGGTAAATATCCTAGAATAGTTTTCCATTTCCTTCTCCATCCCATTTTACAGATGAGGAAACTGAGGCAAACAAGGTTAAGTGATTTGCCCAGAGTTACACAGTTAGTATGTGTCTGAGACTGGATTTGAACTCAGATTTTCCTGACTCTAGGCTCTATCCACTGAATCACCTATCTGCTATTAAAACCAGACTTACAGAAGTAGGAGTCATTTATTAACATTACAAAAAGATTTGCCACAGGGTTCCTTTAAAAAAAAAAACATAGTCTTTAGACATTGGGCTGTATCCCAAGCAAAGCCTCCTTAATTGACTCTTGCATAGCAATTTCTCTGAGAAATCATCAAATAATAGATTTCTTGCTAGAAGAAACTTAGGAGACCAACTAAAACTCAACAGAGGGTAACTGATCTGTTTAAGGTTACTTTACACAACTAGTAAGCTTTTAGCAGCAGGATTGGAACCCAGTTCTTCCTAATTCTAAAACCAGCACTCAATTTACTATATTATGCAGCTTCTCCTATCAAACTTAGGACCCACTGCAGACAATTCTTCTCAGAAAGGAAGTAGAGTCGTAGCATCTTAGCTTGAAGAGATATTAGAGATTGTTATCCTCACGTTGCAGACTCCATCTCTCTACATTTTAGGTATGAAGAAACAATTTCAGAGACATTGACAGACTTGTTCTGACAAAAGACATTATACCCTCTCCTCATCACCTAATCATCCAAATGGTTGAGAAGGTGGGCCACAGAGCCTGGTGTGTCAATAGCAGACTTCTTAAACAAAAGGCCACAAGCCAAGGAGTAGTTAACAGGGTATGGTTTAGTCATTGAAGAGTAAGGGACCTCGTGGGGAGCTAGGATGTAAGGACTCCCACACAAGTCCTGAGCTTTTTGTTGTGACTCTGAACCCACAGAACCATAAAAGCCACCTTTACCTTCCCCATTTACTTCTTCTGCTCACATCCTGTTTCCACTTCTCTGAAACCTCTCACCTTTAGCTGGACCCATAATGGTTTCACATCACCTCATTTTGGTTGGTTTGGGAGTATTGTGCCCTTTTATTTTTAGCTCAATTGGGTGGAGGAAAAAACTGTAGAAACGTATACTTTTATCTAAGAAAGTCTTGGCATTAGAATCTTTCAAAATGTGGCTGCATGGGCACTGAGACTTCTCTGATAGGCTAAAGATTCCTTTCTGGTTTTTGAGGCTCATGGAATGGTGCATAGTCCTTCTAGACGAGTAGAATTAGAACTCAAAGAACTAGGGTGCAAAGGGGAAAACAGGAAACAAATTCTGATCTGTGACTTTTGGAAGTTACCTTGTATATCCCCATTTCCATGATGCCCTTTTTTCCCTTTCAAAGCTACTGCCCTCCCCCAGTTATATCACTACTTGCAGGATTTATGTGCAAACATAGCCATATTGACTTATTTTTCTGAGGTGTACAATTTCTTTTTGTTAGTAATAATCTTTTTTCTTTAAACCCTTACCTTTCATCTTGGAATCAATACTGTGTATTGGTTCCAAGGCAGAAGAGTGGTAAGGGCTAGGCAATTAAATGACTTGCCCAGGGTCACACAGCTAGGACGAGTCTGAGGTCAAATCTGAACCCAGGAGCTCCTGTCTCTAGGCCTGCCTCTCAGTCCACTGAGTTACTCAGCTGCCCTCTGTTAGTAATAATCTTAAGAGATGACTGATGACAGTGTCATTAACTTTTTTTAAACATTGTCCATCCTGTTAATTCTATTTCCTCCTGAACCTGCTATGGAGTTTCTCCAATTTCTCCAGGCGATCTCTATGGTTCATTGTTTCTCTTCTCCAGTGTGCCCTGCTCTAAGGTGTAGAGTTGGGGGAGACTTGGTCCAAACTCATGTTGTACAACTTCATTTTGCTGCAAGGCTTTTCAACATTCATTTATTTTTTTCTCTACTGTTAGAGTAACACTACATGGTTATTTAAAAACTTAAGTCTCCTACTTCTACTTAGAAATTGTATCCTAATTTACCTTTCTACTTTGTCTTCTTCCTTCTTTTCAAAGCAACCTACAACTCAAAGCTAATCCTACTGAACTGGTTTCATCTTTATCAGGAACCTACAATAGCTCATCATCAACCCTCTCCCTCACTTTCAAGGCCCTCTATGACATGACTACATGCTTGTTTTCTACTACTTAATTCCACAATAACAAAATAAATCTTTGATTCTTTTTTTTTATTTTAATTTTTAATTTCATACATTGTTCCTTGGTTATAAAAATAATTTAATTTCCCTCCCTCCCATCCCTCACTCCTCCCATAGCCAATGCACAGTTTGACTGGGTATCACCCATGTTCTTGATCAGAACCTCTTTCCATGCTGTTGGTATTTGCAATAGGGTGTTCATTTGGAGTCTATTTCCCCATTCATATCTCCTTCGATCCATGTCATTAAGCTGTAGTTTTTCTTTAGTGTTTTTCACTCCCACAGTTTTTCCTCTGGATGTGGAGTGTTTTTTCTCCTGTACCCCTCTAGGTTGTTCAGGGTCATTGCATTACCACCAGTGGAGAAGTCCATTGCCTTCGATTGTACCACAGTGTATCAGTCACTGTGTGCAGTGTTCTCCTGGTTCTGCTCCTCTCACTCTACATCACTTCCTGGAGGTTGTTCCAGTCTCCATGGAATTCCTCCACTTTATTATTCCTTTGAGCACAATAGTATTCCATCTCCAATAGATACCACAATTTGTTCAGCCATTCCCCAATTGATGGGCATCCCCTCATTTTCCAATTTTTTGCCACCACAAAGAGCTCAGCTATGAATATTCTTGTACAAGTCTTTTTCCTTATTATCTCTTTGGGGTACAAACCCAGCAGTGCTATGGCTGGATCAAAGGGCAGACAGCCTTTTATCACCCTTTGGGCATAGTTCCAGATTGCCCTCCAGAATGGTTGGATCAGTTCACCACTCCACCAGCAATGAATTAGTGTCCCTACTTTGCCTCATCCCCTCCAGCATTCATTACTTTCCTTTGCTGTCATGTTAGCCAATCTGCTAGGTGTGAGGTGATACCTCAGAGTTGTTTTGATTTGCATCTCTCTGATTATAAGATATTTAGAACACTTCTTCATGTGCTTATTAATAGTTTTGATTTCTTTGGCTGAAAACTGCCTATTCATGTCCCTTGCCCATTTATCAATTAGAGAATGGCTTGATTTTTTGTACAACTGCTTTAGCTCTTTATAAATTTGAGTAAATAGACCTTTGTCGGAGTTTTTTTGTTATGAATATTGTTTCCCAGTTTTCCCTTCTGATTTTGGTTACATTGGTTTTGCTTGTACAGAAACTTTTTAATTTGATGTAGTCAAAATTATTTATTTTACATTTTGTGACTCTAAGTCTTGCTTGGTTTTAAAATTATTCCTTCCCAAAGGTCTGACAAATATAGCATTCTGTGTTCACTAAATCTTTGATTCTTATAGACCAATCTCCTGTCTGCCACCCACCAACCTCTTGCTGGCCTCTTCATCATTCATCTTGATTTCCCAAGCTAGCTGTCGTTCCCCTTCTCACCTCCTACTTTATCCAGATTCTATAGAACCTTCAAGGTCCAGCTCATGTCCCAACTCCTTTTTTTATCAGTGTTGTTCACACTGATAATCTGTTAGTTGGTCTTTCTGACTTATTCCTTCACTCCAAACTCATGATTCTTTGCATATCTACTAAAATATTCAATTGTTCTCAGAACTAATTGCAGGTCCAGCCATGTAACTCCCCTATTCAGTGAACTATAGTGATCACATTGACTCTAGGATCAAAGACCATTGAATTTTCATCTCCTTAGGCAGTTAAGTGGCACAGAGTAATGGTCCTAGAACCAGGGAGATTTGAGTTCAAGTCCAGTTTCATGTGACCCTGGGCAAGTCATTAACTTCTGTTTGCCTCAGTTTCCCCAACTATAAAATGGGGATAATAACAGCATCTACCCCATGGGGTTTTGGGAGGATCAAATGAAATTTTTGTAAAGCACTTAGTCCAGTGCTTATCATATAATAGGCACTGTATAAATGTTTATTTTCTTTTTCATGTCCACTTCATCTTTTAAAAATGTCTTTTTTGTGTTTTATGATATACATAAGTTATATTTACAACCATATATATTATAATGCATATAAATTTTATAATATACAGTCCTATGTGCATCATAAAACTTACATATGTGCATTATAGCTAAGTTTAATGGTATGTATAGGGCTGTATAACAAATTTATACATATACATTATAATATACATATATTCATAGTATATGTGATATATATATATATATATATATATATATATATATATATATACCGTGCTTACTATATATAATGTACATAAGACTATATACTATAAAACTTACCTACATGTGTTATTTTGTATATTTATTTCAGTCATGTCCAATTCTGTGATCTCATTTGGGATTTCTTGGCAGGGATATTGGAATAGTTTTTCATTCCTTCTCAAGTTCATTTTATAGATAAAGAAACTGAAACAAACAGGGTTAAGCGACTTTCCTGGGGTTTTAAGTGTCAGAGACCAGATTTGAACTCAGGAAGATGAGTCTTCCTGACTCCAAGCTAGGTACTCCATCTACTGTGCCACCTAGCTTTCTGGGCATGTGTTATATAATACATGTGCATGTAATATGTAATCACATATCTATCATAAAACTTAAATGTATATGTTACAATACAGTTGTAAATATATAGGAGTATATAAATATACACATATTTAACTATAGGCTCCAAATTTTTTGCTATGAGGGTATTCAGTCAAAAAAATCTAGACCAATGAATTTGATAATGGATGGACACATAAAAAGACAGAAAGTGTTTCCTTTTTGCCCCCTTTTATACTGCCTGTTTTATGTGGAAGTAGGAAGGCTGGAGGCATTCCCTTACATCTTTAAGGTCAGTTTGAGTTCCATAAGCATGGCCTGTTCTTGATTAAGCAAAAGTAGAGTTGGTAGCCCTCTTGGGAGTTCCTACAGATTAACTAAAGTTTTCATTTAACTAGGGCTTAAATTAATTTCAGCCTTTTTTTTTCTTCAGAAATCCAGAGTGGCTAAAATGGTCATTGGTTGTTAGTCTTCTAAAAATATACAGGATGAATATGTTTCCACAGGAAAACAACAAAAATGAAATCCTACATCCACTACTTCTATGAAATTAAATTGTATCTCTTTAGTTAAAATTAGGAAATGACAGGATGCTATGAGTTTCTCTGGCATTTCTCCCCTTGGAGTTATTCCTCCATTTTTAACCCCACCAACCCTGCAAAATATAAAATAAAAGAAAAAACACATTTGTCCATGATATATATGCTTCACAAAGATTTTCATATAAGAGTTGACATTTCTAGTATAACTCATAGTCTTTCAAATTAGAGCTCTATAAGATATAATCTATCCTCAAAGTGGTTTCTATCCCTTGCAGTAGGGAACAAAACAAATCTACAGATAACTACAATACTAAGAAGGACGGCAAGAAAGAAATATTTATTAAACCCTTACTTTGTGTCTGGTGACTATGTACTGGAGATACAAATACAAACAAAAAGGCAGTCCTTGCCCTCCAGGAGTTTAGATTCTAATGGGGAACAATCATAGACTGGAAGGAATTTAAAAGAGTTGAGGTAAGGGTTTTTTGGTTCTGCTAATCTGAATGAAGATAATCATTTCATATAAATTTCCACATTCTCTTGTCTGCTTCCATATTTATAATTTTTATAGCATAATAATCTACTAGGATAATTAGATGTATAGTTTGTATCCAATTTTTTGTTTTTTGCTATTACCAGAAAGAAGCAGATGTGGATGTATTTTTATAGGGAGGTTTTTATTTCCCCTTTTCAATGTTATTTTTAGACTAAAGGTCTAGCACTGGAATTACTGGTTTAAGAAGCATTGAAATTCGTATCATATCTTGTCCTATTGTTTATAAAATGTTTATAACAGTGCATAATATTGCCAATAGTGTATTGGAATACATTTTTTTGCCACACTTCTATCTGTTTTTCTCTTTTTTTGGGTGGGGGCTTTGGCCATTTTAGTGGGTATAATAGGATATTTTAAGGCTATTTTGATTTCTATTTCTCTGATTATTAGAGTATTTGATTATTTTTCTGGTAGTATTATATAGTTTGTATTTCCTCTTTTGAAAATTGTGCATTTGATCATAGTGTGGAGCTATACCAAAGGGTTACAAAACCATGCATACCCTTTGACCCAGTAATGCCACTATTCGGTCTGTATGTCAAAGAGAGGAAAGAAAAGGGGAAAGGATCTGCATGTATAAAAATATGTATAGCAGCTCTTTTTGTGGTATCAAAGAATTCAAAATTGAGGGGATACTTTTCAGCTGGAAAATAGCTAAATAAGTTATGGTATATGATTTTGATGATTGTGCTATAAAAATAACAAGGGCAATGGTTTCAGAAAAACTTGTGAAGACTTATGTAAACTCATGCAAAGTGAAATGAGCAGAACCAGGAGAACACTGTACACAATAAGAACATATTTGTAAGGGTGATTAACTGTCATAGACTTATCCACTCTGATCAAAATAGTGATCCAAAACAGTTTCAAAAGATCCATGATAAAAAATGCTACCCACTCCCAGTGAGAGAACTGCTGAATTGAGTGCATATTGAAACATACTTTTTTCACTTTATTTTTTGGAATCATGGCTAATATATGTAACTTCACACATATAATTGATGTCTCATTGCTGGCCTTCTTTATGACTGGGTGAGGAGCTGGAGAGATGGAGAGAATTTGAAACTCAAATTTTTAAAAAAAGAATGTTAAAATAAATTAAAAGTAAGCATAAAAAAATAAAACTGTCCATTTATAGTATTCATTGGGATGTATACGATATCTGACCTTTAGAAGATATTTTCCCAATATGTTTCTATTAATTTTGATGGTATTGCTTTTTAGTGTGAAAAATCTTTTTTCTTTGTATCATCAAACTTCGTTTACTTCTAATAATCACTTCCATTTGTTTGATAGTAATCTTCCTTCTCTCCATAGTTGAGTCAGACTTTGCTTTTTAACCTTAACTTTTGTTATTTAGAAAAAAATTAAAATTCCTGATATAATTATGACTTATTAGAATATGTAGCAATGAAATATGATTCCAACCCTTTCCTTTCCTCCTTTTTGTCCATGTAGCTATCCAATTTTATTAACTTTTAAAAAACTGAATAATATTGTGTGGGTTTATCAGACATTAATCTTGGAAATATTGAATTCTATTTATAGTTTCCTTATTTAGTTCTATCCATTTGTTTCTATATTCTTTTTCTAGGATCACAGAGTTTTCATAATTACTTCTTTTACATAATTCTTACAATCCTTACCTTTCATATGAATTTTGTTGTAGCTTTCTAATTCTATGAAATAGCCTAATGGTATTGTATTAATATGTAAATCATTTTGGAACTCAGTGATATTTTTATATATGCTTGATTTGATCATGAGCATGATATCTTTCAATTTATCTGTTCTCTCATTTCTGTCATTAATTTTAAAATTGGTTTTATGTTGGCCTTATAGTATTTTATTCAACTGGTATTTATTAAGTACCTACTTAATATACCTTATCTATGTCTTAACAAGTCTGTGGCTAGATATTAGATGTATTTTGTCATTACTATAAAGGATTAAGAAATTTCTATAAGTATTCCTTGATTCTTGGTGGTGATTTCTGTATCTTTATCTTATATTTTGTTAATTTACTAAATTCCTTGCTTTAGCATTTTTGTTGACTCTTGAATTTTCTAGATATGTAATCATATCTTATGAAAATAGTGATTTTTAATATTCCTCATTAATTTCTTTTCATGCTTATTGATATCACTAAGATTTCTAAAATAATTTCAAAACAACAGAGAGATTTTTTAGAGATTGCCATAAATGACTCAGTATACCTGCCTGTTTTTATTTTATCTGGAGTTGGTGTGACCTTAACTAATTAAGTGTGCAGAGGGTGATGATGCCTATAGGGACCTTTGGATATGATTTTTGAAACATAGGGGGTTTATTCTGAAATAACTTCAGTGGCAGCAGTAATTAAAAAAAAAACATCCATGACCCAATAAAGTTTTCACAATTTGTTTGCATTGACCTTTACTCACAATCCCTAGGAATGCTTTCCATATTCTTTTTGGCAATATAATTTTTTCCTCATGTGAATCACCAGAAGTGGGTGGCAGTCATCAGGTTTGGGAAATGTCAGAAAATTTGGCAGGGTGACAAGTGGCCTCTTGATGTACATCCTTCAGCAGGGAATCAATCTACCACAACTTGTATCTTCTTCCTCTAAACAATAACATATTGCCTCTCTTCTTATGGCAATGTAAATCATCAGGAGATTGAGATAAGCAGAATTTTAATTGGCATAATAGGAAATTACCCTAAAGCAGAGGGGAATAACTGAACAGAGATGCAGAGGTTCAGCATATGTTGGGTTGGAGGATCCAATTATAGGAGATGAACCTGCAAAGAAAAGTTGAGTCTGTATTATGGAAGGCCCTCAATGCTAGATCAAAGAGTTTGGCATTGAGGAATCATTGAAAGCTTTTTTTAAACCCTTTCTATCTTAGAATCTATACTAAGTATTGGTTCCTAGGCAGAAGAGTGATAAGGGCTAAGCAATGGTGTAAAGTGACTTTCCCAGTGCATTGATACCTCAGAGTTGTTTTAATTTGCATTTCTCTAATCAGGAGGGATTTAGAACACTTTTTCATGTGCTTATTGATAGTTTTGATTTCATTGTGCGAAAACTGCCTATTCATATCTCTTGACCATTTGTTGATTGGGGAATGGCTTGATTTTTTGTAAATTCAACTTAATTTCTTATATATTTGGGAAATTAAACCTTTTTCAGAGAATTTTGTTATAAAAATATTCTCTCAGTTTGTTGCTTTCCTTCTAATTTTGGTTGCATTGGTTTTGTTTGTACAAAACTTTTTTAATTTGATATAATCAAAGTCATTCATTTTATATTTTGCAATGTTATCTATCTCTTGCTTGGTCTTAAATTCCTTCCTTTCCCACAGATATGACAGGTATACTATTCTATGTTCACCTAATTTATGATTTCACTTTTTAAAAAAGTCATTTACCCATTTTGAATTTATCTTGTTTATAGGGTGTAAGATGTTGATCTAAACCCAATTTTTTTTTTAAACCCTTACCTTCCGTCTTGGAGTCGATACTGTGTATTGGCTCCAAGGCAGAAGAGTGGTAAGGGCTAGGCAATGGGGGGTCAAGTGACTTGCCCAGGGTCACACAGCTAGGAAGTGGCTGAGGCCACATTTGAACCTAGGACCTCCCGTCTCTAGGCCTGGCTCTCAATCCACTGAGCTACCCAGCTGCCCCCCTAAACCCAATTTTTTGGATGAGTAAGCTTCTAAAAAAACATGCTCCATAGAATACTAGTGATTGACAACAGGCCGATAGTTTGGTGTTTTGTTGTTGTTTGTGGTGGTGGTTTTTGTGCAGGAAACCATTTAAAATTCATGAGTAAGCTTTACTAAGAAGATTGAGGCCCTCCACTCCTGCCTGTTCTTCCAATTATCTTCCTTCTCATACTGGATAAGGAGGTTTTCCAGCTAGCTCAATCTAACATGTCTGCTTGCATGTTTCACTTTATCCCCTTTTGCCTCCTCATTATCAGTCATATCCTCTTTCTTTTGTATATTCAGTCTCTTCTGGCTCCTTTCTTGGTTTATGAGAATAGCTCAGTTCCCCTTATCCTGAAACACCTTCCTCTGACCATGTGACCCCTTTAAGGTATCATTCTATTTTTCTTCTCCTTTCACTGCTAAATGAGAGTTGAATAATCTACATTTTTGGTCCACATTTTTTCAATACCTTTGTCTCCAGTATCTATTACTCACTCCTATTATTCAATCAACAAGAATTTATTTAGTCCTTGCTAGTTACTAGACAGTGAGCTAAGAGAAGCATAGACAGAAGTAAAGCATCCCTAAACCTCAAGCAACTTACTTTCTCTTAATGAAGTCAACATGTATATTTATAATATAGGCAGAAAATCTACAAAATAAAATATGAAGTAGTTTTGGGAGGAAGGGCACTATTAATTTGAGAGGCTGGGTATAGGCTTCATGTGGAAGGTGGTGCTTGAGTGGAGTCTTGAAGGAACTATGGGAATGGAGCCAAAATTCTCCTGCAGTGTTCATGTAACAACAAAGTTGGAGCCCAGGGTGGTGGAGAAAGGAAGTTGCTGATGCCCCAAATGAGTGAACATAGAGGTTTTATTGGTCGGAAGGGGAGGACAGGCAAGGCTATCTCATTTGAATATGAGAAGGTGACCTTAAATGGATTATAGCCAAAGAAATGGATTGATCAGGGAGGCTGAGGGTGTTTTTCAATTGAACCTGGCAGCACTTTGGCAAGGTACAGGACCAGTATATGGAAATACCCAGCAAGAAGTACAAGTGGAAAAGAAGAGGGACCAGGAATGATTCCAGTCTGCTTCCCTCCCCCTCCGAAAAGGAACAAATGCAAAAAGATCAGAAACCACAGAAACAAAAGCCATTAAAGGCCAGAAGAAATAAGAGGATGATAGAGAAAGTACTCAAGTGGAGAGCAAAAGCAACAGGGAAGAATCAAAGTAAGAATTGGAAACTGGAAAAGAGCTGATTGCACAGAAAGGAGAGACATCCTTCATTACCTAGTTTCTTCCATCAAGAAATTATAGGATTTATAATTTAAATGGTGGCTTTTGTCACTTGGGCAGGGAGATATCATCTTTGAGTGGAGTGACCTCCCTCTTTTAAGAGAAACAGTGGAAATATACTCTTCTCTGAACTGCTAGTGGTAGAGGCATACAAGGAATATCAGGAAAATTTCAATGACTTCTGAACACTGAAGCTGAGATTGCCAGCTGAAAGACTTTTTGTTATTATTCTTTGGATGGATCTTTAGAAACTGAACACAGAAAGGGAGCAGTGAAAGAGAAGAAAGGGGGCAATAGGGAAAGATGGCTGTGTTGGAGGATAGTGGGAAATGTAGAATATTCATAGATCACTTGATAATGAGCACTCTCAAAATCATTCAGTATATTTTAGTAATAACAACCCTGCTAGGTTTCAGAACTCTCTCCTGATCTGACCTAATCTCTATCATTTTATAATTTCTACAACCTAAGCAAGAAAGTACTCTTTTAAAAAGCCCTAAATACCACCAACATAATGTTTAAAAAAGGCCAAACTCTATTAAGAATATTGTAGATTGTAGCAGAAGAGCAAAGCAGAAACAACTTCTTTTGCTCAAGAACTCTTTTTTTCCAACTTATTTGCAAAAGCAATGCCTCCTGATATTTGTTTTCTATTTTTAAAGAGATACTAACAATAAGAAGCCTCTGTTTTAAGGACTTGGGAGGGGGTTCCTTCAAGTTCTTGAAAAAGAATTGCTACCTTATTTATTATTAAGTAGGATGGACTGCCTTGAGAAGTGGATTCTTCAAGCAGAAGCTAGATGACCACTAGTTAGTTATCTTATAGTAGGGATTCCTTTTGTGCATGGTTTGGACTATATGACTGCTGAGGTCCCTTCCTTAAATTCTGTGATTTTATCATAAATTCTGGTTATGTCAGTAATTTGGCTAATTTTTAGAATCATAGGACTTAGAGTTAGAAAAGACCCAAGTGAACTTTTCTATTCCAACTTTTTCCTCTGATACAGCCACTGCTTTAGCACAGGCCCTCCCTTATCACCTCAAGCTTTGATTACTGTAGTAGATAGTTGAGGGTTGTAGGGAAGGGGTTGTCTGCCTGCCTCAAAGACTTCCACATTCCAATCCATTCTCTATTCAACTACTGAATCACTGAAAATCACTGAAGTGATTTTCCTAAAATGAAGATCTAATCCTGTCACTTCCTCAACAAACTCCACTGACTTCCTATTGCCTCCAATAGCAAACACAAAATATTGTATTGGTTGGCATTCAAAGCCCTTTAAACCTACCCTTTCCTATCTTTCCAGTTTTTTTCATTTAGAGATAACTGCTTCTTTTGGTTCCAGGCATTTTCTCTGGCTGTCTCTCATGCCTAGAATGTTCTCCCTACTCAGACTACTGACCTCTAATCCCAAGTAAAATCCCACTTTTGACAGGAATATTCTCTAACCCCTCTTAATTTCTTTTCCCCCTTTTAATTGTTTCCCACCAATTATCCTGTATAATATTTACTTTGTATATATTTGTTTTCATGTTATCTGCTCCATTAAACTGTAAGTTCCTTGAGGACAGGGTCTATCTTTTGCCTCTTTTTGTATCCCCAATGCTTAGCATAATGTCTGGAACATCATAAGCATTTAATAAATGTTTATTGAATTAAGAACTTACTGTGGTAAATCAGTGGCTCACTGTATTGAAGATGATAAACCCAAAGACCCTTTTGGAATACAAGTCTGTAACCCACAGGGAGTCAGGCTAAATCAAAAGCAAGAATTCCTTAATATGCTAACAGCCCAAACCTGCCTTTAATGAATGAAAATTTAGCCCTTTTGAATTGAGAACAAAATATTAACCACAAGTATTCAGCTTTATAAACCTGGAATCTTAAAAGGGAAAGTGTCTTTTTTGAGACAGAGAACCATAATTGAAGACATTTTTCCTCTCAAAAAGGATTTTGCCCTGAAAGTTTCCAGTGTGGTAGTAGCATGTTGAGCTTTATTCTTATCTTTATTTTATAAAGAATCATAGATTGTTAGACCTGAATGGAAGAAAACTTCCAGATCACTGTTACCAATCTCTTTGTTTTGCAAATGATAATACTGAAACTCAAATTTCAGCCTTTTCATCTGTAAAGAGAGGGAAATAGAATAGATGGTCTTCAGTTCTAGAATTCTGTGATTTTATGTGACCTTTGTTCAAGTTACTAGTCAGCTGCAGTCAAGATTGTAATCAATGACTCCTAAATCCTAGTACCATGCTCTATATCATATTGCCTCTGTAATAGGAAAAGGTTTAATTTTTTTCTTTAAATGCATCCTTTAAATTGTATAATTTTTAATAATTACATTTTTCTCTAAGGAGTTTATCTGCATTTTAGAACATAACAGAATATGCAAAATTTTTAATCACACAGAAATTTGCTTTATTGGATACATAAGCTTTTCTGTAATTAAATCATTCTCTAAGGTGAGATGCACCTGAATTTGCAAGCATAAGAAAATAAGTTTCATTTTGAGTTGTTACTCATCTTTTATTTTCCCTTTTCCCCATTATTTTAGATTTGGGGTTTAAACAGATTTCATATTGTGAAATATTTTGAAATGAGGTTTATATTTTGTGTGCTAAAAAGTGAAATTAAAGAAGAGTTGGATAATTGAATCGAAACAATCAAGACAAACTGTGTATGTTGGGAGCTCTCAGGAGACAGATAACTCCCTCACTTATAACTTGGAGAGAGTCTTGGAGAGAGGATCTTGGATAATATATGATGTTATGGATATTAACTTTTATCAGAGATTATACTTGATAAGGAACCTCATAAAAGTATTTGTGCATTTGGAGATATAAACAAAAGCAGGTTGTTCTTTCCTCCAGCACTTGGCCAACTTTACAAAAGTTTCCAGTAGTGGTAGAAACGAAGTTTGGTATTAATAACCAAAAAAGAAGACAAAGGGCCACATTTTGCCCCTTGAAAACAATTAGTGGTAACCTTAATTAAAGTCTCTACTATCTCTTATTCCAGAATGAGGATACAGTGAAAGAGTTCAAATTGGAACTTTGGATTGAGTATTATTTTTTCTGTTTTGTTTTTGTTTCTTTGTTTTTAAGAAAAGTCAGAATCAAGCTGAAGTGATCTAAAAAGATCTGTACTACAGATCTCTAGGACAAGAGTTCTTCCTAAACATCTTTGTTTGGCAATCTGGGAAAGCCTTTGGCCTCCTTTATTGAACCACATTTTTAGATACATATATTAAAATAGGATTACAAAAGAAGTCAATTATATTGAATCAAAATTGTTATTGTTTTTGCATCCAAATACATGTACCCTTTAAAATCTATCCATATCCCCCTGGTTAAGAAATCCTCCTCTAAAAAAAGTATGGATCTATACCCAGAAGGGATTCTCTTATCAAGTCAATTAAATGGTCATTTAGTAGTTCTATCTTAGTTATATAAGGTAACGTACAATCAAGAGCCAATATGATTTGATACAGTAACTATTATAGGAAGAATGTCAGAGAAAGAAAGCATCAAGATAGGAAAAATTTTAAGAAGGTGGAACTTGAACAGGGCATTAAAGATGGGGAGGGTTTAAATGAGGGGGGAAATGGACAGCTTGAGGGGATGAGATAGCCAGCATTTAAAGTATAGTATTTTGAAAGTTTAGACTAAATCTTGGGTAAGAGGTTAGAGCTGGAATTGTGGCATTGGGAGTCAGAAGGATAAAGGTACTGTTAAAGCTGTGAAGGTATCTTAATTAGAGGCCTGTGAGAAGATATACCACTGAAGGAGATAGAATATGTGACTCATTAAGATATTCAAAATATATTTCTCACAATAACTCTGTGAACTGAATATCTAAGTATTATCCCTATTTTACAGATGAGGAAATTTATAACTTAGAGAGAGATAAAGTGACTTACCCACAGTAATAGAGCTAGGATTCATATTTAAAGCTAGGTCTCCTAACTCCAGTACCCTCTTGGCAGTGGAGGAGAACATTTTGAGGATATGGTGTTTGAAGTGTCTCATGTTGAGTAGTGATGGTGAACCTCTGGCATGGATGCCAAAGATGGCACATAGAGCACTCTCTGTGGGCACATAGCCACCCCACCCCCAGCATTTGTTACTAGAAAGACAGAGGGACTTGGGTGGAGCTGCTCCCTTCCCTGTCTCCATTGTGCCTGACATTTTTTTACCCATCCTTATGTCCAGTAGCCTAATAGGATCACAGAGGAGTAAGGTGGGTAGGGCATGCCCAGTGCTTGGTGGAGAGTAGGGCAAAGCACATAGTCAGTATTGGGGTGGACATGGCACTCAGTCTGAGGGGTGGGGTTGGTAAGGCTTGGCACTCCCATCTCTAAAAGATTTGTTGTTACTGCTATAGAGCAATCAAAAACTGAGAACTAGAGAGATGATAAAGAATGATTCATGGAATTTGTGGAAAAGATCATTTGTGATTTTCTAGAGAGCAGTAAAAATAGTGGAAATAGGAGCCTGATTGTAGAGTTTTAAGAAATGAATGAATATTGTAGAATGAGGTGTAAATATAGAAGTATTCTCTTTTGGGGAATGGAGTATATCTCTCAAATTGAGGAGAGGAAGTCTGAGAAGATAGATACAAAGATAGGTATTTTGAGGTCAAGACAAGGATAGATGAAGGAACTCATTCCAGCTGGTCTTGAGCTTCTCAGTAATAAGATTATGTCTGCACTTGAAGAGAGAAGAGGATTCTGAACAGCTATTGTGGGGAGTCATGAGAGACAAAAGGATTCATGAGCAGTGTAGCATGGGTCAAAATGAATGTGGATAGCATGGGTTTTGTATTATGTTTGTCCTGGTTCTTTTCCTTTTTTATGGCCAAGAAGCAATAGCATGAAAGTCTGATAGCAATTTAATGGGATAGAATGAGAAGGTCAAAGTAGGTTAAGTGGTAAGGTTAAGTGAGAGCAACTGATCAGGTAATATCTAACCTGGACAGCATCTAGGCATCTGGTTTAGCCAGAAGTGAATTAATAATCTGAATAATATGATATGGGTTAAGCCACTGGAGATTTCATTTAGGGCAGAAAACATGTGCAGTTTGTGACAGAAAGGGGAGAGACCACAAGGTTAAGTTGAAGAAAGGGAAAATTGGATGTGATTTCTATAGAGATACGTTTGATATTGAGTGTATACCCTCTCTCTCTCTCCATTACACATACATCTTTTAGGGTGATAACATGAGAGGTGAAATTTTATTGCTTTAAGTTAAAATTTACAAGTAAAATTGAGAAACCATGTATACATAGTTTAAAACATGACTGACTCAATTTCTACATGGTTGTTTTCTTTGGACTTGATTTGCTCCTATTTTGAAGAGATCTGTTCAATATCATAATCATTTTAATATTAAGGTGGTTTTTTTTTTTGTAATCTTAAAAAATCTAGCTGAAGGTGGCCATTAGGTAGCTCAGTAGATTGAGAGCCAGGCTCAGAGACAGGAGGAGGTCTTGGGTTCAAATTTGACATCAGATATTTCCTAGTTGTATGATCCTGGGAAAGTTACCCTGGGAAAGTCACTTAATACCTACTGCCTAGCCCTTACTACTCTTCTGCCTTGGAACCAATTGATTCTGAACCTGAACTGATTCTAAGATGGAAGGTAAAGTTTTGTTTTGTTTTTTTAATCTAGCTTAAGTAGTTAAACTATCATGTCATGGATACTTATTCTATGTGTTGTAATGTTGAAAAGAAAGCTAAGGGAGAGGGAGAACAAAAAGGGAGGGAAAGAGAGGGGGGAGGGGGAGGGAACAAAAGGGAGGGACTAAAAAGGGAAACATCAAGGGAGGGGACAAGGGGGACTGATTCAAAGTAAATCACTGGACTAAAAGGTAGAGCCGAAGAAGAAAAGGTTAGAATTAGGGAAGGCAATCAAAATGCCAGGGAGTCCACAAATGACAATCATAACTTTGAACGTGAATGGGATGAACTCACCCATAAAACGTAGACAAATAGCAGAATGGATTAGAATCCAAAACCCTACCATATGTTGTCTTCAAGAAACACACATGAGGCGGGTTGACACCCACAAGGTCAGAATTAAAGGATGGAGTAAGACCTTCTGGGCCTCAACTGGTAGAAAGAAGGCAGGAGTGGTAATCATGATATCTGATAAAGCCAATGCAAAAATAGACCTGATCAAAAGGGATAGGGAAGGTAATTATATTTTGTTAAAAGGGACTCTAGACAATGAGGAAATATCATTAATCAACATGTATGCACCAAATAATATAGCACCCAAATTTCTAATGGAGAAACTAGGAGAATTGAAGGAAGAAATAGACAATAAAACCATACTAGTGGGAGACTTAAACCAACCATTATCAAATTTAGATAAATCAAATCAAAAAATAAATAAGAAAGAGGTAAAAGAAGTGAATGAAATCTTAGAAAAATTAGAATTAATAGACATATGGAGAAAAATAAATAGGGATAAAAAGGAATACACCTTCTTCTCAGCACCACATGGCACATTCACAAAAATTGACCATACATTAGGTCACAGAAACATAGCACACAAATGCAAAAAAGCAGAAATAATGAATGCAGCCTTCTCAGATCACAAGGCAATAAAAATAATGATTAGTAATGGTACATGGAAAACCAAATCTAAAACCAATTGGAAATTAAACAATATGATACTCCAAAACTGTTTAGCTAAAGAAGAAATCATAGAAACAATTAATAATTTCATCAAGGAAAATGACAATGGCGAAACATCCTTTCAAACCTTTTGGGATGCAGCCAAAGCGGTAATCAGAGGCAAATTCATATCCCTGAAAGCTCATATTAACAAACAAGGGAGAGCAGAGATCAATCAATTGGAAATGCAATTGAAAAGAAAGCTAAGTTTTGTGCTTTGCTAGGATGCTTGAGGCACTTATTGTTTGACAAAAGAACTATAACTCATGATTATCCCTTAGAGTGTGGAAGCTGCCTGAAGTTCCTACTTAATATCTTTGTGGGTGGACACCTTGAGGAGAATGGAGACTGAGGGGAAATTGGTGAAGGGGGGAGAGAGAGAGAGAGAGAGAGAGAGAGAGAGAGAGAAAGAGAGAGAGAGAGAAAGAGAGAAAGAGAGAGAGAGAGAAAGAGAGAGAGAGAGAGAGAGAGAGAAGAGAAGGGTTAATGCTATTCAGAGAGAGAGAGAGATTTGCACGTGTCCCCAAACTTTTATTGGAGAATTTAGGAATGTGGATTAGGAGGTAGCTAATGAACATGTGACATGGCATAGGTTTTAACATTGGCTCAGTTGACAATCATATAATCAAAGAGGAGGAGGTTAATCAAACATGTGACTTGGTAAGGAATGTGGTCTAACAAGGTTGGAGGTAGGACCCTGTGACAAATAATGTCCTGCTGGGGAATTCTTTTGTCCTTTGGACTGAAGATTTGGAAATACAATAATCAAAAAGTAACATGACCATGAGTCTGGTATATGAACACATAAGATACAATATCAATACACCAATAATACTTTCAATATGCTAATATACCTGGTATGCTACATAGAGAATACAGTTGGTGTCAAGGGAGGAATAAGCTCACCTGGAATTTGACTTCATTTAAAGGAAGAGAGTCTTGGGATGCCATTAGGTTTCTCTTCTGTTTGAAGGACTAGGCTACAACTGAAGAGGGAGAAACACAACTATGGCTACCAATGGAGGTAGTATGTCAGCCTTTCTGGGCACCTGAAGAGGAGAAAAGACAGCTACAGAAATAACAGAAGATTTGGGCAGAAGAGGGAACATTACAGGAAGATGTTATGTTGCCCTCTTACTTCTACATCCTTACTTTTGCTCTGAATAATGGACATGGCCCCTACCTTTAAGTATTTTAGATCATAACAGGGTAGTAAAGACATAAAAATCTATAAAAACTTTGCTATGTGTGCAGATTTGGAAATATATTTATATTTGTATTTATATTATTTACATATACATAATATATATAATGATTCAAATTACTCACACCTAAGACATAATTATGTATATTAGAGAAATTGACTAGAGAATAAAGATGAGTATAAGGGGGAACCTTTCTCTGCTCCTAAAATTATTGGGTTCTTTTCTTAGACACACATTCTGAGGACATTGAGAAGCTGGAGAGTTCTAGAGAACAACCAAGATAGTGAAAGCTCTTGAGTTCATGTAAGGTGTGGCCTATGGGAACACCTTAATAATTATTGTTTGACTTAGTTGGAGCAATGGGTAAACATCTTGAGGTAGATTTAGATTTGAAATAAAGAAAAACTTAAAAAAAAACTAGAACTTTCTCAAAGCAGAGTGGGTGATTCTAAGAGATTGTCATTTTCTGCCCACTAGAGATATTTAGGCAAAGGTTAGAAGATCACTTGTTGAACATGGTGTAAAGAGCATTATTGCTCTTTAGTGAGGAGGCAAGGCATCAGAGAGGTAGGTAGAGGTTGAATTCCATGCATTCGAAAGACTTCTGACTTGGTGATTATATATGGGATCTGTGACATCATACATAGTTTAAGTGCTCTAAAGAGGAAGGATGAGAATGATAATTTTAAAGAAAAATATTTTCTATTTGAAATGTTGCTTTATTGCTGTAAGAAAAAACTTCAAATATCATATATAATTATTTTCAGATTACTTTGCACAATATATGTACAACTTAAAAATAATCATCTGTTTTTTAAAATTTGAATTAAAATTTTTGAAGAAAATACTACAGTAGCTACCAAATAACATTTATAAACTTTTAAAGTGGTTGTAAAAATTAAAATTAATATATACTAGGTTCAAATATTATTTTATAAAATTTATTAATAATCACTAGAAATAAAGTAATAAAAAGGTAAAAAGGTAACAAAATAATAACATACCTGCTCAAACAGCCCACTCCACTAATGTCTCAACCCAGGAAGGAAAGAGAGCGAGACCAGGAATCCTACCTAATTTATCTCCTTTCTACATCAGCACATAATGACAGGAAGTCAGTGGGCTCCTGGGAAATGTGTTCAAGGGCACAAGATTTCCAATTACACATGATTTGTCATCAAGATTTTGAGTATTTATCATATACTCTGCAGGGTGCAATGTAAACCATGATCCTTGACCTTAAAGAACTTAAAATGTATCTGAAGAAACTATAAGGATTAAAAATTAAGGTTGGACTAAATACATAAGAGTGTGCTCACTGAAATTAATTTATCTCAAGTCAAAATGACTTTTATAGCAGTTTATTTATAAAATAGGGGGAAAGAGTAGAGGCACAGAAATGAGAAAGAGGGAAGAGTAATAAATCTAGATTAACAAGTGTGAATGTTAAAAACTGTAAATGCCAAACTGTAAAGGTTTTGGCCAAACCGTAAAGAATAATTTTTAGTGTTTTGACTTAAAATCTAAAATAAGTGGTCGCCATGGGAAATTCCCAAAATATGAAAATACCCAAGTCACCTGGGATTTATGGAGATTTTAATTAATATAAATGAAGGCATTAAGGGAAGGAGAGAGAGAGAGAGAGAATAGCCAAGCAGTAGAAAAGGGCCTAGGCCAAAATTGTCCTAGGCCTGAGCCTAAGGGAGAGCAAGTCAGTCTTTATCACTCACCACAAGATCGTCTCCAAACAAGCTCCAGTCCTCCACTGAATCTCCTGAACTGAGTTCAGAGTCTAACTCCATACTGAATTCAATTGTGAACTCCATACAAAATGTCCTCACTTCAACTCTGAACTCCAACTAACTCAACTACCTTTTACCCTTTCCTTTTAAAGACATCTTTTCTTATGTCACCTCCCCTAAATTTTCACATCTACCAATCACAGTAGATGCTTTTTCCTAGGACTGCCCATTCTTAGTTCTCATCTTCTTTGGTTCTCACCTTCTCTAGTTAGATTATATTCTCTGAGTACTTCACACCTCTATGTTAAGCTCACCTTTTGTAAATTGCTTGACCTTTTAGGTATTAATTTGACCTTTATAGGTACTTAGCACCCTTTTGTATTAGATCTAAAAATAGACCTAGCTTAAGGTTCTAGCTTTACTATAAGTATGAGTTAAGGACTTTAATTGTTCAACTAGGAGTTTGCAACTTTATCTTCCCCTAAGGCACTGTCTGAGTAGGGTGGAGTAATTTTAAAAGTTCTTAATATATACCTGATCAAGTACCTCCATTGTTAAAAATGGGGAATAGCTTAATCAAATCTTCTAAAGTAGAGTCTGAGTAGTTTTAAGATTCACACAAGCTAGACTATTTCCTCTGACCCTGGCTTTACTTAGGCAGGGCTCCAGAAGTCCTAACTGGAAGGCCTAGGGGTAAATTAAGCAAGGGCTCCAGCAAAGTGGCCTCCTCCTCCAAGATGGGGGAGTCAGCCTTTTCACTCACTTACATAGTAGTCCTAAAGGAAGATCCAAGAGCAGTCTGAGGTCCTAAACCTGAGCTCCTTCAAGGCCAACTTTGAAGGAAAAAGTCCTCATCACAGGAAGTTGCAACTACTTTTAAAGACCTTTCTCTGCATCACTATGGGTGCCTTCCTTTCACTTTACATGATCACAGTTTTGGAATTTTATTAGGACTGCCCAGGGGGCAGTCAGTCCTTTCTGAGTTGACACCCAGTTTAGAATGTGGGTTGCAGACCTCCCCTTACTTAAGGAAATGTTGGGGTGTATATGTTTCTGGTGATTAAATCTAAAAGTGGGCAAGGGAGAGTTAATCCCATCTTTACAAAACTAAGTACATGAAAAAGAATTTAAGCACACCATGGTTTGATACTGCTTTTGTATAGGTCAGTAGGGTCAAATTCAAGTAGAAATGATCTTTACAGGCTACATATTGACTTAGAAAACTACAAATTAACATTTTCTATGTTGTATTGTATTCATTTTAACTGTTTCCCAATTACATTTTAATTTGGCTCAGGTGATTGTTTTGTGGCAATGGATTTAATATCTCTTGTATAGGCAATGAGTTTAAAGAAGGGAGAAATTAGTATGGGTTGCAGTGGTCAAAACTCCACTGAGGTGTGATGGGAATTGAATTAGGCCTTGAGGGGAAATAGAAAAATGAGATGTTTTGAAAAATGTTAGCAGAATTCTAAATATAATTTGTAACTAGAAATAGAAAATCTATTTGCATATTTATAGTGTGAAGAAACTTGGTGCTATAGTCTCTAAAGAGCACATATTTTAGGTATATCACAACTTTGAAAGGACATGAATTGCATTTTTTAGAGCAGTAATAAGAAAACCTATCACATTATATAAGCAATTAGCTTTAATTCTTATAAAACTAAAGTCTGATTGTTTCTATAGCTAAAACTGAAACTCCTAACATTGTGTATAATTTTTTATCAGAATTACAGACTATTTTTCTATTAGATTTCTTACACTGAAAAATAAACATTGAAAAACTGAAAATTGGATCTATCTATCTATATTATCCAGAGACATGGATTGTTTTACTATACCTACATATATATGAAAAAATATGTGCATATATGATATACTGTCTTGATCTGTAGTGCAAGACAAATTACAACCTAGTAGACACTATTTCAAATTACTCTGTGTGATAGCAAATGATAGAATATATATTCAAATTAAATAATAAAGTATTTAAAACTTTAAGTTTAATCTTATAAGTAAAATTTATTAGTATGCATATATTGTTAGAATATATGACTTGAGTCATTAATATGCTATTTCTAGATAACACAGTGATCCTAGGATACTAGAGTAGTCTAGGACTATATATCACTTGAGTAGCCTAGAGCCATCTTAAACCTTTTGGTTTTTTCCTCACCCACTAAGAATTTGATGACTACAAAATATGCTTAATGGTTTTAGTCAGAGGGAGTGTCTGGTATGAATTTGTTTCTTTAGTTCTTCAGAGATACATTATAAAGATTTGGGCCAGAGTTTTCACTTATCTCAGTGACATTCAGATAACAGCTTTCAAAGTATACATGAAGTTTTTTGTGTGGAATCTGCCTCTTCAATATTTCAAATGTCATTATACTGTTAGTGAAAGGCAGTATTGACAGCTGACCCTGGAATCAGGAGTGCTTGAGTTCAAATAATGCTTTTGACAGTAGCTCTTTAAGATTGTAAATTGCAAAGCAAATGCTAATTTTCACTGTGATGGGGAGTTCCTACACCAAGTGTAATAAACAAGCTGTTGGCAGACCACATACCTCCTTCTATACTCCCAGGTATACTAGAACTAGATTGAATGTAATTGGGAAATATTTAGAAAAATAAATAAAAATAGCAAGATAGAGTTAATATGTGGTTTTCTAAGTCAACATATGACTTATGGTATGGTTTAATAGCCTGTTTCTATTTGTTAAACACTACTGCCCTTGAATCACAGATCTAGTTCAAAATACAAAACTTAAATTAATATGTTAACCCTTATACTAATAATATAATGCTTTAGTTAAAGGACTTAGTGAGTTAGATGACAGATTGCATATGTTTTGTGCAAGGACAAGAGTAGCTAAGTTTGAAGTGGTGCACTGCCAGGTAGGTTGCAGAATGCAGAATTTTTTTACTTTAGGGATTTGTGAGGACCATCTACCGTGTCATAGATAGATATGACTTGTGTCAGTGAAGGGAATTTCCCTGTATTGACAAAAATTTTCTGACTTCCATGTACTACAGAATATGAAAAGGCTAGGAATTCCCAGTATTTTCCCTAATACACTGGAAAATCTACTGATGGAGAGAGAAACCTTGAGAAAATATTCCTGCCTGTACAATTGGATCTCCAGCTAATGATTGTTTCTTCTGGGCATCAGAAGGGACAGCCAGAGGAGATGCATAGTCTTTTATTTTAAAATCTGGCTCCAGGAAAATGCTGTCCCCTTGCCGTATTTACCTGATAATTTAACTGAGATTAGTATAGAACACTCCATAGTTTGTTGTCTGGACAATGATGACATGAATATCATTATACCTCATTCCAATTTATCTTCTCACCCCATCCCTTTCTCTAATACCAGGTTATAGTCCTTTACTAATGTCACAGAATTTAAAAAGAGAATCATATGTCAAAGTGACAACCATGGATTTAAACAATACCAAAAATTAGCTAAATTTAGATTTATTAGCTTTTGTATTAGTTTTTTTGGCAGAAATTTTATAAAAATTGTTAATATTGTAAATATATATTAGCTATTTAATTTTTAGCATATATATACATATATATATATAACAATTATTCTGAATTTAATTCTGACAAACCAAGAGCCAGAAGTAAGTGAGGTTATTATTATGAAGTTCTAGATAATAGGGAAAGAGGAAGAAGCATTGCACAGTCAGAAACATATCCTGAGTCTCAGGAATGCTGTTTTTCAAAAGTTCAAAGAAAAATAAATTGGTTCTTATGCTAGAGATTCTAAAAAAAGATACATCTGGTAGAGAAGGAGGAATCTGAGAAATGAAATTGAACTATAATCTTTAGCAGTTCTGGCAAGGGATAAAAGTACAAAACATCTAAATAAGAATGTGTAGATGCAAAAGAAGTTGTTTAATGAGCTCAAACTTAAAAAGAACAGATATAAATGATAGCTAGGGGACATATAACCAAAGAACAATATAGATCAGCATAAAACTAGAGATATAGTGTCCAAAAGGACAGCTAAAGTCCAGAATTAACTGATCACATGTAAATTGGTGAAGAACCCAAATAAGGGGGAGAGAGAAGCTTAAAATTCTGCAAGAGAAACAAGGAATTGATGAGACTTAAGGAAGTTGGCTATAGAGATAATAAACAAAAGACAGAATTATTCAGTTTTTTTGATTAAGGGCAAATCAAACTAACTATATCCCTTTCTTTTGGTACATTTCTGACCTTTGAGAGTTTTTAGTGAAGTGGCAGGACACTATGGTATGGGTACAGTGGTGGAAAGTAGGCTTCTCTTTACTTTAGAGAAGTCTCTAAAATTTAGTTATAGCCCCCAAAAGGCAAAGAAATAAGAATATATAACTTGTAAAAGAGCTTTAAAAAGAAAAGAAGTTTCAAACTTTTTCAACTAATATCATCATCATATAGAAATAATGGCTGAAAACTAAAAATAATGGTGAAAAGAAAGGCAAAAGTTAAGGGTATAGTTGGAGCAATTTGGAATATCACTCACATTGAATATATAGAAATTAGTATTTTCAGAAACAGTGATATATGACAAATGCTTCAATGTGGTTATATATATATGTATATATATATATATATATATATATATATAGTTAACTAACATTATTATAACATCAAAGCATATTATATACACATGTATTTTTTTTAACCGGACCTATAATTTCATTGCTATATAGATATATATCCACAAGTAGAAATGTATGTTGTGTCCAATGTCCAATTGGACCTTTCTTATGTTGAAGCATCTGTCACTAAACTCAGTATTTAGTTGATAGCAGTCTTAATTAAGGAGGACTACTATGTCAAAATGGTATTTAGTTAGCATGTTATGGGGGTTCAGATGTGTACCCCTGAGGTTTGGTAAGGATACCTTTTGCAAGAATGCAAGACTCCAAAACTTAGCTTAAAAACAAAAAGAGAAATTTATTAATTTAGAAAGTAATGTTGAGAAGGGCCAGGAGGGTAGAAAGGTGGGACAGCAACGGTAGAGGCCCAGATGGGAGGTATAGTGACCCCCCACAGGAGTACTATAACATCTATCTGTGGGAATAACCTGAGGTGGAAAGAGGGGGCTAAGGAAATGGGAGAATAATAATGGCTCAAAGACAAAAGTAGAAAGGAAATAAGAGGATTAAGAGAATAGGTGGGGAGTATCAATCCATTGATACTCCTATAGATAATAGAGTCTGAACACCAATAGGAAGCTTCAGGGGCTACTGCGGTGATAGAAAAGGTGGGAGTCAACTCCTTGGTGCTGAGGCATTGGGGTGACAAGGTCGCTAAGAAAGGTGGGAGTCAACTCCTTGGTATAGGAGGCACTGGGGTCGCTAGGAAAGAGATACAGAGAAGCAAGAGCGGCAAGAGGAGAGGAGGGTAAGGGAGAGAGTGAGAGCCAGTAACTGAGTGTAAGAGAGGGGTTAGAAAGAGAGGAGTTTGAAAGGGAGTTCTTAGGAGAATGCAAGAGGGAGTTTCCCCGCTAGATCCCAGTATTTATTGAGGGTTTTAGGAATGTATACATAATATGACATGGGTATTTACATTGGTCCAATTGACCACAACTACATTAAAGAGGTGGGAATTAAGTCAACCCCTTGGTTTGCAAATGTGTGTAGTTGGAGCCAGCAAGGCCCTGATTCAAACCACTCTATGTAAATGACCTTACTCGGAGCAGAGGCAGCGTGGCCCTGAGGCAATGGGGCCAAGTCAAGACCCAGCCCATGAATTTGCCCATCCTTTGCTAGTGCCTAGGACTGTCCCTTTAACATCAAGAGTTCTGACCATGTGTCTGGTAGTACAATATCAGTACATCAATCATACTTCCCAGATGCCAACATGCCTGGTATGCTACAAAGATGGGGAGAAGTTCCTGGGAGGACAGCATGAATGGAAAGGCTATTCCCCATGAGGACAGCATGAATGGAGAGGCTGTCCCCCAGACAACATCAGTTCTGGGGATTTTATACTCTTTACAACAGATGCTATGTCATGGTATGGATATGACTTAGAGTAGTAAGCCCTCAAGCATTTGGTGGGGTGGGGTGGTCATCTGACTGGGTTGTGCCTGGAGGCATAAAGATTTATCTCTTTGTCCATCTTAAATCTAGAGGACTATCAAAGAGGATAAAGGTCTCAGGACCCTAGGGGGGGGGTCATTGGGTGTTTCTTGGTTCAGAGTCAGGAGGGAGGGAGTTTCTCTGATAATAGTTCACCTGGGTTTCTGAGGATACAATGCCCATGTCATCTCCCCCCTCTCCTAATATGTAAGGGAAAAGGGGAGATGGTCTCAGTTTTCTGTAACTTCTTCAGAGCTCAGAATGGGTGTAGAGATGTCCCTGCCTATGTTAGGAGAAAGATGTATTGACTGTAGGCCATGTTCAGAGTGCAAGGCTGGGATGGGTGCCGAGATTATGGTGGCATCTGGAATCTGAGTGACTCCCATGAGTGCTTTTACCCTAGAAGCAACTAGAGAGATGAATCAGAGAATTATATGTCCAGCTGTCTGGGTATGCATGATTTAAAACATAAAAGACCCAAAATTTAAGAAAAGAAATAGTTATGATCAGGTAGTTAAGAGCTAAAGTAAAAGGGGTTAAGATAACAGGGAAGGAAAGGCTGTGCGCACAGGGTCTTAGAGACATGTTCTCAGTGAATGCCTGGGTCCTAGGTAGCTGGGAATATGCTTGGAGATGTGAAGGATGTCCAGCGACTGCTTCTCCTGGTGGGCAGACAGGTCACAAGGGGAGAGTCAGTCCCTAAGATAGAAGTGTAGAAACCAGGACTAGGGCAAACACTAGAACATGAAATAGAAACAGAGAAAATTAGTACAATAGCAATTGATATTACACATTTGCATTTGGGTATTTTAGCCAACAGACTTCTTCAGAAATCATCTTCTGACAGGGATAGATCCCTTTGGGAAATCGGATTCCTGAGTTGTTTGCAGAGTTGGTATGTGATGTTTCTGTTAAAGAATATCCTTTTGCAAAGTACGCATTAACTATAACTTCTATAAACACCAGAGTAACAATATTTTACAGATGAATTTCTTTACCACAGATTCTAGGGAAAATTCAAGAGAGCTTTGAGCTATTCCAAGCTCAAGATCCAAACTTCAATTAAGGCTGCAAATACAAGCCATCAATTAATAAACTTCACCTACTTCTCAAAGTATGTTCCCTAATAGTTTGAGAATGTTCAATTATTAACCTAATAGGCTGTTTGGGGAAATGGAAACTTTAATTTTCCAATTTGTATTATGTGCTGATTATGGGAGTTTGTCATGAAGGAAGAAAGCCAAAAAGGGAAAATATCTCCTCATGCCACAAAGGACATAGTGAGTGGCTTCCTGTACCAAGCAAGGCTGTCACTGCCATTATTGTTTCACTGAAGGATTAGTAGCCTAGATGGTCAGGAAAGTCCAGTCCAAGGTGAGCCTTGAGTTGCCTTCTCTAACCTTCCTAGAACTTTCTCTCTCCTTAGAGCACTTTGTCGCCATTGGATCCCAGAAACCTTCAAAACCCTCTGCTTAAAAAGCAGAACACAACTTCTATTCTTCCTTCACAAGCCTGCATACTCAAGCTTTATGGACTTCAAATCAAAGTCCCTCTTTTGTCAAACAAACATTCCATTGATATCATTTCAATTGGTAATCGGTGACCAAAAGAATTCTGATTTAAAGGATTACATCATTGAACCATCTTTAGCATAGGGCTCATCCATTATAAATTTCAGTTCATAGAACAAATTGGTAAACTGAGGCAACCACTGAGTATTTAACAAAATCTATGGTAGAGTCAGGTTTACAATGAGCTTTTGTTTACATCCAAACAATACTTGAAATACATATTTTAGCAGCAACTCACATAACATTTCAAAGAAATTTCATAAAGCATTTAGTATTACAGGATCTATTTTAAATTTAGAGATTTGAAATCTTTTAAGGAACATAAACCTTAAAGCAAGCCTTTTGACAAGCAGGGTGATTATCTATTTTCAAGACCAAGAAGTTAAATGTAATAATAAAGTTAGTCCAACTTTAATACACCGGGATGAAAACCATTTGATAATTTTAAACAAAAACCCATTTTTGGTAAGTTTAAACACTTAAACCCATTTTTTCCCCTTTAAATCTCTTATGATAGAAAGACAGATAAGAATGGAATGCTGTCTTCTTGAGGCTATACTGCTAAAACCTATTTTACAAAACCAATCTCTGGCTTTTCTCTACAAACTCAAATTTCACTGTCAGACAAATTAAAATTAGGATGTTATTTTCTAAACCCACACATATACATGATCACAATTTTGAAATAAAATACCAATAAATACCTCTAATAGACAGATTTAAGCATTACTTCCTTCTGGCTAGCAGACAGGGAAAGGAGATTTATCAGGTCTTCTTATCTCTCCCTGTTTACCTCAAAACAGAAGATAAGTAATAGGTTGTTCTACAGGTTGAAAAAAACCTTAGTTTTAAAAGTGTAAGACATTTAAAAATTCCCAAAATAGTGCTTTCTCACCTGTTGTCTCTCTGTTCAGAATCAACCCTCTTCCATTCTGCAGTAGAGAAGGCAGATCCAATCAGTGAGCTTCCCAGTTTCCTTTTCCCCATCTCCACCTGGATTTCTTGGTGGGCCCTTGCCTTAAAATCCAAGGAAAGAGTAGAGTTTGGAGAACTGGGAGCCTAGTGAGGGAATAAATCTAAAAGGTAAGGAGCTTCTGTCCATAAGATGTGTCCAATTGCCACCTGGTGTTAGAATTTAGGGTAACAAAAAGCCAATTTCCTCATAATTTTTTCCCTTGATGTTGCTCAGCTATTTAACATGAGAGAAAACAAACAAACAAAAAATCCAATTGAATTTTCTCTCAGGCTGCTTAGGCTTGATCTCTTCCCAACAGGAGAGGCCTGCAAGCATGCTTCTCCTTTTGTCTTAATTGGTCAAGCCTATCTGGCTTGACCTCAGGATGAGAAAAAAAAATTCAATTGTAAGTAGGGGATGGTATTACAATTTTAGGGTGCCATGGATAGGCCATGCCTCTTGCTTACCAAGGATGTAACATGGTCATTCAACATTACAAAAAGAAATTTGTTGCTTTGTTGTTAAGCTGTGTAGTGCCATTTCCCCCCAATTTTTAAGTATATATCCCAAAGGGGAATCTCGGGATACTCTATCTCTGTCCCATTTAGATGCAGAATGGTCAGTTCCACACCACAGGGTCAATAACTGTGCATCCACAGAGGTTGCCTGACCAAGAGCACTCAGTTTAACACTGAGGCTAGCGAGACTTCCCACACACCAGAACATCTTCCAGTAAAAGGGGAAGCTGACAGATAGACCCCAAAATCCAGCCACCAGACTGATCTGGGGCCGATGGGAGAGAGAGCATGAAAGAGGTCCCACAAAGATATCACCCAAAAGATGGGGGTTTCAGGAGTCAAAGAAAAGACTCCTTCTTACCTGAGAGGCTGTGTCCTCATGGATGATCCAGGATACAGGAGTAGCTTTCAGGAGAGCCAAAAATGTTGGGTGCCAAAATGTTATGGGGGTTCAGATGTGTACCCCTGGGGTTTGGGAAGGATATATTTTGCAAGAATGGAAGATTCCAAAACTTAGCTTAAAAACAAAAAGAGAAATTTATTAATTTAGAAAGTAATGTTGAGAATGGCCAGGAGGGTAGCAAGGTGGGACAGCAAGATGGGGAGCAGTTTCTGGGAGGACAGCATGGATGGAAAGGCTGTCCCCCAGACAACATCAGTTCTGGGGATTTTATACTCTTTACAACAGATGCTATGTCAAGGTGTGGATGTTACTTAGAGTGGTAAGCCCTCAGGCATTTGGTGGGGTGGGGTGGTCATCTGACTGGGTTGTGCCTGGAGGCATAAAGATTCATCTCTTTGTCCATCTTAAATCTAGAGGACTATCAAAGAGGATAAACATTTCAGGACCCTAGGGGGGTGTCATTGGTTGTTTCTTGGTTCAGAGTTACAAGTAAGGCTCCTGGGTTTCTGGGGATACAATGCCCATGTCAACTTGACCTCATTTCACCTATTTTTGAAAAGAACTAACTTTTTTGCCCAATTGCTATATGTCAAGCCATTCTGTTTGTTTCAGTCATTTTGCATCCCTCCATAGGTAGACCAATATATTTCAGTTGTCCTTAAAACATTTTTTTGTCCTTTTAGCTCACCACAGAGCAGCTATTTTTGGTATATTATCATCTAATCTCTACATATGTAGTCCAATGGAGTTCTAATGCAGCAAGCATTGTATCAAGGGCTTATAAACTGGCCAAATCCTAAGATTTGGTGGTTTATAATTTGTTATTTAATGTAAATTATGGCTAAAAGGAAAAATGATGAAACTAATCAAAAACTAGATAGAATTTCTATATTAGATATAGACAAAAGACTATTATCTAGTAGTTTAACTTAGAATGTAATGCTATGTTCTTAATATCCTTTTGTGTGGAGTAGAAATTGAAGGAAACTTGTGTTAACTGGAAAAAACACAGAACTATTAAATAGTCAAAATCACTCTTTAATCAAGGGCAAAAGGGGTTCAGCACTAGTAGGCCTTGACAACAGAGCTGCTACATAGAGTCCAAGGATTGAACTCTGGCTGTTCTGGTCACTGACCCCTGGGAGTACCACCGCTCAAGATAGACACCATGGAACATAATAATTTGGGGAGCCTATATACTATTTGGGGAGTCCAGGGACAGGGAAAGATGATTGACATCACTATAGCTACAAAGAAAATGGGAGTGTTCAAACTACACTGATAGGAAACAATCAAGCTTGGGAAAGCTAGAGGCTAGGGTGTAAGAGAAGGGGCTACTTACGATGGATACTAAAAGATGGCTCCTGCCCAGGTGTGGATCTTCTTGGGAAAGGGTCTGATATAATAGGGGAGACTACCTCAGACACAGAGGGTCCTTAGCATATGCTTAGTCTCATCCAACTAGGATTGTCATTCCCCTGAGGGTCTCCCACTTAGTCTGAAACTGCCAGTTTGGGATTCCCTTCAGGGTAGATTCACATGGGAAAAAGGAACAAGGATAAGTTTTGGGGTCTCCAACCTATAAGCTAGTCCTAAAACTTGGGGTTCATCAGATCTCAGTAGGTCACAAGTTTGGGATTCCTAGATTCCATGTTGACACTTGGAAATGTCAAAGTTCATCCTCTTTTACCACTTATTAAAAATATATGACTGAGGAAATAAGTCATTTAAAATATAATGAGAGATAGAAGAGACAGAGAGAAGAGAGAGGGTATGTGTGTGTGTGTGTGTGTGTGTGTGTGTGTGTGTGTGTGTGAGGGACACTGTCTCAAATCAAATCTTGGACCTGTCAACCTTTTCTCAAGAAGTCCTTTTCCCAAGAAGAGGCACACCTGGGCAGGAACTACCCATTTAGTATTCATTGTAAGTAGCCCTTTCTCTTACACCCTAGTATCTAGGTATGATTCCTTTCCCAAGCTAATTGTATCCTGTCTAGGTAGTTTGAACACTCTCATTTTTTTTGGTAGCTATAACAATGTCAATTATCTTTCCCTGCCCCTGGATTTCCCCCAAATGGTATGTAGGTTCCCCAAATTCTTTTGTTTCTTGGAATTCTCCAATGTAATGCGATTGGTTTTCACAGTGGTCAGTGTCCAGAGAGGCCAGAGTTCAATCCTCAGACTCTGTGCAGACTCTGGCATGCAGCTCTGTGTTGAGGACTACTATTGCATTGAACCCCTTTCCTTTGATTAATGAGTGATTTTTTTCCTTTTTTTCCCCCCCATTTGAGTAAGTTTATTTAGTCAATTTAGAACATTATTCCTTGGTTACAATAATCACATTATTTCTCTCCTTCCCTTCCACCCACTCTTCCCTCAGCCAACACGCAATTTCATTGGGTATTACATGTGTCCTTGATCAGAACCCTTTTCCATGTTGTTTACACTAGGATGTTCATTTAGAGTCTACATCTCCAACAATATGCCTTCAACCCATGTATTCAAGCAGTTGTTTTTCTTTGGTATTTTTACTCCCACAGTGTTTCCTCTGGATGTGGATAGTGGTTTTTCTCTTAAGTTCCTCCGAGTTGTTCAGGGTCATTGCATTGCCACTAATGGAGAAGTTCATTACATTCAATTGTACCACAGTGTATCAGTCTCTGTGTACAATGTTTTCCTGGTTCTGCTCCTCTCACTCTGCATCACTTCCTGGAGGTTGTTCCAGTCCCCATGGAATTCCTCCACTTTATTATTCCTTTGAGCACAATAGTATTCCATCAGCAACATATACCACAATTTATTCAGTCATTCCCCAATTGAAGGGAATCCCCTCATTTTCCAATTTTTGGCCACCACGAAGAGTGCAGCTATGAATATTTTTGTACATGTCTTTTTTCTTATTATCTCTTTGGGGTACAAACCCAGCAGTGCTATGGTTGGATCAAAGGGCTGTTGGTTGTCTCTCGAACCGAGGATGACGATTGTCTTTGTGCGTTTTTGTGCACAAAGACACCTGTGCATGAAGATTTAAGTGGAAAAGTCAATGCACAGAGACAGTCCCACTCTCTTGTCATTGGAAGCCTGGGTCCATTGGCACGAAAAGTCATTACACCTGGAGACTTCCTCAGCTGCATTGGATGGCCGTGTTGTCTTTTGTGCTCCAACACACCCTAAGCACTCCACAGTGCCTTGCTGCATCGCCATCTCAGCTGTTGAGCCTTCTTGTTGGTTTCTTCCGCCTGTTCTGCCGAAGCAGTCTTCACATGCTGGGTGAGCAAAGCCAAAGGGCAGAATGGTTGGATCAATTCACAACTCCACCAGCAATGAATTAATGTCCCAACTTTGCCTCATCCCCTCCAACATTCATTACTTTCCTTTGCTATCATGTTAGCCAATCTGCTAGGTGTGAGGTGATACCTCAGAGTTGTTTTGATTTGCATCTCTCTGATTATAAGAGATTTAGAACACTTTTTCATGTGCTTATTAATAGTTTTGATTTCTTTATCTGAAAACTGCCTATCCATGTCCCTTGCCCATTTATCAACTGGAGAATGGCCTGATTTTTTGTACAATTGATTTAGCTCTTTATAAATTTGAGTAATTAGACCTTTGTCAGAGGATTTTGTTATAAAAATTGTTTCCAAATTTGTTGCTTCCCTTCTCAATGGTTACATTGGTTTTGTTTGTACAAAAACTTTAATTTGATGTAATTAAAATTATTGATTTTACATTTTATTATTTTTTTGTATCCTGCAACTTTGCTAAAGTTGTTGATTATTTTGAGTAACTTTTTGGTTGATTCTCTAGTATTCCTTAAGTAAACCGTCATATCATCTGCAAAGAGTGATAGCTTGGTCTCCTCAATGCCAATTTTAATACCTTCAATTTCTTTTCCTTCTCTAATTGCTACTGCTAGTGTTTCTAGTACAATGTTAAATAATAGGGGTCATAATGGGCATCCTTGTTTCACTCCTGATCTTATCGGGAAGACTTCTAGTTTATCCCCATCGCAGATGATGTTTGCTGGTGGTTTCAGATATATACTGTTTAATATTTTTAGGAAAGGTACTTCTATTTCTATTCTTTCTAGTGTTTTCAATAGGAATAGGTGTTGTATTTTATCAAAAGTTTTTTCTGCTTATATTGAGATAATCTAAAGAGTGATTTTGACTATTTAATAGTTCTGTGTTTTCCAGTCAACAGACTTAAGACAAATGCCCCAAGGGATTACAGAGAAAATGAGGAGCACTGCTTCTTGTCCCAAGACAAATGCCCCCAAATTCACAAAAATTGCAGAATCCTGATATAATCAAGTCTCTGATAAGGGTTTATAACATTTTACAATAATTGGAGACTGTGTTGAATAGTTTTACATTGGTTTTACAAAGAACACATTCAAGCTAATTAACATCTTCAAGAAATTGGAGAATAGCTTCACAATGAATACATCCAAGGAAGTTAATATTTTAAATAATATTTAATTTAAATAAGGAAGTTGGAGATTGATACAAAAATTGGAATAGTTCCTGACTTGATTACATAGAAGGGGCTGTTGAGAGGATCATTCAAGCCATTGGGCTTGACCTTCAGTTTGAAGTTTCAATAATCCAAATACAAAGATACAACAGGAGAGTCTCCTAAAACAAAGGGGCTCTCAGGATTGGTACTTAAAATTTGATGGGAGTACTTTTTCCATCCTCCAGGGATTCCTGTCTAGGGCAATTCCTAGACTGGTTCACTTAAAGCTGTAAAGCTTTTGTAAGAATGGTGGGTTAGAGGGATGCCAACCTTTAGATATTAATAAATTTCAATAATTTGAGAATAACACTAATTTTTCACTCCACAGAACTTGAAAGTGTTCAAGCCTTTCAAAGGACATGTTAACTTTCCTGAGTAATTTTTAAGTTCTTCATTTATCTGACATTAGACAGCTAGTTCCTAAGTATCACTTTTTTAGTGGATAACTTTCATGTATATACTACCAATGAAAATCTTTTTCAGTGTTTAGTTTCTTTGGGGTATATATATATAAGACCTCATTCTCCATTAGAGAAATAGAGCTTTCTGATGACAAAGTATAAAGTCCATGCTTTTTAGTAGGTCATCTGATAGGTGTATTTAAAGAATAAAGTAAGAAGAATATAGAGATTTCTGAATTATTCTCTCAGATTTAAAAAATTATATATAAAAATGTTTTTAATCAAGAAAATCTTAATTTTCTCCCTTTTATGCCACCCTATGCCCAAATTGAGAGTGAGAGAAAAATAAAATCCTTGTTACAGATTTAATTAATAAAGCAAGACAAATTTCCACAAAGGCTATGGGCAAAAAAATATTTTATTCTGCACTCTTGAGTCCTTCACCTCAACTATATGAGACCTCGTATGTTTCCTCATTAGGCCTCTGGAATTGTGACTGGTCATTATACTGATCAGAGCCCTTAATTTTTTCAAAATTGTTTGTCTTGATCATATTGCTATCATTTTACATATTATTTTCCTGGTTATATTCACTTCACTGGGCATCAGTTCATATACATTTTTTAAGGATCTCTGAAATCATCTCATTCATCATTTCTCATAGCATATTTATATCTCAGAACTCTTTCATTCTCCAATTCATGAGTAGCCTCTCAGATAACCGTTCTTCACTGCTTCAAAAAGAGTTATATTTTCACATATCCTTAGTTTGTTTTGTTTGGGAATAATCCTTCCCTTAATTTATTTTCATCTAATTCCCCCTTCTCTCTTTCCCTCATATTGCCCTGTTGAGTGAAATGCTCTTTGTGTAAGTGTATTCTTCCTTCTTTTGACCAGTTGATGAGATGACCATCTTTCCAGTTCAGCCACTTCCCCATACCTTCCTTGTTTGTTTATATGTTGACTTAGGTACCCTGTTTCTGTGATAAATTTTCTCTAAAACTTTCCCTCCCAGTTTTTCTCTCTGCAATGTATTCCTCTTCTCCTTTCATTCTCTTGTCAACATGGAATCTAGGAACCCCAAATGTGACCTAGTGGGATCTGGAAACCCCAGGTTTTGACCTTGTCACATGAGAGTTCCTCCCTGAGGGAAAGTCCCACTTCTCTGGTCTCAGACTAACAATAGACAAAGATTTGGCTTAGTAGGTAGCACATCAGTCTCATAAGCTGAAGGTGAGGTAAGGAGGGTGTGATGTACTGGGAGAGGCTTCTGGAGACAAGGAGAGTCATTTGACATCTTAACGTATATTGTTAGTCTGAGACCAGTGAAGTGGGACTTTCCCTCAAGGAGGGAACTCTCATGTGACAAGGTCAAAACCTGGGGTTCACCAGATCCCACTAGGTCACAAGTTTGGGGTTCCTAGATTCCATATTGACACTCTCTTAGTATCATAAAGATATAACAGAACCACTTTTAGATCTTCGTCTAATTAGTATCCTTCTATGATCTCACTCTGGTTGCCTATTTAAGGTTCGTTTATTCTTTCCCTGTATCTAACTATGTGAGTTATTCAAACTTCCTGAGTACATCCTTGCTATTCTGTCCCTAGTTTATTAAGGGTTAAATTTGTTAGGTCATTCCTAACAATGGTAGTCATTGCTTTCTAAGACAAACATCATTGCATCTAGTGGTTCTGTGTCTTCCATGTCTTCATCTAACTCTTGCTCAGTGATTTCCTGCTTCAGATCCACAGCTTCAGTTTGCCAATCTGTTTCCCTCTCTCTCAAAGCTTTATGGTCTTGTTCCCCAACTTTAATCCATTCATAAGATTTGTGTGTGTGGTGTTCTTGCAGTACTGGCACCATAGCGTTCAGCTGCTCTATTTTTCCCAAATCGTGTACTATCTCCTGCCCCACAATATGCTGTAACTCTGTGTTATGTGCTAGTCTATCTGGTTCCCCTTCTATTAGTTTCTGATTATCTGCTCCTTGTTGTGAAAGATTGATGGTTTGATTCTTTCCCCTTTGATTTTCAGCCTGTGAGTTGAGCTTAGCTAGAGTGTGACCATCAGGACCTTGGTCAGAGCAATGCTGACTGGCTGTAACTGGTGAGTCAGCCAGTCATCCTGACTCTTAGAATTCTCATGGTCTGGGCTGCTTAGAGAATGTTTGGTTGCTATCTCTGTTATTTTCTTCCTTGACCATCTCTTTAGATTGTTTCAAAGTGTCTGGTTCAAGGGATAGCTTGTCATCTTGGAATAGATTTTGACTTGTGCTAATCCCTTCCCCATGTCTGTTTTTGTTGGTTTGTGTTGATGGTCTAGGGTCTTTGATTTCTAAATGTTGTGGGTAGAAATCCTTTGCTGTTGGGTTTAAGGCTGATCTATTTACATTCTCCTCTAGCTTCTCTTGTTGTTCTTTGGATGTTAATGTATGTACATGGGTTTAATAATGTTTGTATGGTGGAGTTTGTTATTTTGAATTCTACTTGGATTTTCTCACAGTTCTTGCTCACTATTTTGTCTATGAGGTTTAGAGAATCACTATAATGCTCCTCCATTGTAATGTTGTTTCATGGTGCTGTTTTTGATTGGAGGATTTATTACGCTCTCCACTTCCAATCCATATCTGCATATTAAGAAATTTTCTAAATATCTCTTGATTTGCTCTCTGGTTTTCCCATTGCTTCCTTCTATGCCCTTATGTGACTCACATACTTTGTTTCTCATTTCTGCTATGTCATTTTGTAATTCCTTCCTCATCACTTGTATTTCCCTTTGTTTTGAATTGTTATTTCTTCCCTCTTTCTCCATAGATTTCAATTCTTTCAACTTCATTTGTTCTATTTTCCTCCCTATAGTGACATCCCCAGTTTTCCTCCCTTGCACCCTCTGTGCATTAAATCTAACATTCTTCTGGATTCATGCTAAATATCTAGGATTCCCTTTTGCCAGAACTTCTGAGTATCTGGGTTTTGCTCCTTGATTTATTAAGGTTTGCATGGTTTTGAGATCAGGTGTTGTCTCTTCCCTGAATTTGCAGTGATCATAACATTTGGGCTTGTTTGTCTCATTGTATGTCTTCTGTCTTCTATAGTTGTACCCTCTATATTGTGTAGAACTCTTGTGGTAGTTTGAACCTCTGTTGTAACCTTACTCATATTTAGATTTCAATGGGCATGATCTCACTATGTGTCCCACTCTCTGACATAAAAAACAATTCCTTTTATCTTTGTCCCCTTGGTTGGTATTGTATTGTTTGGTGTGGAAAGGTTCTAATGGTAGCCAGGTTCTTGACCTCAACTAATTCTTTCTAAGGGTTTCTTTGGTCTCTTCTAGTTTTTGCTTTAATTCTTCCTTCTCTTTTTGTTCTAAATGGTCTCATGCAGATATGTGGCAGAGTCTCTCAGGTCTGAGAGGGATAAGGATTCAAAATTTAGACAAATATGCCCGAAGAAATGCTTTAAATTTTGAGTGCATCCCTTGAGAAATTGCCTCTTTACATGGGGGACTGCTTCTTGGCTATCCTGACTGTAATCCAAAATAGCTTCCGCATTTTCCAGAAACCTGTCAATGTATACAGATGAATGTCCTGCCTGCGTCTGCCTCAATCTATAAAATTTCTCCCAATCATTTGGTCTTATACAAAAGTATTTGATCACCTCTAACACATCTTCCCTAGCCTTTTTTAGTAAAGTCATGTTAAGTGGTCTTGAAAAATCAAAATCCTCAAAAAATAGTTGAAATTATTTTAAAGAACAGTAAAGGTATTTTAAATTAGGTTCTCAGGACTTTATCTGCAAAAGTCAACAAATAACAATCTTAAACTGTGGCAGTAGCACTTTTATGCCAAAATGGGGCTTTATTGGCAAACTGGATTATTAGAAGGAGTTTTTATTACTTTAAAAAATTTATTGATACCTTTTATTTTTGCCTCATTCATTTCTATAGACACTGCCCCCCCCCCCCATTGAAATTTCCCTTGTAACAAAGAATAGTAAATAATAAAAGAGTAGTAAAAAAAATTCAGTACAGTGGCCATACTTAACAGTATATACACCATTCTTCCTCACTGGTTCCCAGATTTTCTGCTGAGAGAAGAAAACTTTTGTTTTCTGTTCTCAAGAACCATTACTGGGGATACGGTTGGGGATGTAGATTCTAAATGAACATCCTAGTACAAATATCAACAAGATGGAAATAGGTTCTGATCAAGGACACAAGTAATACCCAATGAAATTGGCTGCGGGAAGGGTGGGTAGGGGGGAGGGAGGCAAATAATGTGATTATTGTAACGAAGGAATAATGTTCTAAATTGACTAAATAAACTAATTCAAATGGGAAGAAAAAGAACCATTACTGTTTTTTTCATTTTCTTAGACTTTGGTCTCATTTTAGTGATCTTTTAAATTACGTTGCCATAATCATTGCATATAGCCTTTTGGGTTGGCCAACTTCATTGCATAAATTAATACAATCTTCATATATTTCTCTGAATTCTTCACATTCAACATTCCTTATTTCACAATAATATTATGCTGATTTCACATACTAGTTTGTTTGTTGAGCCCTTCTATGTTGCACTCTGACCCTCTTTTTATTTCTTGCTCTCAAAGTATGACTGACTCCCTCTTTTCTGATCATCTTTTACCAAGCTGACATCTCTTAAGTCATTGTCTGGGTACAAGTTAGCGTTGGTTGGTAATATGTTATAGTATAAAGGCTCTCTGGTTTATCATTTCCATTGTCTTTTTGGGCGACCTGTAATTGAAATTTTCACTTTAGATGATGAGGCCCTCCCTATGCTCTAGTGTCTGGATTACATTGTGTAGATTATATTAAGTCCCAGAATAAAAAAGCCCTCCTTCAAGGTCATGATTATTCAAAAGAATTGGCCTAAAAATCCATACAGGAAAAGATGTGTGTGTATTTCTGTGGGTATTTATATTTGTTTTAGATTTCCATGTATGTTTGTCCTTATCAAGCCTGTGTGTGCCCATTTATACATGCATATGTATAGATAGAGATGGATAGCACTTCACAGGGGATAGAGAGCTAGCTTCAGTTAGGAAGACCAGGGGTTTAAAGTTATGCTTCTAATACATACTGACTGACAACAGGCATGGCACTTAATCCCTCATTGCCCCAGGCTCTAAGAATCCACAAATTGACTGCTGTATATAGAATTTTTCTTTCTGTCATTGACTTACTTGGGGCATATGCCTGATTTGAGATACAGTGATCCCTCACCTATTGTGGGAGTTACTTTCCAGAGACCCCCATGAATAGGTGAAAATCCACCAAGTAGCATTCATTGCCAGAAGTGCAGAACATTTGAGTGGCATAGGGCTTGAAATAAATTCAAACTTTTACAAAAACTTCACAAAAACACACCACAGAACAACACTACATGCAGTGATCAGACTTTGACGTAGAGTGGACAAGGAGAGATGCTGAGTGTGTATGGGCACAGTGCGGAAGAGCAAACGGACCAATGCTACCGTCACTGAGCCAATCAGCACCCAGGATACAGAACACAGCACGGTTGTTTGTTCACCTTTTATCCCGTCAGACAATAATGTGCCATTTACAATCTCATGTTGGCAAACTTGCACAAGCAGTAGTGGCATACTGCATTTCCATTGTGTACAGTGTGGTATTTATCCACAAAATCCAGCAATATAGTGAAAACTCTGCAATGCAGAATTAGATTTTTTTTTTAAAACCATGATACAATGAAGCTGTGATAAATGAACTGCAATATAGTGAGAGAAGACTGTATTTAACAAAGTTATAAACACATTAGTTATTCTATTTGCATAATTTCAAACTATATTCCAAAATGGTCAGGCCATGCAGGGTTTTACCAGCATATATGACTGTGCATATCTTACTACAACCCCTCCAACATTAACTAAATCTGTCTTTTGTTATTTTCATCAGTCTACTGAATATAACCCCTATCAGAGATGTTTAATACAATTCCCCTCCTCTCCCAGTTGACTGCTTCATCATTATCTTGGCTGCAATAGGACCTACTTTTTTTTAATGTTTTGAGTTCGATCCATTTGGATTCATACTAAATAAATTGCCAACTTTTTTTGTTTTGAAATAATGTAGGTTAAATAAACTTCTATAAAATGGTTTTCAGAGAAGAGATACCAATGTCAAGGACAGGGGAGTTGATGTTTAGATAACCAGTATCCCTGTCAACTACTTTTAGAGTTTGGTTTAGTTGTGGTTATTGAAAATTAACTGTAAGTTATGGATATATAGTAAGAAGTTAAAGTTATTTTGAGAGACCAATTTCTTGCAAACAGAGAATACTATACTTTTGTAAAATAGGCATATCAAATATTTTGTTTTTCCAGGCCTTGAGACTATAGAAAGGCAACTATCGTTATAATTCAGGTTTATAACTTATCTAGAAACCTGTTGATTTTAGTATAATTAATTAACTAGAAAGTCATTTGGTGAGGTTAAATTATTAGAGTTTAGGTTTACTCCTTTATTTTCACTGGTTTGGGAAGATCATTTTGTTATTTTTTTAATCGTACCACTGTAGTGAGGGCATGGCTCATTAACATGACATTTGACATATAATTCTTTTTTTCTAGGTTGACTCACTCAGCCATATTTGTTTCCACACTAGCAGTTAGGGAATTTTTCTCAAATTAGGGTGGCCAGCTTAATACAACTTGCTTGAAGGGTTCTAGAGGTAAATCTAATGTGAAGGGAGTTACATATCTACACTATACAATACTGCCTCCTGAGTCCTTACCAATATGCTTCCAATTTAAATAGATCTGATCCAGTGGTATTATTACTCCACCCTCCCCTTTCTTTAGCCTTTACCTTCCATCTTAAAATCAATACTGTGTATTGGTTCCAAATCAGAAGAGCAGTAAGGGCTAGGCAAAAGGGGTTTAATGACTTGCCCAGAGTCATATAGCTAGGAAATGTCAAAGACCAGATTTGTATCCAGCATCTCCCATCTTTAGGCCTGGCTGTCAGTTCACTGAGCCATCTAGCTTCCCCTGTTAATCATTCAACATTTACTAAATAGAATACAAAATAAGAATAATCATAACTTAATAATCTACCAGTAAGCATTTTTCTATCAGTACATACAGTGTAAAGGAAAGTTGGAATAAATTTACCAAAACCTAGAAGGGAAGTATATGAATAGTGAAAATACACATGGCCAGGGTAACGTGTGACTCTCTCTTGCTGGCTTGCATGCTCTTGGTCTCCTTAGGGAATAGTCTGCATCACAGATCCAGGTCTGTGTTTGATGGAGTATGGGTGGGGAATGGTTTGACTGCTCTATTAGAACGTCTGCTGGGCTTCGGCCCAAGGCAATATCATGCTCTCATAGCAGAAAACAGTTCTCATAAGACTAGAATCTGTCAGAGCTATTCTTGTCTGCATTATTTTCTGTGCTTTGAGGAGTTGCTCCTTTTGTAGTTGACCTTTAAGGGCAAATCACACAATGGCTCATCATTCCACCACTGGGTTGTGTTGAGCAAGAGAAGATTCTTCTTCCTTCAATCAGTTCCTTGCTTTTCTTCCAGGCCATTGTACCTCCCAGCAACAGATGTAAAACCTGTCTTCTACCAATCAGCTTAGTAGGGAGCAATGCAGGCTCCAGGCTCTTCTTTCAGCTTGCTCTTCTCTGTGTTTAACTGCTTTTCAGTGAACCATCCATTTATCTGAGCTCGGCTGGCCTCAGCTATTTTCAAGCAGCCAAGGGTCACATCAGTTCTGAAACCGTTAGATTTGAACTTGACTGGTGTGAATTCTCTTTAAGAAACAAGGAGCTGTCTCAGTTCCTACTTCTTTGCTCTTCTTTATTAGTCTTGAGTCTTAGCTTCTTTTTCTTCTTTTCCCTTTGCCACTTTTGTTCTCTATCCTGGTGTGAAGCGATTTACCTTCAACTACAGGTAAATAACCAAAATCCACATTTCTTTTGGGCATGCATGTAGGCAATATGCAGTTATCCCATAATAAACACAAAGTTTTAATTATCAGTGTTTTCCAGCTATCAACTTCAAGCCCTCATAATATTTATATATAAGCTAGAGTATATTGGAATCAGCTCCTACTAGTTTATGAGAGCTGATTGTTAAATTTTCAGTGTGAGCATTCACATCTTGAAAATTGGCAAATGCTACATATTAGGCCTTGATTTATTGTTTTGTGGATTGTCTGTGCTTGATAAAGTAATGGGGTAAATTTAATAATCCAGAGTAAGCTTAAAAGCATGTGATACATTTTTGGGGAAAGCAGGTGGTTAATATTTACCAGTATACCACTTTTTGCAAGTTAGCTGCTGGAAAATGAGAAAATTTGGCTATCTTGCCTTCAGTGAGTATTTTTATCTGAGGACTTCTTCATCTTCCTCTTGGACTATATTTTTCTCCAAGATTTTTTCTCTGAGGGTCTGCTTTTCTAAAATTTTTTTCTAAAATAATTTTATTCTTTTCCATAAACAAAATTACCTAAATCTTAAAGGAACAATGTCTTATATCCGAATCTCCACTCATTCTTTGCAGAATTAGGTTTCAAGCTAGCATTGTTCTTTAAAAGGACTAGAAAGGGTGGATCATGTGTAGGTTGAAGCTTAAATGGCTTAAACTTTTGGAGTACTCTGCATATTTCTTGGGGAGCAAATGAATGTCTGAAACAGATATGAATAAGTTTTATGTAGTATATAGCAAGCAGTAAATATCTACTTTGCATTGGAGTTATAGTAGGTAATTGGGGATATTAAGATAAAAATGACCTAGTTTCTGCCCTCTGGGAGTTTATTTTTTAAGGTTAATTTTTTGTTGTTTTCAATTAATAATCACTTAACTTCCCTCTATCTTTCTCTCTTTTTCATCTTGTCACTGGGAAAAAAGAAAAGAAAAAATTCTTGTAAATATAGATAGTAAGCAAAACAAACTTCACATTGACCATAACCAGAAACATGGTTCCACATCTCTATCTGAGGCCATCATCTCTTTGTCAAGAGGTAGGTAGTCTTCTTTGATCATCAGCAAAGTGTTCAGCCAAAGGGGTGGAGAATAGAGGACCCATGAGGGGTTTGAGGAAGGTAGAAAAGGTTTGTGAAAGCTGCTCTGTAAGTGTGATAGTGAGTCAGAGAGGTATTGGGTCACCTTGTAATTATGACCCATTTGAGATTATGTAATATAAATTTATAGAGCACCCTGGTAGCATGGTATCATGATTTTTCTCCAGCTTTGTTTAGCAGTATCTGAGTTGAAGTGAAGGCAGAGGATGGTGGAAATAATCCAGAGCTGAGGCCTGGCTATACAAGATTGGTGATAAGAAAATGGGGAAGCAGATCAAGTGATGAAGACAATATAGGTTGAACTGGTTCACCAAAGGATCAAAATGAGAAAAGAAGAACACAACCAATGCAATTCTGATAGTTTAGGAGACACATAAGGAACTCAAAATCATAGATGAATAATAGAGTTGCAGTGCAGAGGGAGAGATGGACAACAGTTTGTGATCAGATAAGGGACTTTCAGAATTCATGAACATGAAACTGAAAAGTTTGTGGATGATGGCAAGACCATGTGGTTGTTCTTTTGAGAACTGTTTGTGCTTATTAAAATTCTTGGGTCATTGATTGAACAATGGCTTTTGGTTATATATATTTATGTTAATTTCCTATATATCTTAGATATAAGAGTAATTGCTATTTCTTATCCTACTTAACTAATATTTTTATAAGTTTTTACATTTAATTTCATAATAGATTTTATCTCATCATTCTCTAATTTTTTTTATTTGCTTAAGAATACACCCCCTAACAGTAATTGTAAAATATTTATGATATGCTTCTTTTCTAATTTTTTAAGGTATGGTCTTTAATATTCAGGTTAACTATCTGTTTTGAGTTTATTGTGTGTGATATGAGATGGTAGTCTAAATCTAATTTCTGCCACACTGCTTTCCAGTTTTCTCAGCAATTTTTGTCGAGAGTTTTTTCCTAGGTAAAATTATGTTTTGGGATTTATTGAACTCTGGGTTATTGAGTTCAATTATCTTATTCTTCCTTTTCTAGTCTATTCCATTGATTTGCTTTTTTTAAGTACCAAAAGGTTTGTGATGATTATTACTTTATAATAAAGCTTAAGCCCTAGAAGTGCTATTTCCTCTTATTCCTTTTTAGAATCATTTCCCTTGATATTTTATTTCTTTTGCTCTTTCAAATGGATTTTGATATTATTTTATCTAGCTCAGTAAAGAGTCCCTTTGGTAGTTTGATTGGTATAGTACTAAATCTGTAAACTAATTTTGGTAGTATTTTCATTCTTATTATATTGGCACAGTATAGCCATGTTCAGAGTCCAGATTATTCCTCCAGTTAAGTGACTTTTTATTTCTTTAAAAGCATTTTAAATTTGTGTCTATAAACATATTCCATGCATGTCAATGGATGCCAAGATATTTTATGCATTTCTATATAATAATCACCTAATCTGTAAAGTAATAATAGAAAAGGGAGTCTTTAAACCCGTACAGAATACAGTGATAAAATTTTAGTTAAAAAATTAAAGTAAAAATAAAAAATGTTTCCAAAAAGCAATTGACTATATCTACAGTAGCACAGTATAATAGATAGATGGTCTGCTTTGTTTTCAGGATGACCTGGATTTATATCTTTTAGATATATGATCCTGAGCAAATCACTTAGTCTCCATGTCCAGGTGATTCTTTAAAGCTACCAATTATTGACTCTGCCTCACTACAGATGGAAGGGTGCTTGGCCCACTGATGAAATCATCATCCAAACAGCAAGCCTTTATTATGTCTGTACTATGTTCCAAATATTGTACTAGGAAGTGGATTTGCAATTACAAAGAATGAAGCAAAACCTACTCAGAATGAGCTTATATTTCAATGCATTTATAAGTCCAAACCAAAATGAAGGGGGGGGGGGAGAGCAAAAGCTAAAATTCAAGGAAGAAATACTTAAAAATTAAAATTTTAATACAACAAGATTCTAATTTGCTAAGAAATATTATTTGAGAAGCAGACTGAGGTCCAGTGTCCACACTAAAACTACTTTGTCATCGTTGTTTTTCAGTCATTTTCAGTTGTGCCTAACTCTTCATGACCCCAATTGGGATTTAGTTTGCCATTTCCTTCTCCTGCTCATTTTACAGAAGAAACTGAGGCAAAAGTTACTTAGGACAATCTAAATATTCTAGACAATTTCTTTTTATTTTGAATATTTTTCCATGGTTGCATGATTCATGATTTCTCCCCCTCTTCTTTCCTCCCCCTCTCCCAGAGCTGACAAGTAATTCAGCTGGGGTTTTACAGGTATCATTGATCAAGACCTATTTCCATATTATTAATATTTTCAATAGAGTGATCATTTAGAGTCTGCATCTCCATCATATCCCCGTCGAACCATGTGATCAAGGAAATGTTTTTCTTCTGTGTTTCTACTCCCATGCTTTCTCATAAATCCCTCAGAATTGTCCTGGATCATTGCATTGCTACTCGTGGAGAAGTCCATTATGTTCGATTGTGCCATAATGTATCAGTCTCTGTGTACTATGTTCTCCTAGTTCTGTTCATTTTGCTCTGCATCAATTCCTGGAGGTCTTTCCAGTTCACATGGAATTCCTCAAATTCATTATTCCTTTTAGCACAATAGTATTCCATCACCAACAGATACCATAATTTGTTTAGCCATTCCCCAATTGAATGGTATCCCCCATTTTCCAATTTTTTGCCATCACAAAGAGCATGGTTATAAATATTTTGGATAAGTTGTTTTTTTCCTTTTTATCTCTTAGGGCTATAAACCCAGCAGCAGTATGGTTGGATCAAAGGGCAGGCAGTCTTTTAAAGTCCTTTGTGCATAATTACAAATTGCCCTCCAGAATGGTTGGACCAAATCACAACTCCACCAGCAGTGTATTAGTGTCCCAATTTTGCCACATCCCCCTCCAACATTTATCCCTTTTTTTTGTTGCCAGTTTAGCAGTATGGACTACTGTAAGTTGTCACATCATGAATAAAAATAGAAAAAAATAAAGCAGGTCTTTAAACAATTGGGAAATAGCATTCCCTGGTTTGTCCCTTTTTTCCACTTTCAAGAATAATGGATCCAGAACAATCGATGTTATATACTTGATAGAGTATGGTACAAGGAAGTCCTGCATTTAATACATGTTAAATAGCTGCAACCTCGGGTCTCACACATGATCAAGTCCTTGCACTCTTTGCACAGAATGTCATTAATCCCCATAGGATTAGTTTGGCTTTTTACCTTTTGTGCTTTTGTGGCACTTTGCACGTCAATTTCTGTGCTCCTTTGTGGTTTGTTTTTTCCTTGATTCAGACATTCAATGAACAACAGTCTCATGATATAAGTTAGTGGCAGGTTGAAAGAGAAAAGCTTTTTGGGTACACATCTATATGCTAGGCAAATGGACATCTTATGTTGTTCTATTGCAAAAAGTAATGCTTTTTTTCAATATTGATGACATGTACTTTAAATATTAAAAGAATGAGAGAAAAAACCCAAATACTATATCACACATGCAGGAAGAAAAATAATGAAAAAAATATCAAAATTGTATATATTTCACAATCACAGAGGAAAAATATAGAGACTACTTGCTGAAAAATAAGATTCATTTCCTCTTTAACTTGTCATGATCTGCAGAGTGCGTGCAAATGAGGTAGATAAAGTAATGGAGGTATAGCAACAATAATACATTCAAGAGAAAAAAAATTACAGAAAGCACAAAATGTTATAAAAGGCACATCAGGTCAATATAGGTCACTTAAAGGGTTTTGTTTTTTTTTAGGTAATATATGTATTGTACTATAAGGGCAATTTGTTCAAGTAGAAGGATCAAATACAGTGCAAGAAAATAATTCAGATCCAGCAATAGGGAAGTCTTATCATGATCAATAGTGAAATAAAATCAGTACAGTCTATATTAATTATCAACAGAAGGTACTCATTTTACATGGCTCCTCTCCCCAATTGTAATTTCTGTTGGTGTAGTCAATAGGACTTGGAAAGATCTGTAATAAGTAGGTTTAGTCAGCACAGTACATTTGAAATTCTTTATGTAGATGCTATTACCAGGGTTTCAATCATGAAGTGAGAAATCTATGGGACTTGCTTGAACAGCAGCTTCAGAGTTATGTAGTTCTCACAATTCAGTTTGTAATTGACATATGTAGCAATGGTTGTATCCCTTCCTAACAATGGTGTGTGTGTATATATACATATGTATATATACATATACATACCTGAACAGATAGATGTTCAAATAGCATCTCAAATGGTTATTTGTGTAAATCACCTCTTGGTCTGCTTCTGAGAGAAAATAGGGCCAGAGGTAGAATTTCGGGCCATTTTAAATGAGTCTCCATGCACAATTTTCCACTCATAGTTTTAAGTTTTTTATTCATTTTTTCATTTATTCATTTATTCAACTTGATCAGAGTTCTGTGGATGGTATTGTAATAATTAAAATAAATATTTCTACCCACATATATATATATATATATTTTTTTTTTAAATAAAGTTTATTGGAAGGGTAGACAATGTTCCTATAAGTAGCCTGACTGCATGGTACCTAGCCTGACAGTCTCTTCCTCATTCCCCCTCACCTGCCTGCTCTGTCTCTTCTCCTCATGGTTCTCCCGATTCTGCTCCAAACCTTAACTTTTATTGATGTACAGAATGTACACCGACACAAACCTGGTGCAACTGTGGTATGTCAGGAATATTTGATAGATGGGTAAAGTTACTCAGGAGGGGGAGGGGATGAGCTTCCTTGACACAGTATGATGTATGAAATTTAGGAGTTATTCCCATATCAGAATAAACTTCTGATAAGACTGAATCTGTAAAATGAGTTCCTCTATCTGAATCAATTCACGCTGGTAGACAAAAATGAGGAATAATTTCTTTCAAAAGAGTTTTCTTAAGAAAAGCAGATGTGATCTCAGGAGTAGGAAATGCTTCAGGCCACTTGTTCAGCTGATCAACTATGACCAACCAAAATTTATACTGTCCTGATTTTGGCATAGAGATAAAATCAATTTGTAAGTGTGCAAATGGTGTGTAAGTGAGATGTCCACCAAAGGCTTTTACATGAAAAGCATGATAATTAAAGGCCTGGCAGGTAGGACGAGCTGTACATACTTTAGAGGAAATTGTAGTTATTCCAGGTCTTATCCATGTTTTTTTTTTTAACAGAATCTACAATGCCTTGGGTACTGAAATGATCATGTTTATGGATGAAATGACATATTTGGTTATAGAAATTTCTAGGGAGCAGGGGTTTGCCTTCTGATGATACCAATAGTTCTTTAATTTGTTTGACAAATTTTTTTTTCCATTTTCCCACATTTTTGTCATTGTAGGAAAGGGATGAATCCAAACTATTAGTAATTGTTTGGGCGAAAATTAACTCAGGCTCTTCCAAGTCTGCTAGCTTCACTGTGGCATCTGCCTGTTCATTTCCCCTGGAGACAGGGTCAGTACCATGTGTGTGGATAGAGCAGTGAATGACAGCTATGGCTTTAGGGAGCTGGAGAGTAGAAAGAAAGTCAGTAATAGGTCTGCGTTGGCAATACATTTTTCCAGCTGATGATAAATATCCCTTCTGAAGCTATAGCATGCCAATTGCATGACATATGCAGAATGTGTAACAGGAGTCTGTGTAAATTGTGACTCTCTTATCCTTTGCAATGAAACATGCGTATTTTAAATCTGTGAGCTCTGCACCTCATGCGCTTATATTTGAGGGTAAGGAAGCTGATAAGAAAGTGGCAAATTCGGTAACTGCCACAGCTCTTGTATAGCACATGCTATCCTTCATAAATGAAGAACCATCTGTAAATCATATTAAATCTGAATAGTCCAAAGTGATATCCAATAATTCATTACAAGGTTTATCAGCAATGGACACTTAAGATTTACAATTGTGTAACAGTTCTCTGGAAGTTGGTAAATTGGGGAGCAAGGTTGCAGGATTAAGACCTCTATAGCATTTTAAGGTGATTTGTTCATTATTCAATAGGGTTATTTCGAATCTCACGATTTATTGATTGGTAAATGCCTGTGTCCTATGTCTTAACAATAATGCCTTGACCTTGTGTGGGCACATTATGGTCAGAGGGCATCCTAATTCTAGTTTGGCAGATTTAGTTACTAATAAAGCCATGGCAGTTACTTCCCTAAGGCATGATGGTGCTCCTGAGCCAACTAGATAGAATAATAGGCAAGTGGACATTGAGTAAGTCCCAAAATTTGAGTTAGAACACCTGAAGCTACCTCCCTCTGTTCATGGACATATAAAGTAAATGGTTTGCTGTAATCTGGAATGCCTAGGGCAGGGGAAGACAGGATAGCCTATTTTAGATTTGAAAGAGCTGTCAGATGTTCTTTGTCCAATTTAATTGGTTTAGGAACTGAATTTTTTGTGAGCGATACAAGTGGCTTAGTGATTTACCCATAGGAAGGGATCCACTGCTGGCAAAATCCCATTACTCCAAAAATTGCCCTCAATTACTTTTTAGTAGTAGGAGCACTTAATTTCTGGATACTTTCAATATGTTTAGGAGAAATAAGAGAGCACCCAGCAGTTAAAATAAAACCTAAATATTGTACTTTGGGGAGAAACCACTGGAATTTGTCTTTGGAGACCTTGTGGCCTCTCGTATGTAGTTCCAAAAGGAGGTGTTTGCTGTCCCCTTGGCATGCTTCAGCATTAGGTGATACCAAGAGTAAATCGTCCATATATTGTATTAAACAATCATGTTTAAATTCAATGGCATCATTATCAGCAATTAAGAATTGTGTAAACATTTTGGGACTGTCCATGAACCCTTGAGGTAAATAGATCCAGGTCCCGGGGAACCCTTCAATGTAAAACCAAAGATATGCCTGGAATTTTCATGTATGGGCATAGGAAAATAAAAGAAGCACAAGTCTACTACAATAAAGTATATAGCTGTGCTGGGAATACAAGAAGTAATAATATTTATGTTGGAAACTACAGGTTGTCTCTATAACATGATCGTTAACTGCTCTTAAATCCTGGAAAAATCGATAGAAATGCTTGCCATCAGACCCCAATATAGGTTTCTTAACAGAGAGGATGAGAGTATTGTATTCAGATTTACAGGGAATTATGATGCTTTGGTTAATCAGTGAATTTATTATCAGTGTAATGCCCTCAATTGCCTCCTTGAAGAGAGAGATTACTGAGGAATCAAAGGAGGTGGGTTAGATTTTGTTTTAATTTGGACAGGGACAGCCAATTTAATTGGCCAACATCAGAAGATGATGTAACCCAGAGAGATTCAGGTATATCATTTAGGATTTGAAAAGTAAGAGGTACCTGTATGTCCTGAATGTCCGAAAGGAGGATCAGGAGCAAAGTTATGGTTTCCTCTGGCAGCTCTAATGAGATGCCATTAGGAGAGCAATTTATTGTGGCTCTCATTTTACATAGTAAATCTCTCCCTAGAAGATTTATAGAGGAGCCAGGCATCAAGAGGAAAGAATGCTCCACTGACAAGGGTCCTACAGAACCATCCTAGGGTAAAGTTTTTAGGAGTGTACCCAATACCCCCACTACATTTATTGAGCTGATGGAATTGCAATCTGAATCTGGTGTTCTCCTCAATACAGACCTGGAGGTTCCTGTGTCCAAAAGATAGTCATAATAAGTGTTACCAACCTTTAAAGTTACGTGAGGTTCATCACTATCAGGGAGGCAGTAAATAGGGATAATGGGTAGTAAGACATCAGGTTCTGGAAAATCAAAGGTTAAATCCTTTGATTCCTGTGTCCCAACACCCCCTGTACACATTCATAATCTCTGATTAGTTTCTTGGGCTCCCCTTCCCTGAGGGGCATTAGCACCTGGATTAGTTAGGGGACTCCCAAACTTCAGCAACTTAAGCTCCACTTAAAATATGCTATTGAGGGCTCCTATGGTTTGAGTTTTCAGTTATTTGATTTAAATTTCTGCAAAAGCTATCAGTTCTGAAATTGCAATTTCTAAATTCATTATTATAATTATAATTTCTATGTCTATTATTTCATTGATTATTGTTTCTAATTGCTTGTAAGAAATTTTTATAATTCATCATTATCTGGTTCTTCTTTCCACAAAATTGGCAGGTAAGGGATTGATAATTAGGTTTGTGGAGAGGGGCAACTGCATAGGTTGAGTATCATGTCCTTTTTCTTGTTTATCAATTCTTTCAGTTAAAGATTTGAATTCTTTGTGGATCTTTTCTAGTAGATCATTGGGTTTTTTAAATTTATTTTTTTTAAAGATATAAACATCAGTTCTCTTCAACTCAATATCCATTTCAGGCCACTTGGGGCAATGTGTTTTAAAGTAATCAGACTACTATGAAACAGTTGTTTATGAAATGTCTTTTTATATGTCTAATGTCTCTTTCTGTAGAAATATCAAGGTCTAGGTATTTACCTCCCAGTTCAATGAGCCTATACATAAATTGGGAAGGTGTCTCATTGTCAGATTGTTTTAAGACTTTCAAATTTAGTCCAAACATCAGGTCTTTCTGAGCACTCTCTCATTGCCTTAGAATGGTGCCCCTGGCACATTGTATTTGCATATGTTAATCATGATCATTGTAGTCTCCATGAGGATCTACAGGTATCCAGTGTGGTGCATTTTGCCCTCAGGCCTTATTAATATTAGAGATGATCTTATCCCTCTCATGTTCTGTCAAAAAGGCACAGAGCAATTGTTCAGCATCCACATCTAGAATGGATTGCACCACATAATGACCTTTGGGATGAATCACATTACACAGATGTTGGTATAATTTTCTGGGGAGAATCGGTTTCCTTCCTTGAGCTACCCAGATGCCTTTAACTAATCTAGCCCCTAGATGGTTTTTCCATGACTGAACCTCATCCCCATGGTAACCTTTGGTAAGATCATGCTTTCCACCAGAGAAAGATTCAGCACATGGTAGGGACCAAATCTGACTGCATATTTTGCTGTTATATCTGCTCTTTGTTTTCCTTAGGGATATCCTGTCCTTGCCATAAGTATGTGCCTTGCAATGTATTACAGCTAACTCTTTTGGCAAATTGACACCTTCCATCAGGCAATGGATAATTTCACTATATGCAATTGGTTTTCCAGCTGTAGTTATAAAACATCTATTCTTTCAAATAAAAGCCGTGGAATGGATCATGAAAAACACATAAGAGGAAACATTGAAAATGTTCGCTCTTTTGCCTTTTTCCATCTCCATGGCTCAGAGCAAAGCTTTTGACTTGATGCCCTGGGCACTGATATGATTTGGTAATAATGCATGCCAAAGCTTTTTATAATTATTTACTTCTGATGCCCCTATGACTTTGTGTCCTCTATAGATGTATAAGGTTCCATCAATGTATAACTCCATGTCAGGATCACCAAGAGGTGTGTCTTTGAGATCTTTTCCAGACTTATACATCATTTCTAGCACTTGGTTACAGTCATGCAGTGGTTCTCCACCCAGTGGCAAATCTGGAATCAGATTAGCTGGATTTAACAGTGCACACCTATGAATAGTTATATTGTCAAATGATCTCATACTGAGATAGGATGGCATTTGTGAAAGCATGCATATTCTGTGACCATAATAGTTTTTTAATTTGGTGTGCAGAATACACATGTATCTTGCATCGCAGTAAAATATCATTTGCTTTCTTTACCATGAGAGCAGTTTCAACAATGCTTCTCAGGCAATGTACCATTCCCTATGCCACTGTGTCAAAGATAGAACTGTAAAATGCTATAGGTCTTAAATTCAACCCCAAATATTGTGCCAATACTCCTGACATGATGCCCTTAGCTTCATGTACATGCAAGTTGAACTCCTTCTTGTAGTTTGGTATCCCTAAAGCCAGAGCTGTTAGAATGGCCTGTTTCAACTTTGACAAAGCATGAATATGTTCTTTAGTTAGTTGTAATGGTTCTTTAATCTCATTCTTTGTCAAGTCAGTCAAGCACTTTGAAATATGGGAATACCCTATGATATACTATCTTGAGAAACCAACAACCCCTAAGAATGCCCTGAGTTGTTTCTTAGTTTTAGGGATGTCTAGATTTTGTATATCAGCTATCCTTTTGCTTGAAATTTTCCTGCTGCCCTCTTCCAGTATAAATCCAAGATATTCTACTTTTGGGAGAACCAGCTGAAGCTTTTTCCTAGAGACCTTGTATCCTCTCTTATAAAGCTCTGTCAGTAGCCTTTTTGAGTCTTCTAAGCACGTCTTTGTATCTGGTGATGCTAAAAGTAAATCGCCCACATAATGCAACAACTTGCCGATTGTTCCTAGATCTCTTTGAAGTAGTTGACAGAATATAGAAGCTGATTCACAACAGTCCTGGACAAGCCTGGTCCAGCAGAGCTGATTTTGTCCCCATTGGAAAGCAAAAAATGTTTTGGAAGTCAAGGAGCAATGGTATGGTGAAGTATGCATTGCTCAGATCTATCACGGTGTTATCACCAGGTATCTGGTAGAATCTGTATGATGATATCATTTCGAGAAGGTGTCACTGTATATGTCATTTTTATGAAGTTATTTACTGCCCTAAGATCCTCCACAAATCACCAAGAATGTGTCCTGTCTGCATTTAACTTGTTTTTCTTAATAGCCAAAATTGGACTATTGAATTCAGACACTGTAGGTCTTAAAATGCCTTGCTCTAGCAAGCTGTTAATAATTGGTGTTATGCCTTTAACTTAATAAACACTAAAAAGAATAAGGGAACAAAAAGGGAGGGGGCAGAAAGGGAACTATAATAAGGGTGGGGATTAGGGGGTCTGACTAAAAGAAAACCACTGGTCTAAAAAAAAATATTGTGAAAGATGAAAGGGCAGAACTAGGGGAAGATATCAACATGTTAGGGAATATAGTGATGGTTATCTTAACTCTGAATGTGAATGGAATGAACTCATCCATAAAACAAAAGCATATAGCAAAGTGGATTAGAAACAAAAATCCTACCATATGTTTTCTGCAAGAAAAACACATGAGGCAAGTAGATACACACAGAATAAGGATCAAAGGCTGGAGCAAGATTGATTGGGCTTCAACTGAGAAAACGAAGACAGGAGTTGCAATCATTATATCTGACAAAGCCAAAGTAAAAATAATCTGATCAAAAGAGGTAGGGAAGGTAATTACAACCTGATAAAAGGAAGTATAGACAATGAGGAAATATCAGTAATGAATATGTATGCACCAAATGGCATAGCATCCTACTTTCTAAAGTAGAAACTAATGGAACTCAAGAATGAAATAGAAAAACTATACTATTGGGAGACCCCCAAGTCTTCCTCTATCAGACCTAAATAAATCAAACCAAAAAATAAATAAGGAAGAGGTAAGAGATGTGAATGAAATCTTAGAAAAATTAAGAGTTAAAAGATATGTGGAGAAAAAGAAATAGGGACAAAAAGGAATACCTTCTTTTCAGCAGCACATGGTACATTCACAAAGATTGACCATGTACTAGGGCATTAAAACATTGCAAATGAGTGCAAAAGAGCAGAAATAATAAATCCAACCTTTTCAGATCATAATGCAATAAAAATAATAATTAGTAAGAGTACATGGAAAGGCAAATAAAAATTAATTGGAAATTAAATAATATGATTCTCCAAAGCCCATTAAAGACCAAATCATAGAAACAATTAATAATTTCATTGAAGAAAATAACAATGATGAGACATCCTTTCAAAATCTATGTGATGCAGCCAAAACAGAACTCAGGCGGAAATTTATATCCTTGAGTTCATATATTAACAAATTAAGGAGGGCAGAGGTCAAAGATTTGGGCATACAAAACAAAAAACTAGAAAGTGAACAAATTAAAAATCTCCAGATGAAAACTAAATTAGAAATCCTAAAAATTAAAGGAGAAATTAATAAAATGGAAAGTGAAAGAACTATTGAATTAATAAACAAGACTAGAAGCTGGTACTTTGAAAAAACAAATAAAATGGACAGAGTACTGATCAATCTAATAAAAAAAAGGAAAGAAGAAAACCAAATTAACAGTATCCAAGATGAAAAGAGAGACCTCATCTGTAATGAAGAGGAAATTAAGGCAATCATTAAAAACTATTTTGCCCAATAATATGGCAATAAATATGGCAATCTAGGTAATATGGATGAATATTTACAAAAATATAAATTGTCTACATTAACAGAAGAAGAAATAGAATATTTAAATAACCCCATATCAGAAAAAAGAAATTGAATAAGCTATGAAAGAACTCCCTAAGAAAAAATCCCCAGGGCCTGATGGATTCACAAGTGAATTATATTAAACTTTCAAAGAACAATGAATCTCAATACTATACATACTATTTGACATAAAAAGCAAAGAAAGAATTCTACCAATTTTTTTTAATGACACAAATATGGTACTGATTCCAAATCCAGGTAGATCAAAAACAGAGAAAGAAAACTGTAAAATGATCTCCTTTGTGAACATAGATGCAAAAATTTTAAATAGAATACTAACAAAACAACTCCAGCAAGTGATCACAAGGGTTATTCATTATTATCAGGTGGGATTTATACCAAGAATGCAAGGATGGTTTAATATTAGGACACCTATTCACATAATTGACCTTATCAACAAGCAAAGCAACAAAAATCACATGATTATCTCAATAGATGCAGAAAAAGCCTTTTACAAAATATAACACTCATCCCTATTGAAAATATTAGAAAGTATAGAAAGAGAAGGGCCTTTCCTAAGAATAATAAACACTATATATCTAAAACCATCAGCAAACATTATCTGCAATGAGGATAAACTAGATACTTTCCCAATAAGATTAGGAGTGAAACAAGGATGCCCATTATCACCTCTAGTATTTAACATTGTACTAGAAACATTAGCAATAGCAATTAGAGAAGAAAAAGAAATTGAAGGTATTAAAATAGTCTATGAGAAAACCAAGCTATCACACTTTGTGGATGATAGGATGGTCTACGTACAGAATACTAGAGAATCCATCAAAAAGGTAGTAGAAATAATCAACAAGTTTAGCAAAGTTGCAGGCTACAAAATAAACCCACATAAATCACCAGCATTTCTATATATTTCCAACAAATCTCAGCAGCAAGAGTTAGAAAGAGAAATTCTATTTAAAAGAATTGTCTATCACCCTAGACAATAGAAAATACTTAGAATTCTATCTGCTGAGACAAACCCAGGAACTATTTGAACATCTACAAAATTCTCTCCACACAATTAAAACTAGATCCAAATAATTGGAAAAACATTAATTGCTCATGGGTAGAACAAGCTATCATAATAAAAGTGACAATTCTACCCAAATTAATTTACTCATTTAGTTCCATATCCAAGAAATTTTTTTTACTGAATTAGAAAAAACAATAACAAAGTTCATTTGGATGAGAACAAAATCAAGAATATCAAGGGAAATATTGGAAAAAATGTGAAGGAAGGTGGCTTATCAGTACCAGATTTTAAACTATACTATAAAGCAGTGGTGATCAAAACCATATGGTACTGGCTAAGAGACAGAAGGGAGGATCATTGGAATAGACTTGGGGTAAGTGACCTCAGTAAGACAGTCTATGATAAGCCCAAAGATCCCATCTTTTGGGACAAAAATCCACTATTTGACAAAAACTGCTAGGAAAATTGGAAAACAGTAGGGGAGAGATTAGGTTTGGATCAACATCTCACACCCTACACCAAGCTAAACTCAGAATGGGTGAATGACTTGAATATAAAGAAGGAAACAATAAGTAAATTAGGTGAACACAGAATAGTATACTTGTCAGATCTTTGGGAAAGGAAAGATTTTAAAATCAAGCAAGAGTAAGAAAAATTATAAAATATAAAATAAATAATTTTGGTTTTATTCAATTAAAAAGGTTTTATAGAGGGGGAAGCTAGGTAGCTCAGTGGATTGAGAGCCAGGCCTAGAGACAGGAGGTCCTAGGTTCAAATCTGGCCTCATACACTTCCCAGCTGTTTGACCCTGGGCAAGTCACTTGACCCCCATTGCCAATACACAGTATTGACTCCAAGATGGAAGGTAAAGGTTAAATAAAAAAAGGTTTTGTAGAGACAAAACCAATGCAACTAAAATTAGAAGAGAATCAACAAATTGGGAAACAATATTCATAACAAAAAAGTCTTACAAAGGTCTAATTACTCACATTTATAAAGAGCTAAATCAATTGTACAAAAAATCAAGCCATTCCCCAATTGGTAAATGAGCAAGGGACACGAATAGGCAATTTTCAGATTAAAAAATCAAAATTATCAATAAACACATGAAGAAATGTTTAAAATCTCTTATAATAGATAAATTCAAATCAAAACAGCTCTGATGTACCTCCTCATACCAGTAGATTGACTAATATGACAGAAAAGGAAAGTAATAAATGTTGGAGAGGATGTGGCAAAATTGGGACATTTAACGCATTGCTGGTGGAGTTGTGAATCGATCCAGCCATTCTGGAAGGCAGTTTGTAACTATGCCCAGGGGACACTAAAAAGACTGCCTGTCCTTTGATCCAGTCATAGCACTGCCGTGTTTGTATCCTAAAGAGATAATAAGGGGAAAAAAAAGACTTGTACAAGAATATTCATAGTCTCATTGTTTGTGATGGCAAAGAATTGGAAAATGAGGGAATATCCTCCAATTGGGGAATGGCTGAACAATTGAGGTATATGTTGGTGATGGAATACTATTGTGCTCAAAGAAAGACTGAACTGGAGGAATTCCATGTGAACTGGAATGACCTCCAGGAATTGATACAGAGTGAAAGGAGAAGAACCAGAAGAACATTGTACACAGAGACTGATACACTGTGGTATAATTGAACGTAATGGACTTTCCTACGAGTAGCAATGCAATGATCCAGGACCATTTTTAAGGACTTATGAGATAGAACACTATCCATATTCAGAGAAAGATCTGTAGGAGTAGAAACAAAACACCTGCTTGATCACATGGGGCATTGGGGATATGATTGGCGCTATAAACCCTAAGCGATCACCCTATGTCTTGTGCTAACCTATTTATTCCTTTTTTTTTTTAATCCATGGATTTATATAGCCTATAGACTCATCCATAGACTCAAAAGCTACCATTTTGTTTCTCATTTTTTTCTTCTGACTATCTCCTTTTGTGGATAAATCATTTTTAACTCTTAAATTATTGCTTCATCTCTTCTAGGAATTCTAGTTGAATTTATACCGAAACTGTTTTCTTTGAGGTTTTACTTGTAGGTACTTTGAAGTCATTCTCTTTGTGTTTGTATTTTGAGTGTACCTTTTCATGATAATAGCTTTTGAAGTAGAATCTTTTTTGTTTCTGTTTTTTACTCATTTTTCCCAAATACTACCAAATTCTGAGCACTTTTTGAGGGAACATCTGTGCTGTTTCTGTTGCTGCTTTCTTGGGGTATAGAGTATTGTTTTATTTCAGAAACTCAGAGCCAACTTCAATCAGGGCCTAGAATCTTTGTTTTCCCAAATTGGTCTGTTTGAGGGGAAAATATGATCCCTGCTCCTCAATGTAAGCTCTGCAAGTTCTTAATCTGGATTTGGCTCTGAGCCCTGTGATGGACTAGCTAGAAACCTGCTTTAGCGAAGCCCTGCTGGTTTAGAATGATAGGACCACAGATTACTTTAGCCTTTAATTTCTGCCCTTGTTATTCCTTTGTAGACTTCAGATTGGATTTTAAGGTGTAACAGGTTCCTGGGCTATACCACTCCTGCTGGATTTTTAACTTTATAGCCTTGAGCATTCCTTACTTTGATTCACCAACTCTAGGTGCTAGTCCCTTCCTCAGCCTTCCCTGAATCTATGACTCAGACCTGGTAATGGGTTATAAAGATACCATTTGACACCTTTTACCACTGCAGTGTTATAGTATGTGTCTCACACTTCTTCTTGCCCCAGTCTATCATCTTTCTTTTGTTACATTATGCTTTACACATAATGCAGTGTGTCCATCTTGTTGGATCCTGCCATCTGTGGCAAGTCAGCAGACTTGTATATCTTTCTGTATCCTGAGCTGAGCTGGAAAGATAACTTATAAGGGCCTTTGCTAGATATTAGGGCATAGAGAGGTGAAAAAATATAATACTTCTCTTTTGAAGCTTGTAATTTAGTATAAAAATATCAGGATATATATCCAGATATTCATAACATGTTATAAAATAAATGCATAGGAGAGTTCATATGGAATCATTCTAGGAAGAGGAACTTCTGTAGCTGGAGAGCACTCATTGAAAGTTTCTTGGAGGACATTCCAGTTGGTCCTTGAAAGAAAGAAAGGATGTCAGTAAATGCAGTGGTGGTATGATATAGTGAATAGTGTTGGATTTTGAATCCCTGGCTTAAATTAATTCTAGTATTTACTTATTATTAGGCCCATTTAGAAGCCACAAGCTTTCTATATATTAGTTTCTCTTCATAAAATGAAGCCAATCCCTACATTGAATACCTTATATGATTGTTACATACATTGAGATAATGTAGATGACTCACACAATATTGTTACTGCATTGAAATGTGTGCAAATGGCTTATAAATCTGAAAACTTTCTGTGCCAGCTATTATTAAGGTAGAGGGAAAGCAGTGCATTATAGACATGGGAGATAAGAAGGGGCTTTGATATTATCTAGTCCAATTCCTTCATACATAGATGAGCCCAATGGGTTCATTTGTTTATAAACCTAGATGCAGAAGGCATATCAGAGACTGTCTAACTCAGCCCCTCCTTTTATAGATGTGGAAATTGAAATCAAAAGAGGCTGTTACATCCAAAGTTACATGAATAACAGTTATCAGAAGCTATATTTGAACTCAGGTCCTCTAACTAGCAGTAATTCCCTTTCCTCTGGATTTTCAAAAGCTTAGTGGCAGAAGAGGGTAGACTAGGATGAGATTATAGACTAGTTAGTAGTCTTGTTTGGCTTGAGAGTGGAATATATAAGGGAGAGTGCCATGAAATTTCTGGAAAGGTACCTTTTCATATTATGGAGGATTTTGAATACTAGCCTAAGGAATTTGTATTTTACGAGTTATACAATAAGGTTTTGAGATAGAGGAGTGACATGATCAAACCTCAGCTCTGGAAAGGTTACTTTGACAACTGATGTGAAAGAATGGATTGTAATGAGGGCAGACCAAAATCAGAGAAATCAGATAATATTCAAAGTGAGAGATGCTGAGATCAATTAAGTGGTTTATGTGTAATAGTTCTTATTTTATTCTTCACAATGTTCAAGTTGCTGAGGAAATAACAGGGGCTTAAAAAGTATATATTTATCAATCAATTGCCAAATGGAAGTTAGAGAGAGAAACATGGGGAACCATTGAATAAGAAAATAATTTCTCTCATGTTGATCTTGAAAGTGTGATGATATATAGTCAGAAATATACTATAGTTCAAAAAAGTGAGTTTTTGGTGTTAGGAGAGGGCAGTCTGGATGGGCAAAGCTGAGCATCAACTAGGCAATAGATAAAGATTTGATGTGATATTAGCTCAAAAAAGACATTTTTTTAGAGGGAGAACAGTAGAATTCCTGAAGGTAAAGGTAAGTCATCATCAGATCTTTTTATAACAACATTGTTTTCTTTCCTCCTCATATCTATATATAATCCATCGCTCTTACTACTTGTCAGCTCATTTCTCAAAAAAAGATAGAGGTAAAAGCATATTCAACAGTTTTGCTTTTTGGATATCGTCTATTAATAGGTTTCCTTTTTCATCTTCTAAGGCTCAGTTTCCTTTTTTTCTTCCTTTTGTTTTATATGCATGTGAATGTTCCATCTCATTTTCCACCATAGTGTTTCTGATCTTATTCGTACAGTTCTTTACTCTTTCTTTGTACTTCTCCATAGCAATCTACCCTTATGTTCCATTTTCACAGCATGTTGCCTGCTCTTAGTTCTTTGGACTGGTTGTTGCTCAGCCAAATAGGTTTGCTCCTGTACTTTTCATGTGCCTGCTTGAAGCACACCTTCTAGTTTTCATCTGCCTGTAATATGTTCTTAATTTGCAAGTCTTGGAATTTATTTCCCCAGTATCAGAATTTAATGAAGTCATTTTAACTAGTTCACCTAAATATACCCAAAAATGCTTTCTTAAAAATAATTTCATTTTCCATTGTTACTCATTTTTGTACTTTTTTGTTTAATAATTTTTTAGCTTCTTAGATATGTTGAGCAGTAATATATATAAAATTAGAAAAATGAACAGAGTAAAATTAGATTATAATTTTTTGCAAATTTCAGTTATTTACTGATTTTCACTCCCCAAACAAAAGAGATATCTGTTCATACTAACTCAGAAGTAACTAATAAATACAATAATAGTAAAGTATTTATAGATCACTGACTGGTTATCAGGTACTTATGTTTTACAATTATTATATCATTTTATCCTCACAACAACCCTGCAAAGTAAGTGCTGTTATTATTCTCATTCTATAGATAAGGACAGGAAACTCAGATTAAAGAGACAAACAGAGGTTAAAGTGACTAGCTCATGGTCAAATTGCTAGTAAATGTCTGAGGCTAGATTTGAACTCAGATCTTCCTGACATCAGACTCAGAGCGCTATCCATTGCACCATTTAGTTGCCTAAATCCTGTTTCTTTCTGTGACTTACTGAGCTTCTTTCCAATGTATTTGATATAGATATGTTGCTATTACTGTTTTCTTTAATTACATAGCAATAGTATATGTGAATAATCAGAGACCTGGAAATTAAAAATGCTCTTAGATTCCACATTATATCCCTTTGATTGATGAAGATTGTCAATGAAAATGGGTTTAATTGCTTTTATAACTATAACAAAATAGGTCCAGTATTGACATATGGCTCTGTATTACTCAGAACCTACATCACTTTGCATTAGTTGTTTATACTCTTACTATTTCTTGTTTCTTAAGGCACAATAATATTACCCTATTGTTACATACCACAAATGATTCAAATAGTCCTTTATCACTAAGTCCATTTTAGCTATTTTATGACAGGTCAGTTTTTGATTGCTAACTTTTTTTAGGATTGATAGTGCCAAAAAGAGTACACAGGAAAAATGAGTGTGAGACTCAAGGTTGCGATGCTTGACATTTGTTAAGTTGTAGGACTTCCTCTTTGTGAAGTACTCAGACGAGAACCAAAGTTTGACTACCATCATGGCTCCCCATATCCCTGAGAACGACAAAACATCAGACCAGGGAATGACACTTCCCTTTCAAAATAAAATTCTAGTTCTTTTTTTTTTTCTTATAGTATGGCAACTTCCTGTAGTCTTGGCTGCAAATGGGTAAGTGAAATATTACTGCATTCTGTCCTACAGATTTGTGGGGTAGAAATTAATTTTAAATTGAACCTATACAAGGTCCTGTTAGAAATTTATTTATTTATTTTAAACATTATTTTATTTGGTCATTTTCATACATTGTTCATTGGAAACAGATCATTTTCTTTTCCTTTCCCCCCCCAAACCCCCCCCCACCTCTTCCCTAGCCGACGTGCGATTTGTAAGGGTATCATATGTGTCCTTGCTCTGAACCCATTTCCTTATTGTTGGTATTTGCATTAGGGTGCTCATTTAGCATCTCTCCTCGATCATGTCCCCTCAACCTCTGTAGTCAAGCAGTTGCTTTTCCTTGGTGTTTTTACTCCCTCAGTTTGTCCTCTGCTTGAGGATAGTTTAGTGTTTTTTTTTTCTTCTCGTAGATCGCTGCAGGTTGTTCAGGGACATTGTAATATTTATTTATTTTTAAAAAATAATATTTTATTTGATCATTTCCAAGCATTATTCATTAAAGACAAAGATCATTTTATTTTCCTCCCCCTACCCCCCATAGCCAATGCGTGATTCCACTGGGTATCACATGTGTTCTTGATTCGAACCCATTGCCATGTTGTTAGTATTTGCATTAGAGTGTTCGTTTAGTATTTGCATTAGAGTGTTCTCCTCTGTCATGTCCCCTCAACCTCTGTAGTCAGGTAGTTGCTTTTCCTTGGTGTTTCCACTCCCACAGTTTGTCCTCTGCTTATAGATAGTGTTTTTTCTCCTAGATCCCTGCAAATTGTTCAGGGACATTACACTGCCACTAATGGAGAAGTCCATTACATTCGGTTATACCACAGTGTATTAGTATCTGTGTACAATGTTCTCCTGGTTCTGCTCCTCTCGCTCTGCATCACTTCCTGGAGGTCGTTCCAGTCTCCATGGAAGTCCTCCACTTTATTATTCCTTTTTGCACAATAGTATTCCATCACCAACATATACCACAATTTGTTCAGCCATTCCCCAATTGATGGGCATCCCCTCATTTTCCAATTTTTGGCCAAAACAAAGAGCGCAGCTATGAATATTCTTGTACAAGTCTTTTTCCCCATTATCTCTTTGGGGTACAGACCCAGCAGTGCTATGGCTGGATCAAAGGGTAGACATTCTTTTATCGCTCTTTGGGCATAGTTCCAAATTGCCCTCCAGAATGGTTGGATCAGTTCACAACTCCACCAGCAATGAATTAATGTCCCTACTTTGCCACATCCCCTCCAGCATTCATTACTTTCCTTTGCTATCATGTTAGCCAATCTTCTAGGTGTGAGGTGATACCTCAGAGTTGTTTTGATTTGCATCTCTCTGATTATAACAGATTTAGAACACTTTTTCATGTGCTTATTAATAGTTTTGATTTCTTTATCTGAAAACTGCCTATCCATGTCCCTTGCCCATTTATCAGTTGGAGAATGGCTTGATTTTTTGTACAATTGATTTGGCTCTTTATAAATTTGAGTAATTAAACCTTTTATGAAGATTTTTTCCCAATTTCTTGTTTCCCTTCTGATTTTAGTTACATTGGTTTTGTTTGTACAAAAGCTTTTTAATTTGATGTAGTTGAAATGATTTATTTTACATTTTGTGATTCTTTCTATGTCTTGCTTGGTTTTAAAGTCTTTCCCCTCCCAAAGGTCTGACATGTATACTATTCTGTGTTTACCCAATTTACTTATGGTTTCCTTCTTTATGTTTAAGTCATTCACCCATTTTGAATTTATCTTGGTGTAGGGTGTGAGGTATTGATCAATTCCTAATCTCTCCCACACTGTCTTCCAATTTTCCCAACAGTTTTTATTGAATAGTGGATTTTTGTTCCAAAAGCTGGGATCTTTGGGTTTATTGTATACTGTCTTGCTGAGGTAGCTTGCCCCCAGTCTATTCTACTGATCCTCCTTTCTCTCTCTTAGTCAGTACCAAATTGTTTTGATGACTGCAGCTTTGTAATATAGTTTGAGGTCTGGGACTGCAAGGCCCCCATCATTTGTGTTTTTTTTCATTATTTCCTTGGATATCCTTGATCCTTTGTTATTCCAAATGAACTTTGTTGTGGTTTTTTCTAAATCAGTAAAGAAATTTTTGGGAGTTCAATGGGTATGGCACTAAATAGATAAATAAGTTTGGGTAGAATGTTCATTTTTATTATATTGGCTCATCCTATCCATGAGCAGTTAATGTTTTTCCAATTTCTCAAGTCTAGTTTTAGTTGTGTGGAGAGTGTTTTGTAGTTGTGTTCATATAGTTCCTGTGTTTGTCTCGGGAGATAGATTCCTAGGTATTTTATTTTGTCTAAGGTGACTTTGAATGGGATTTATCTTTCTAGTTTTTGCTGCTGAGCTGTTGTTGGAGATATATAGAAATGCTGAGGACTTATGTGGGTTTATTTTGTATCCTGCAACTTTGCTAAAGTTCTTGATTATTTTGATTAGCTTTTTGGGTGAATCTCTAGGATTCTTTAAGTAGACCATCATGTCATCTGCAAAAAGCAATAACTTGGTCTCCTCCTTGCCTATTTTGATGCCTTCAATTTCTTCTCTAATTGCTACTGCTAGTGTTTCTAGTACAATGTCAAATAGTAGAGGTGATAATAGGCATCCTTGTTTCACTCCTGATCTTATTGGGAATGCATCTAGTTTATCCCCATTGCAGATGATATTAGCTGATGGTTTTAGATATATACTGTTTATTATTTTTAGGAACAATCCTTCTATTCCTATGCTTTCTAGTGTTTTTAATAGGAATGGATGTTGTATTTTATCAAAGGCTTTTTCTGCGTCTTGAGATAATCATGGGATTCTTCCTGGTATAAATCCTACTTGATCATGGTGGATGACCCTTCTGATCACTTGCTGGAGTCTTTTTGCTAGTATCTTATTTAAGATTTTTGCATCTATATTCATTAGGGAGATTGGTCTATAGTTTTCTTTATCTGTTTTTGACCTGCCTGGTTTTGGAATCAGTACCATGTTTGTGTCATAAAAGGAGTTTGGTAGAACTCCCTCTTTGCTTATTATGTCAAATTGTTTGTATAGTATTGGGATTAACTGTTCTCTGAATGTCTGATAGAATTCACTTGTGAATCCATCGGGCCCTGGGGATTTTTTCTTAGGGAGTTGTTTGATGGCCTGTTGGATTTCATTTTCTGATATGGGATTATTTAAGAATTCTATTTCTTCTTCTGTTAGTCTAGGCAGTTTGTATTTTTGTATATATTCATTCACATCACCTAAATTGGTATATTTATTACCATATAATTGGGCAAAGTAATTTTTAATGATTGCCTTAATTTCCTCTTCATTGGAGGTGATGTCCCCCTTTTTGTCTTTGATGCTGTTAATTTGTCTTTCTTCTTTCCTTTTTTTAATTAGATTGACCAGTACTTTGTCTATTTTGTTTGTTTTTTCAAAGTACCAGCTTCTTGTCTTATTTATTAAATCAATAGTTCTATCACTTTCGATTTTATTAATTTCTCCCTTAATTTTTAGGATTTCTAGTTTGGTTTTCTGCTGGGGGTTTTTAATTTGATTGCTTTTGAGTTTTTTTATTTGCATTTCCAATTGATTGATCTCTGCTCTCCCTAGTTTGTTAATATATGCACTCAGGGATATGAATTTACCTCTGATTACTGCTTTGGCTGCATCCCAAAAGGTTTGAAAGGATGTCTCGCCATTGTCATTTTCCTTGGTGAAATTATTAATTGTTTCTATGATTTGTTCTCTAACTAAACGATTTTTGGAGTATCATATTGTTTAATTTCCAATTAGTTTTTGATTTGGTTTTCCATGTACCATTACTGATTGTTATTTTTATTGCCTTGTGATCTGAAAAGGCTGCATTTATTATTTCTGCTTTTCTGTATTTGTATGCCATGTTTCTGTGACCTCGTGTATGGTCAATCTTTGTGAATGTGCCATGTGGTGCTGAGAAAAAGGTGTATTCCTTTTTGTCCCTATTTATTTTTCACCATATGTCTATTAATTCTAATTTTTCTAAGATTTCATTCACTTCTTTTACCTCTTTCTTATTTATTTTTTGATTTGATTTATCTAAATTTGATAATGGTTGGTTCAAGTCTCCCACTAATATGGTTTTACTGTCTATTTCTTCCTTCATTTCTCCTAGTTTCTCCATTAGAAATTGGGGTGCTATATTATTTGGTGCATATATGTTGATTAGTGATATTTCCTCATTATCTAAAGTACCTTTTAACAGAATGTAATTACCTTCCCTATCCCTTTTAATCAGGTCTATTTTTGGTTTGGCTTCATCAGATATCATGATTGCAACTCCTGCCTTCTTTCTGTCAGTTGAGGCCCAAAAAGTCTTACTCCATCCTTTAATTCTGACCTTTTGGGTGTTTACCCACCTCATGTGTGTTTATTGGAGACAACATATGGTAGGGTTTTGGATTCTAATCCATTCTGCTATTCATCTATGTTTTATGGGTGAGTTCATCCCATTCACGTTCAAAGTTATGATTGTCACTTGTGGACTCCCTGGCATTTTGATATCCTTCTGGGCAATTTTCTTTGATTATCTCTTCTATTATGATGTCGAGTTTGCTGTTTATTTCTGGCTTTTCTGGTAGTCCAATTATTCTTAAATTGTCTCTTCTCCCTCTATTTCCCACGTCTTTGACCTTGTCGGTGAGATATTTTATGTTCTCTTCTAATTTCTTGGCCTTTTGGCTTTGCTTTCTTGCTCGTTTTCTTCCAGTTGGCTGATTCTGACTTTTAAAGCCTGGTTTTCCTTTTCAGTTTGGTCAAACTGGTTTTGTAGATGCGTGAATTTCTTTTGCATTATTTCCCACTTTTCCTCCCAGAAGGCTTCCATCTTTTTGATCATTTCCAATTCAAATTCTTCATGGGTTTGTGGAGAGTTTCCGTTTCCTTTGGAAGGTTTCGGAGCATTTGCTTGTGTTTCCTCTTCTATCTCCTCTGTATTTTGTATTTTTGCTCCATAAAATGTGTCCAAAGTCGCCCCCTTCTTCTTGTTTTTCTTGGAGTGTTGAGGCTTTTCTGTGCTGTTTTCCATCTCTATCTGAGTGGGGAGGTCTAGCTTTTCTTATCTCTGTCTTGTGTTCAGAGGCTTTAGCCCCAGGCAAATTGTCAGTTCATGGGTGTTACTACTCTCAGTTCCCTCCTTACAGTTCCCTCCTTACTCCCACACTCTGAGCCTGGCTTTGCACTTTCCCCAGGTATCTCAGAGCCTTTGTGGGCCAGAGAGGCCTGCACTCTGAGGGGGGAGGGGCCAAGGCTTCCCAGAGCTCCGAGGGCTCCTGATAGGATTAACTTCCCCTGGGTTGGATTGAGTGTGTCTTAAAGCAGGGACCTTCCCTGAGACTCAGATGGAAGGATCCAGCCAGTGGGCTACAGGCTCCCCTCTGTCTCTCTCTGTTTCCCTGCTGTCTGGGTGCCCCCGCGACTGGCTCAGGTTATTTTCAGGGTGCGGCCTTCAGAATAGCCAGCTTTGGAGTCCTTTTGTTGCCTCTTAGATTCCTGCTGCTGCCTCGGACTCAAAGCTCTGGGTTGGGGGGGATGGGTCCTGGGACCTTCCTTCTGCCTATCCCTTAGATCTGAGTGATCTCGGGTTCTGGCTTTTGAGGGGCCTTACCTTTTGATCCAGGTCCAGGTCCAGGAGGAGGGTTCCCTGGATCTATCCTGTTGTTTGTTTTGAATTTCGGTGTCCTAGGAGCATACAGTTTGAGATCAGTAAGGAAGGGGTTTCCAGAGATCTGAACTTTAGCTCTCTCTAAGCCACCATCTTGACAGGAACCTCTAGAAATTTATTTAACCCAAATAAGGGCCTATTTTGAATTTTTTTCCTTTCTCCCAAAAGTTTAACTTCCATTTTTTCTCTTTATATTTTTGTGTTTTTGTTTTGTCTTGTTTTTCTCTTTTTTTGATAATTGACTCATATACCCCCATGACACAACGATGCATCCTGAGCTGAACTGGATGTTTCTTAACACCCACTTCTGGGAGGGGGCATTTGTATTTTAATAAAAATCCAAGACTTTGAAATTTTGTTTGAGAAAAGATCTTTAAGGAAGAAACTTGCTTACTCCTAAATCCAGAGAATGAACTGTTGCAGAAAGATGCCAGAAAATCTACATTACATCAAGAAGATCCAGAATTAACTTTGGGTGTGATTGATTGAACTGAGGTTTGAACATTCATTTGAATGTATACTCCTAAGCCAAAGGGGGACTGCCCTCTAATTGGTTTTTGTTAATGTGCCCAGCAAACATTGGTTTTGCTGTATGTCTTTCTTCTATTTCCCTCTTCTATCTAACTATTGTAATTTCCTCTTAGAAGGTGAAATTATGTATGCACCTACAGTTAGAAAATTTGGAGTTGCAGAATGATTATGTTTAGTGATCAGCTGGGGAGACTAGTCTCCCAATCATCATCAGGGGGATTTTGAACTTTAGATTACTCCACCCTACTTATTATAACAAAATCAGGAATGTCTACATCCATATTTAAGAATTAAGTATCTAGGAGGATGGCCTATAACAGATGTGCTAGCAAATGACAAATCAGAAACAGCTGACAGACCCCTGGGCTGTCCTGAGTCAAGCTTAAGCTACCATTGGTACAGGTGAGATGCAGGAAAGTGATGCAAAACTATCTATATATTTCACGTCACTTCCTCTCTCCTGCCTCTTTGGTGGCGGAGAGGTGGCTGGTGGCAGTGTGCTGAGCCTTTTGGCATCTTGGAGTGGCGGCCGATGTTGTCCTGGTTAGTGGTGAGTTTTCCTTGATACCATACTGGAAGAATCCTAGTGACCTAGTTTGGGTGAGATGTTTTCCCTGAGCTCTCTTGGAATTAAGACTGATTCTTTCCTCCTTTACCTTCCAAACACCATCCTCTTAGAAAAAGCCTCTAATCTTCAAAGACCTTGTGGCAGAGGACTTTGAACTCCCCCTGGCACAGGCCAGGTGGGAGAAATCCTATACCTTTCTCTTCCTCTTTTCCTTAATTCTTTCCCTCTATTTTAATTAAACCACCATAAATTTCCAAGTTGACTTGGGTATTTTATTTGGTATATTCCCCGGTGACCAAAATTAATTTAGATTAGGTCACAACCCTAAAATTATCCTTACAGGATATAACCTCAACAGTAGAAGCACCGATCAAAATAAAAAAAAAAAACCATAGCTCCACTAGCATGTTGCTTATGTTGCCTTAGTTATACTTTCATTGAAATGTATTATTTGAATTGTCTTTGTCAATTGAAAGAATTTAAGGTGGAATTTCAGAATTTTAATTTACAGGTCATTGATTAGTAGAAATTTGAAAGACTTTTAATGTGGGTTTCTGTAATTTGTATTTTTCTTCAGGGTATTTCCTATTCATTACCATTTAGTTCTTGGAGAACAATTCCTAATTTTATGAACTTGTTTCAATTCCTTATAGATTTTTGATTGCCAGACTTTTATTAGAAATATTTATTATATATTTGTTTCTTATGTAAAATTCCTTAGATTCTAATTTTATACACTCTGTAACTTTTTAAAATAATTTTATTTAATTAGATGATTTAGAATATTTTTCCATGGTTACAAGACTCATGTTTTTCCCTCCCCTTCCCCTACCCCTTCCCATATCTGACGCATAATTCCACTAGGTTTAACATGTGTCATTGATTAAGACCCATTTCCATATTATTAATATTTGTGCTAGGGTTATCTTTTAGAGTCTACTTTCCCAGTCATAGACCCATCAACCCATGTGATCAAGCAGTTGTTTTTCTTCTGGTTTCTTTTCCCACAGTTCTTCCTCTGCATATGGATAGCGTTCTTTCTCATATGCCCCTCTGAATAATTATGGATCATTGCATTGCTACTCTTAGAGAAGTCCATTACATTTGATTTTACCACAGTGTCTCAGTCTCTATGTTCAATGGTCTCTTGGTTCTGTTTCTTTCACTCTGCATCAATTCCTGGAGGTCATTACAGTTCACATGGAATTCCTCCAATTTATTATTCCTTTCAGCAAATAGTATTCTATCAAAAGCATATACCACAATTTGTTCAGCCATTCCCCAATTGGAGGTCATCCTCTCATTTTCCAATTCTTTGCCACCACAAACAGTGAGTCAATGAATATTCTTGTACAAATATTTTTCCCTACTATCTCTTTGGGGTACAAACCCAGCAGTGCTATGGCTGGATCAAAGGGTAGGCAGTCTTTTAGTGGCCTTTGGGCATAGTTCCAAATTGCCTTCCAGAATGGTTGGATTAATTCACAACTCCACCAGCAATGAATTAATGTCCTGACTTTGCCACATCCCCTCTAATACTCATTACTTTCCTTTGCTGCCATGTTAGCATATCTGCTAGGTGAGTGGTGATACCTTATAGTTGTTTTGATTTGCATTTCCCTGATTATAAGAGATTTAGAATATTTTTTTCCTGTGCTTGTTAATAGTTTTGATTTCTCAATTTGAAAATTGCCTATTCATGTCCCTTGCCCATTTATCAATTGGGGAATGGCATGCTTTTTTGTACAATTGATTTAGTTCCTTATAAATTTGAGTGATTAAACCATTGTCAGAGGTTTTTATAATATTATTTACCAATCTGTTGCTTCCCTTCTAATTTTGATTGCCCTGGTTTTTTTTTTTACAAACCCTTTTTAATTTAATGTAATCAAAATTATTTATTTTGCATTTGTAATTTTTTTCTAACTCTTGCTTGGTATTAAAATCTTTCCTTTTTCAAAGATTTGACCAGTATACTATTCTGTATTCACCTAATTTACTTATCAATTCCTTCTTTATATTCAGGTCATTCACCCATTCTGAGTTTATCTTGGTGTAGGGTGTTAGATGTTGATCTAAACTTAATCTCTCCCCTACTGTTTTCCAGTTTTCCTAGCAGTTTTTGTCAAATAGTGGATTTTTGTCCCAAAAGCTGGGATCTTTGGGTTTATCTTAGACTATCTTACTGAGGTCACTTACCCCAAGTCTATTCCAAAGATCCTCCTTTCTGCCTCTTAGCCAGTACCAAATTGTTTTGATGACCACTGCTTTATAGAAGAGTTTGAGATCTGGGACTGCAATGCCACCTTCCTTCGTATTTTTTCATTATTTCCCTTGATATTCTTGATCTTTTGTTCTTTCAAGTAAGCTTTGTTTTTGTTTTTTTCCAATTCTGTAAAAAAGTTTTTTGGTACTTTGATGGACATGGCACTGAATAGGTAAATTAGTTTGGGTAGTATTGTCATTTTCATTATGTTACCTTGTCCTACACATGAGCAATTAATGTTTTCCCAATTATTTGGATCTAGTTTTAATTGTGTGGAGAGTGTTTTGTAGTTGTGTTATATAGTTCCTGTGTTAATCTTGGCAGATAGATTCCTATGTATTTTATATCGTCTAGGGTGTTTTAAAGGGAATTTCTTTTTTAACTCTTGCTGCTGGGATGAGTTGGAAGTATATAGAAATGCTGGTGATTTATGTGAGTTCATTTTGTAACCTGCAACTTTGCTAAATTTGTTGATTATTTACACTACCTTTTTGATGGATTCTCTAGGATTCTGCAAGTAGACCATCATATTATCTGCAAAGAGTGATAGCTTGGTTTTCTCATTGCATATTTTAAAGCCTTCAATTTCTTCTCTAATTGCTACTGCTAGTGTTTCTAGTACAATGCTAAATACTGGAGGTGATAATGGGCATCTTTGTTTCACTCCTGATCTTATTGGGAATACTTCTAATTTTTTTCCCATTGCAGATGATGCTTGCTGATGGCGTTAAATATATACTGTTTATTATTTTTAGGAAAGACCCTTATATTCCTATTCTTTCTAGTGTTTTCAATAGGAATGGGTGTTGTATTTTGTCAAAGGATTTTTCTGTGTCTATTGAGATAATCTTGTGGGGGTTTTTTTTGTTTTTTTGTTTTGTTTTTTTTGGTTTGCTTGTTGATATGGTCAATTATGTGGATGGTTTTCCTAATATTAAATCATCCTTGCATTCCTGGTATAAATCCCACCTGATCATAATGAATAACTCTTGTGATCATTTGCTGGAGTCTTTTTGCTAGCATTCTAACTATGATTTTTGCATCTATGTTCATTAAAGAGTTTGGTCTATAGTTTTCTTTCTCTGTTTTTGATTCATCTGGCTTTGGAATCAGTATCATATTTGTGTCATGAAAGGAATTTTGTATAACTTCTTTGCTTATTATGTCAATATTTTGTATAATACTGGGATTAGTTCTTTGAATGTTTTGATAGAATTTTTCTTAGGGAGTTCTTTGATGGCTTGTTCAATTTCTTTTTCTGATATGGGGTTATTTCATTATTCTATTTCTTCTTCTGTTAATCTAGGAAATTTATATTTTTTGTAAGTATTCATCCATATCACCTAGATTGCCATATTTATTGCCATATAATTGAAAAAAATGGTTTTTAATGATTGCATTAATTTCCTCTTCATTAGAGGTGAGATCTTCCTTTTCATCTTTGATACTATTAATTTGATTTTCTTCTTTCCTTTCTTTTTTTGGATTGACCAATACTTTATCTATTTTATTTTTTTCAAAGTACCAGCTTCTTGTCTTGTTTATTAATCCAATAGTTCTTTTAGTTTCAATTTTATTAATTTCTCTTTTAATTTTTAGGATCTCTAATTTAGTTTTCATCTGAGGATTTTTAAATTATTTGCTTTCTAGTTTTTTAATTTGCATTAATCTGCCCTCTCTAATTTGTTAATATATGAACTCAAGGATATAAATTTCCCCCTGAGTACTGCTTTGGCTGCATCTCATAGATTTTGAAAGGATGTTTCAGCATTGTCATTTTCTTTAATGAAATTATTGTTTCTATGATTTGTTCTTTATTAATTGATTTTGGAGAGTCATATTATTTAATTTCCAATTAATTTTTGATTTGCCTCTCCATGGACCCTTACTAATTATTATTTTTATTGCCTTGTGATCTGAAAAGATTGAATTTATTATTTTTCTGCACTCATTTGCAATGTTTTAATGCCCTAGTACATTGTCAATCATTGTGAATGTAACATGTCTTGCTGAAAAGATGGTGTATTCCTTTTTGTCCTCATTTCTTTTTCTCCATATATCTTTTAACTCTAATTTTTCTAAGATTTCACTCACTTCTTGTATCTCTTTCTTATTTATCTTTTCTTTTGATTTATCTAGTTCTGATAGAGGAAGGTTCAGGTCTCCCACTAATATAGTTTTTCTATTTATTTCATCCTTGAGTCCCACTAGTTTGTCCTTTAGAAATCTGGATGCTATGCCATTTGGTGCATATATGTTGATTACTGATATTTCCTCATTGTCTATACTGCCTTGTTTTAGGATGTAATTACCTTCCTTATCTCATTTAATCGGATCTATTTTTACTTTGGCTTTTTCAGATATCATGATTGAGACTCTTGCCTTCTTTTTCTCAGTTGATGCCCAATAAATTTTGCTCCATCCACTTACATTTACCCTTTGTGCATCTACCTTCCTCATGTGTGTTTCTTGTAGACAAGATATGGTAGGATTTTGGTTTCTAATCCACTCTGCTATTTACTTCAACTTTATGGGTGAATTCATTCCATTCACATTCAAAGTCATGGTTACTACCTGTATATTCCCCAATATTTTGATTTTCTCTCCTTGTCCTATCTTTTCTTCTTTCATTATTTCCTTTTACAACTGTGTTCTGTTTTTAATTAGTCCCCCTAATCCCCACCAGTATTTTACTTTCCTTTCTCCTCTCTCCCTTGTTATTCCTTGTTTGGAGTTTATGTGACTCATTTGGAAAAAAAATGAGGTTATTTTATGAGATAGACTGGATTGGGGTGCAATTTAATTAAACCCAACAAACCGTCATTGATTTTTAAATGTGCAAGGATTGATGAATGTAGAATTAATTGGAACTATGTGGTGTTAAATTTAATTGTGGTTGGACTCTGAATAGTTATATAGGCAGTTACCAAGCATTTAATTTCTAAATTCCAAAATGAATTACTAAAGTAAATGGAAGTTATGATAGTTTATTTGCAATAGAGGGAAGATATTAACGAAGAGAGAAAATGGGAGAGAGAGAGACAGAGAGAGACAGAGAAAGAGAGAGAGAAAGAGTTCTGGCTTCCACTGATACCAGTTAGAAATTCTAAGCCCCAGCCAGGGAAAAGAGTCTCAAGATGCTGGGCCTTTAGATGAGACTTTATGCCTTCAGAATGGCTCCAGAACTAAGTCAGCCTTTCACTCACCAGTAGTGACCTTCTAAAAGGAAATCAGTCTGAGGTCTCCTGCATGAATTCCTCCAGGGTTGAGTTCCTCTTCCAGTCTTTCCTCAAGTGTCTGTCCTCCAGTCTTTACTCTGAGCCAGAGTTCCTCCATCCTGAATCCCTTTTGTGTTCCTCATTTTAAAGATCTTTTTGTCTTGTGTCACCTCCCCTAAATTTCTTGTTTACCAATCACAGCAAGATACTCTGCTCTAGGACTGCCCAGAAGGCAATTAGTCTATTCTATGACCCACTATCGAGCACATGGGTCACAGACCTCCCACCTCATGATTAAGTGGGAGATTTACACCCTTGGTGATCAGATCTAACATGAACAGATCTTCCCACTCAACCTCAAGTACTGTGATTACATTTCTGGGGATTAAATCAACAAATAGACAGAAGATTACAATTCAATCTTAACAATCAAGGAAGACCTAAGTACCTTCATTGTTACAATCAGGAGAGAGCTAAATTCAATCTTCACAATGGGGAACAATTTTTCAACCAAACACCTTATTAATAAATCAACAAAAATTTATTGAGTACCTCCTATATTCAATTTGATGTACTTTTTTTCCTCTACATAAGCTATCTGGTATTTTGCCTTATGCATATATCAATCAATCAGGAAAAATTGATTAAGCACTTTCTATGTGCTAGGCAGTAAGTTAAGTGTTAAGGATACAAAAAAGTCAAAAAACAACCCCAGCTCTCAATGAGTTTACAGTCTAAACTCCTCAACCTAAAAATATTCTTTAATTTTCATCTATTTAAACTACTTTTGTTGGATATGTTTTGATATATTCTCTTTCTAACCCTATAATCATTAACATATTTGTTAAGAGAATTTTGTGTAAAGAACGAATCCCACCTTTAGTCTTCTTAATGTGCCATTTCTAGTGATTCACTCTCTGAGCTTCACCTATTCTCTTTAGGGTCACTCTAAAATTTGACTCTCTACAGTTCTTTTTCACTTTGAACTGTTAGTTGGACAAGATATATCTAGAGTCAGAAGGAATTTTAAAGGTAATCCAGCCCTAGCCCACATTTAATGCAAGAATTCCTTCTACTATTACCCACACATAGTCATCCAGATTCTGCTTACCCACTCCAGTGCCAATGAACTTCATATAGAAGCAAATTCCTTTTTTTAAAAAAAATTAGTTCCAAAGGAACATTGTGAGAAAATAATTTGTAAACATTAGAGCATTATAGAGATATTATCTAGCCAAGTAATGGATTTAGATTGAGTTTAAATTCATATTCCTGCACCTTCCTCATTCTGGGTCTGAGATTGTCTCCTGGAGCCATAGAAAAATGTATTTCCTGCCAGAGTCTCAAATGCAACATGTTTAAGACTTTTAATGTATCTTATACTAAAAAGAAGATCCCTCTTGTAATATAACTATTTTCTTTTCATATACTTTGTACCAAAAATGGAGAAGCTCTATATAGGCAATTAAATCAAAACCTGGAGATGACTGGCTAAGATTATGAGCTTCTTCAAGATTCAGATTTAAACTGAACAAACTGGGAATTCCATTAGACTGTTTAAGTATAACCTAAATAATATCCCTTATGAATATGAAGTGGAAGTGATGAATAGATTTAGAGATTTAGATCTAATACATAATGGGCTTGAACTATGGACAAAGGTTTTTGCAATGTTGTATAAGAGGTAGCAACAAAAACCATTCTGAAGGAAAAGAAAAGCAAGAAAGCAAAATGGCTGTTTGATGAGGTTTTACAAATAGTTGAAGAAAGAAAGGATGGGAAAAAATTATCCAACTGAAAATAGAATTCTAGAGAATTATCAAGGAGAGATAAAATGGTTTACTTAAATAAGCAATGCTAAGAAGTAGAAGAAAAAAAATAATGGAAAAGATAAGAGATCTCCTCAGGAAAACTAAAGATATTAATGGATCATTTCATGCTAAAATGGATGTGATAAAAGGCAAAAATGGTAGGGACTTAATAGAAGTTGAAGAGATTAAGAAGATGTGGCAATAATAGATAGAACTATTCAAGAAAGATCTTAACATTACCCATAACTTTGATGGTGTGGTTACTGATCTAGACCTAATCTTCCTAGAGGTTAACATCAAGTTGGCTTTAGAAAGCATTGCTAACAATAAGGCTAGTGGAGGTGACAATTTTGTCTGAATTTTTTAAAATTGTGAAAAACAATGCTGATACAGTGCTGCCCTCAGTAGACCAGTAAATTTGAAAAACTAAAGAGTGGTCACTGAATTGAAAAAATATCAATTACAGCTCAATCTTAAAGAAGGGCAATACCAAAAAATGATCAAATTACCAAACAATGTCCTCATTTCACATGTCCACAAGATTATGTTTAAAATACTGCAAGGTGAGCTTCAGCAGTATGTGAACCAAGAATTACCAAAAGAGCAGATTGGTTTTAAAAGGCAGAGAAACTAGAGACTAAATTGTCAGCATTGGCTGGATTATGGATAGAGCAAAGGAGTTCCAAGAAAATATCTACCTCTGCTTCATTCACTACAGTAAAATCTTTGATTGTGTGGATCAGAACAAAACATGGCAAGTCCTCAGAGATAGGAGTACTAGGTCATCTCATTTGTCTCCTGAGGAACCTGTATGTGATCCAAGAAGCAACAGCTAGAACTGGACATGGAAAAACTAATTGGTTTAAAATTGGAAAAGGAGTACAACAAAGCTGTATATTTTCACCTTATTTATTTAACTTATATGCAGAGTACACCATGTAAAATGCTAGGCTAGATGAATCAAAAGCCAGAATTTAGATAGGTGGAAGAAATAACATCATTCCCAGATATGTAGACAATACCATTGTAATGGCAGAATGTGAAGAAGAATTAGGCCTCTTTATGAGAGTGAAAAATGAAAGTGTAAAATCACTTCCTGGCAAATAGTGGAAAACGAAATGGAAATGGTGTTGGATTTTATATTCTTGGATTCAAAGATCACTGCAGATAGCAAGTATAGTCATGAAATTAAAATGTGCTCATTTCTTGGAAGGAAAGCTATGGCAAAACTGGTGAGCATACAAGAAAGCAGATATATTACTTTGCTGACAAAGGCCCACATAGTCAAAGCTATCATTTTTCCAATAGCAATGTATAACTGTGAAAATTGGACCATAAACAAAAGTGAATTCTATAGAATCAATTCTTTTGAATTGGGTGCTGGAGAAAACTTTTGAGATACTTGGTAGAATGTGGGACAAGGAAGACCTGCCTTTGTCATATGTCAAAACAGCCACAGTCTTGAATCCTAAACAAGTTCAAGTCCTCTTGTCTTGGCTCAAAATTACACCAATCCCACTGGGATAAGTCTCTTTGACTTTGTGCTCAATAGGTGCTATGCCAGTAGCTTTGTGCAATGAATGGCTCTTTTTGTATTCCCTTCTCCTGGAATCAGACAGAATCATTAGGCAAAGTCCCATAATTTTTTAAAACAATCAGTGGCATCATTTTTATAGTCTAAACATTTATGGGTATGCATTGACATTAGGGCAAATGTATTTTAAATTTATATTACTGCAAGATCAAAAAAATGAAAGAAAATCTTCTCAATACTGTTGACATGTGCTTTAAATACAAAAAAAGAAGAGAAAAAAGAAACAAATACTATATTTCACATGCAAGAAAACAGTAATAAAAGTTTTAAAAATAAAAAAATATGTAGCTTACAATCTTGACACACTGTGTCAGCTAAGAAAAGGTAAAATACAAAGGTTTCTCAGCCCCAAAATGAGATCCATTTCTTTTTCAAACTTGGCCATGATCCGCCATGATCCACCATGAATGCAAATGATTTTCACAAAGTAAAAGTTCTTTTTTTATAAAGAGCAATAGTACAACAGGTAATTCACATTCAAGAGGTATCAAAACCCCTAAAGTTATAATAGCCCATTTAACGACAATAACAAACAAGCCTACTATCATTAGGATTCACATGAATCTTCTGTGTGACATTTTAGAAAAAAAAAACCTTAGAAGCTAATGGATACTTCTCACACATTTTTCAGGTGTAGCAATCTTTCAATCTTGGCTGAGACTTTTTTTTAATCTGCCATCATTATAAAATATGGTAGAGGAGTTCTAGAAAAGATACAAACCTCTGAAGTATTGACATTGGGCCTAAAAAATGTCACCAAGAATGTAGATCATTCTGGTGGAAGGGTAGAATAAGCTGAAGAGTTACAAATGAGAGATGCTCCCTCTTGGGAGACATCCAGGGGTACCACATGCTAGGAACAACTTCCCAGCTCTTCTGGTTTGAGACTGCCATGTCCCATCCATTTACATTTTTACAAATGCAGAGGTGGGGATATAATTCCACTTCACTTTAGATACTAAAATGGACTCTTTACCTCTTGTTACAAATAATTCAGATGCGGGCAAGATTATCAGTCAGAGCTATTGAAAAAAAAAACATGTCTGAAGACCCTTTAAAATCAATTTGAGATATTTAGCTCATTCAGTTCTCTAAAGGTTGGCCAGGTTGATGGAGTCCATCCATCATCTGTGTGACAATTAACAAAGGCAAAATGGAAGAAAAAGACTTTTTATGGGCTTATACAATGATATTTGCTCAGTATAGTTATAGGGGAAAGGTAACAGAATATGTATAAAAGCTAAAACACAGTATACTAAAATGATTCAATGTAACAAAATAGTATTGATCAGATTAATATATGAACTTAAAACAACAAAATTAAATTGTAAAGCAGACTATCAGCAAAATACAATAAGATTCAGAGATTTTCATAAAATAGTGGAGTCTGCAAAGGCTTAAAAATTTCACCTCCAGACTCTTTAAAGTTCCTTTTCTATACATTCAGTTACCTTTTGTCAGATTTCTGGGATCTCCCATAGTGAGGAAGAATTCCTTGCTGAGCATAGTGTGGAGTAATCCCAAATTGGATGAATCTTAGAGACTGGGCAGGCCCAAATGGCAAGTGGCTAAAGGGAGATGAATTTCTCTCCTGAACTTCAGGCAAGATAATCGAAAGGACCAGTGTACCGAGGAATGGTAGGAAGAAAAAACATCCTAAAACTGGGAGCTGTTTCAGATAGGTAATGCACTGTTCTTTCATAGAGTGTGCCATGCTTTCAATTTTACTTCATATTTGGAAAAGTAACCTCCCTTTCCCTTCCCCTTGGGGTAAAACGCTAGGAAGCAGTTTGCTTTCCCTGCCACTTGGACAGGGAGTTTGGAGGCTAATTATTGCCTAAGGAAAACACACCCTGGTTTATACCTGCTCACTGAAGAGCGACTCCAAGGACTCCCAGTTTATTAGTTCCAAAAGCAGGGCAGCAACTACCAGCAGCATAACAGGACCAGTAATAGCAGCCAGGGCTTGGGGCCAAGGGCCGGGGGCCTGAGCAGGAGGAGAAGCAAGCAGTTTCAGGAACAGAAGCAGGCACCATAGGCAGCAGCTCCCAAGAGAGGTAGCAACGAGGAACATTGGCTCAAGTAGATGGGCAAGAGAAGTGGCTTATCACTTCTCCACCAAGTCTCTCAAACTACAACAGCCGGGCTAGTACGGCAGGCAACTGGCAAAAAAATTGGGACTGCAGAAGTAAGGCAGCAGCTCCGAAGAGAGTTTGGAGTTCTCCCGGAGTTCTTTCAGTGTTTGGGGAGGGGGGAAGAGGAGGGCGAAAAACCATGGCAGTAGAAACCTGACTTAGACTATCTTAAAAAATTGAGAATTCTTTTCTCCAACTTCTGGTCGCCATTGTGTAAAATTCAAAATTAATCTCAAATAATTAAAATATTATATTATAAGAGATTTATTAATGATCATTACAAATTAGATTAACTTCTGTACTAGGTGAAATGAGATATTAGCAGGTAAAATCAGGTATTTTTCACACTGAATTCCCTTCGTGACAAGGAAGTATTACATAATATGTAAGAGTCATATAATATTAATGCCATTTCTCAGCTAATCATTAGAGTTACCCTCATAGAATATTTTAAGACATAAAGAGGATTTCCTTGTAACAACTGTGTGAGTTGGATAGATTAACTGTTATTAAACTCATTTTATAGATGACGAAAATGAGGCTCTAAATGGTTATGTGACTTGTTCAGGGTCCTATAGTTCTAGGCCTATGTCTCAAATCCTGCTTTTTTTTAACTCTGACTCTTTTCCCATTATTCCCTTTTCTTCTTTGTGACCATAGGAACATTGAATAGATCCAGTTACTGGACTTTCCATCATTTGACTAAGTATTATTTTTCCATGCTTTAATGTCTATATTTATATATTTTATGTAGCTCTTGATGGTTTTCAAAACACTTTACAATATTCTGTATTATTTAAGCCTTTAATTCCAAGACCCATTACCAACTGAGTGTCTTGACAGATGTCCTGTCTTTTGTGAAGAGAGTCATAGGATTCCTCTTGAAAGAATTGCTATTAGATTCTGTAGATTTGACCAGATAGCAAAATTTAGTATATGGTGAACTACTCCTATGCAGGGCAAAGCCAGAGGAAACTCTGGTGGAGGGTCATAGTGGTCCTGCAGTGTAAATTGATCATATGATTTGGGTATAGGAACAAAAGACTAATCGAAGACTAATCGAACCATCTAGTAGCTGGTTCCCTCCAGATAGCTAGAGCTTCTCACAGTGGTCATCTGGGGACCAACCCCCCCCCTGCCCTGTTGGGGGGCAGGAGTTCCCCTAGCACTCACTTCTACCACATAGTTTTATTTAGTCAAGTGAATGATTAGACATCTTGGAACTGAAAGGATCTCAACCTATTCTCAAACTTCAAATGGGTAAGAACCCCCAGCTTACCAGCTTGGAACTGGTCATGGAAAGCAAATGCCTAATGGGCCACTTTTGGTAAACAGAACTGGCACTGCAGGATGTATTGAATGTCGGGGTAAGGCGCTTGATGCCAGCACTCATCAGACTCTAGAAAAGGTGTTGGTTGATATAGTTGGTTGATATTTTGGAATAGTGCATTTGGCACAGTAGAATGAGTGGTAAAATCACAATGTACCTACTTTTTCAGCTCCTATGAACTAGGACAGTAGCACTACATGCCTTCTGCAAAGCTCCTTTAGAAGTGATTTAGGCATCATAAAACTGAGCCTGGCCACCTAGCAATTTGGATGAGTCCTTGATGAGGAAGGAAATCTGATACTTTGTGGGCATATGTGCCATATGTGTGTAGATTATAAAACCCAAATAGGGGTTCCAAGGTCCCAATAGACTTTACTAGCAGCATATCCCTAGCAACAAATCTCATTGGACTGTGTAGTGGAATAGTGCATTTGTTTCCCTCTGGGGATGCACCATGGGTTTCACCAGTAGTTGTTTGCTTTACAAAGATGACATACTTTATTATGTGCACCAAAATGACCGAAACACAGAACAACCTAGCTACTTTTAACCTGATTCATTTTATTGCTTAATGCAGGAAATCATCTCCAACAAAGATACACATTTTTATCTCCAAGTTCTAGAGGCCATTTTTCTGTATTCCCTTTCTTTCTGAATTAAGCAGCTCTCATGGATTCATTATTATCTCTATACAGATGAAATATCTATCCCTCATCTGATTCTTTCAGGACCACATTATCAACTGCCTCCTGGATATTTCTACATGAATTTTATAGGCATTGCAAACTTAGTATGTCCAAAATAGAACTCATTATATTTTTCTCTCTACCTATATCATATCCTTCCTAATATCTCTATTTTTTTGTTGAGGACACTACAATCTTTCTAGTTATCCACATTTACAATTCTAAATATATCCTTCTATTTTTCTTCTGCTTCACTTCTTGTTGATTAAGTTTTTATTATATCTCTTGTATCCATATTCTTTTATCCACTGTAGTGGGAAAATAAAACAAAATATTGCGGGGTTCATAAACTGTAGAAATGCAGACTCACAGAGGACACCCCTAAAACTTGTGGTAGTAACCACCTCTCAGGGTTCCCAACTCCTCAAAGACAATACAAATTAGGGGAGTAACTCAGAGAATATTCTACTTATATAAAAATCATGTCTTTGGAATCTCTGAATATTTGACATTGTATTAAGAGAGTTTTAATAGATGTGGTCACATAAAAGAACTTACCATCCAGGGAGAGTTGGTTTACTATTTCATATACTTATTATTAATTCTAGATAGGATTTATTTTTGTTCAGAGTTCAAGAATACTAGTGATAAAAGAAATCATTATTAAAATATTTATTACAGATGGGGCCAAAATTAGAAACTAAACCTAAATGATTTATAATTTAGTATACATTATATTGGTGAGTCAACAAGGATTTAAGTATTTACTATTGTGCTAAATTCTGGGGATTCAAGGAAAGGCAAAAACCATGTCTGTTTTCAAGGAATGTACATTCTAATGGGGGAAACAACATGAAAATAATCAAGTATATATAAGGTATATACAGAGTAAAAAAAAAGGCAATACAGAATGGAAAGGGAAGGTTCTAGGAGTCTGAAAAGGCCTTTTCTTAGAAGGTAGTTTTTTTTGGGGGGCCTCAAAAGAACTCAGAGAAACTAAGAAGTAAAGGGAGGGGCCCAAGCATTCTAGGATAGAGGAGGGGGAGAACAACCAGGGCAAAGGCATGAAAATGAGATATGGAATGAAAGGCCAGAAGGCCAGTGTAGCTGGATCAATGCATGTGGAGGAAAGTAATGTGTTAAAAGACTGTAAAAGTAAGGAAGAGAGTAAGTTATGAAGAACTGTAAATGCCAAGCAGAAGGCATCATTACAACTCATTGA